>NC_136527.1:62450128-62490128 GCF_053919585.1 Euprymna scolopes | reverse complement strand
TTGATACAGTTGTTGAAGATTCCTAGGACTTCCTGTAGATGGTAGAATAACTGGTACACCAGAATCGCCATCTTCATTCCTTGCTAAATGATCCATTAAGCCAGAATATTGAGCAGCTCTTGGTTGACTTTGATAGCTTTTAATGAAGTTAAATAAGCAACCGTCAACTTTTACATATGCAATAGACTTTTCTATTTATTTTAAATTTTATTCAATGAAGATTTGGAAATTCACAAATATTTTTTAAGTCGAATTATTGATATAGATTTCAATTAATGCATCACAACTTCCTGATAATATAAATAGAACATTTTGAATTTTCTGTACAAAAGTTTTTTCCATAAAAACATTGTAATCTGTTATAATATTCAGACTCTTGTGTATTACATGCATATAAAATGAAGTGTTTTTGTAAATCTTACGAAGTACAGTTAAATTTTGATTTTTCGATAATCAAAATGATGTGAGGTAGGTTGTACCTATCAAATTTATGTCAATGTTATATAATTAAGTAAAGTTAAACAAACTGTACACTACTTTTTCATCAAATTATGAATTTTAAATATAAGGAAAGCAATTTAAAAAAAAAAAATTTCCAAAACCATATTTACATCCAAGTTAATTTTTAGATTCCATAGCTGTTCCTGATTGTTTTCATAACACTTCACGGTAAACAATATTCTTAGTATATGTTACACCACGCTTTCTGCCCTGATTATCATTTCTATGCAGTTGCATTACCTTAAATTTCACTCTGTGCTTAGCTCGAGCTCTTGAACATGCCACATACAGTTGACCATGAGAAAATACAGGTTGTTGAAGATATATACCAACCTTATCCAAAGTTTGGCCTTGTGCTTTATTGATGGTCATTGAATATGCTAATCGTATTGCAAACTGTATCCGATGAAATGCAAACGGAACATTTGTATCACTTGGCTTTAACTTAATTCTTGGAATGATAACTGTGGAACCTCTATTAGATCCATTAATTAAAATAGCAATGATGCTGTTTTGATGACATTCTTTTATTTTCATCCTAGTTCCATTACAAAGTCCTTGATTTATGGATAAATTTCGCAGTCACATTACTATTGCCCCTATTTTCACATTAAGTTGGTGAGGTAACATTCCAGATGGAGTTAATGAATTTATGAACTCGATAGGATAATTTTGAAGTTCAGCATCATCATCGGAGATGTAATCTGCACTTAAATATGTATTTATGCCTCCGGGAAGATTATTTAGAATTTCTACATTTACTGTTAAACATTCTGTATTTTTTGGAGTCATGATGATTCTATTTTCCATTTCTTGAGGGCTGCAATCAAATATTTCTGAGATTAGAGAACCATTACATACCGAATCATTAGGAACATCTATAGCATCTACAGGAACGTCATTAAGACTGCTCGTTAGTGTACCATTACCAAGATGAAGGAGCCATCTAGAAAACTCCTGTTCATTTATGTTAGTTCTGACGTTTTGTGTTAGTTGTAATTGACTGAAATGATGCCACACTGGGCATCTTTTAAGACAGGTGTCTATAATAGATATAGGTGATCCATGTGGCACTACTAGCAAAATTTGCCTGAACTCACCTCCAAGTATGAGAAATTTTCCACCAAATATTTTATCGTTACCCATTATATCTTGTATCTATAGCAAACAGTGCATGATTAGGTATCATAGAGATATGATAAATACCTTTACCTTTCTCAAAAAAGAAGCATGCTCTGATACAGGAGAAACGTTACAGACACCGGTTTCTGTCAGAGGTACAGGTAGTTTGAATATACTGTGGAGTGTTTTCCCTGAAGTTAGTAGCATTGCAGCAATGCCGCAGTGGCGGTTACAGTACTGCTGGAGGTGAAGTAATCATATAACATGTTGAATAAAAAGGTTTTTCCTGATCCGGCTGGGGCATCTAAATAGAAGCAATTGTTGTGTGGGGCTTCTTTTTCAGTTGCCATGACAGCCTTGATTATAGTATTAAAAACCTCTAATTGTTCATTGTTTAACAATTCAACATTAGGCCCGTTTGTATTTCGAGTCATATTATCTATTGGAGGATCACCTGTTGGTTCAGGTAAACCCATTGCCTGGCAAGAACCATACTCATTAAATATTGCTTTTATCGAATGAATAAGTGGGGGATATGTAAATACACTGGCCCCTGCCCTTTGCAGTCCGGGCGACAAGATCAAAGTGTAGTATCTGTTCCGACAGATACTGCAAGCAAATACCATATGTGGGGGTAACCCCACATATCTACCTTGGTCAATGTAGGGGCAACCCTTCATGCCAACAGTTCCTATCCAACTCCTATTTCCCACCCATCGGGAGCTGGTCTCCATTTCCCTCCACCCTCCCTCTCTCTCCACATTAAAAAACGGCCTTGTGCCTAATTTGCTCAGTGGGGAAGCAAATAAATACAAACTGGGGATATGTATAATATATCCACTAGTCCACTACACTTTACCGTAAAATTCGGCTAAAACAATTGTTGACGAATTACCTCCTTTGAATCGATATCGTCTGCTTGTGACAATTGAAACGAAAACCTTATTAGGTATTAAATGCTAAAACATGTTAATACAGCTGGCTAATTGGCTATAAAGTAAGTTATACCGAACTTTGATCTAACATTTTAATTGAAAAAAAAGAGCTTAACATTTTCTTGTATCTTTTTTTTTATATTAAGAAAAATGTAAGCATCATGCTGAAATAATAAAAATGCCATTCTTAATAAGGGGAGAGGGTTTGACTATTCTAAACCTTCACCTAAATAACCATTTAATGAAAAAAATGTTTAAAATGTTCTTGTATCTTTTTTATAATTTTTGTTAAATAAGAAAAATCAATAAACTTTGATAACACTATTGTAAGAATCATGCTGAAAGCCATTCTTAATATGGGGAGGGGGGTTAACTATTCTGAAACTTTACCTAACAATGTAAAAAAAATAAGGGAAAAATATATGTATAAATATTTCTCCAGTTAAGTAAATTATACTGTAAATCTTTAAATAAGGAATAAATATTTATTTAAACCATAATTATTGAAACAGTATTTTACTGCATAAAAATAAACGGTTATGGGGAGAAGGGTTAACTATTTTGAACCTTCACCTAAATAGCGATTTAATGAAAAAAAAATTTAATGGTTTGTATCTTTTTTTTTGTATAATTTGTTTTAAAATAAAAAAAAACTTTGATACCGCTATTGTAAGAATCATGCTGAAAGCCATTCTTAATATGGGGAGGGGGGTTAACTATTCCGAAACTTCACCTAACAATGTAATAAAAATAATCGAAAAAATATATGTATGAACAATAAATATTTCTTCAGTTAAATAAAATATACTGAAAATCTTTAAATAGGAAATAAATATTTCTTTAAATAAATTAAATCGCAAGTAATGAAACAAAGTGTTTTATTTCATATCAAAAAAAATTATTGTGTCCATGTATGAGATATGTAAAGATAAAGTGGCACAGTAAAAAAAAAGATAAAGTGGCACAGTAAAAAAAAAGATAAAGTGGCACAGTAAAAAAAAGATAAAGTGGCACAGTAAAAAAAAAAGATAAAGTGGCACAGTAAAAAAAAAGATAAAGTGGCACAGTAAAAAAAAAGATAAAGTGGCACAGTAAAAAAAAATAAAGTGGCACAGTAAAAAAAAAGATAAAGTGGCACAGTAAAAAAAAAGATAAAGTGGCACAGTAAAAAAAAAGATAAAGTGGCACAGTAAAAAAAAAAATAAAGTGGCACAGTAAAAAAAAGATAAAGTGGCACAGTAAAAAAAAAGATAAAGTGGCACAGTAAAAAAAAAGATAAAGTGGCACAGTAAAAAAAAAGATAAAGTGGCACAGTAAAAAAAAAGATAAAGTGGCACAGTAAAAAAAAAAGATAAACTGGCACAGTAAAAAAAAAAGATAAAGTGGCACAGTAAAAAAAAAGATAAAATGGCACAGTAAAAAAAAAGATAAAGTGGCACAGTAAAAAAAAAGATAAACTGGCAGAGTAAAACAAAAAGATAAAGTGGCACAGTAAAAAAAAAGATAAAGTGGCACAGTAAAAAAAAAAGATACAGTGGCACAGTAAAAAAAAGATAAAGTGGCACAGTAAAAAAAAAGATAAAGTGGCACAGTAAAAAAAAAGATAAAGTGGCACAGTAAAAAAAAAGATAAACTGGCACAGTAAAAAAAAAGATAAAGTGGCACAGTAAAAAAAAAGATAAAGTGGCACAGTAAAAAAAAAAGATACAGTGGCACAGTAAAAAAAAAGATAAAGTGGCACAGTAAAAAAAAGATAAAGTGGCACAGTAAAAAAAAAAGATAAAGTGGCACAGTAAAAAAAAAGATAAAGTGGCACACTAAAAAAAAGATAAAGTGGCACAGTAAAAAAAAGATAAAGTGGCACAGTAAAAAAAAGATAAAGTGGCACAGTAAAAAAAAGATAAAGTGGCACAGTAAAAAACATACTTTCGAAACATACTTTTTGTTATGTAAGGTTCACTCAAAAGTAAATAAAAAAAAAGATAAAGTGGCACAGTAAAAAAAAAAGATAAAGTGGCACAGTAAAAAAAAAAGATAAAGTGGAACATTAAAAAAAAGATAAAGTGGCACAATAAAAACAAAAGATAAAGTGGCACAGTAAAAAAAAAAGATAAACTGGCACAGTAAAAAAAAAGATAAAGTGGCACAGTAAAAAAAAAGATAAAGTGGCACAGTAAAAAAAGATAAAGTGGCACAGTAAAAAAAAAGATAAAGTGGCACAGTAAAAAAAAAAGATAAAGTGGCACAGTAAAAAAAAGATAAAGTGGCACAGTAAAAAAAAAGATAAAGTGGCACAGTAAAAAAAAAGATAAAGTGGCACAGTAAAAAAAAAGATAAAGTGGCACAGTAAAAAAAAAGATAAAGTGGCACAGTAAAATAAAAGATAAAGTGGCACAGTAAAAAAAAGATAAAGTGGCACAGTAAAAAAAAAGATAAAGTGGCACAGTAAAAAAAAAGATAAAGTGGCACAGTAAAAAAAAGATAAAGTGGCACAGTAAAAAAAAAAAAGATAAAGTGGCACAGTAAAAAAAAGATAAAGTGGCACAGTAAAAACAAAAGATAAAGTGGCACAGTAAAAAAAAAGATAAAGTGGCACAGTAAAAAAAAGATAAAGTGGCACAGTAAAAAAAAAAGATAAAGTGGCACAGTAAAAAAAAGATAAAGTGGCACAGTAAAAAAAAAGATAAAGTGGCACAGTAAAAAAAAAGATAAAGTGGCACAGTAAAAAAAAAGATAAAGTGGCACAGTAAAAAAAAAGATAAAGTGGCACAGTAAAAAAAAAGATAAAGTGGCACAGTAAACAAAAAGATAAAGTGGCACAGTAAAAAAAAGATAAAGTGGCACAGTAAAAAAAAAGATAAAGTGGCACAGTAAAAAAAAAGATAAAGTGGCACAGTAAAAAAAAGATAAAGTGGCACAGTAAAAAAAAGATAAAGTGGCACAGTAAAAAAAAAAGATAAAGTGGCACAGTAAAAAAAAGATAAAGTGGCACAGTAAAAAAAAAGATAAAGTGGCACAGTTAAAAAAAAGATAAAGTGGCACAGTAAAAAAAAAGATAAAGTGGCACCGTAAAAAAAAAGATAAAGTGGCACAGTAAAAAAAAAGATAAAGTGGCACAGTAAAAAAAAAGATAAAGTGGCACAGTAAAAAAAAAAGATAAAGTGGCACAGTAAAAAAAAGATAAAGTGGCACAGTAAAAAAAAAGATAAAGTGGCACAGTAAAAAAAAAGATAAAGTGGCACAGTAAAAAAAAGATATAGTGGCACAGTAAAAAAAAAGATAAAGTGGCACAGTAAAAAAAAAAGATAAAGTGGCACAGTAAAAAATATACTTTCGAAACATACTTTTTGTTATGTAAGGTTCACTCAAAAGTAAATAAAAAAAAAGATAAAGTGGCACAGTAAAAAAAAAGATAAAGTGGCACAGTAAAAAAAGATAAAGTGGCACAGTAAAAAAAAAGATAAAGTGGCACAATAAAAACAAAAGATAAAGTGGCACAGTAAAAAAAAAGATAAACTGGCACAGTAAAAAAAAAGATAAAGTGGCACAGTAAAAAAAAAAGATAAAGTGGCACAGTAAAAAAAAAGATAAAGTGGCACAGTAAAAAAAAGATAAAGTGACACAGTAAAAAAAAAGATAAAGTGGCACAGTAAAAAAAAAAGATAAAGTGGCACAGTAAAAAAAAGATAAAGTGGCACAGTAAAAAAAAAGATAAAGTGGCACAGTAAAATAAAAGATAATGTGGCACAGTAAAATAAAAGATAATGTGGCACAGTAAAAAAAAAGATAAAGTGGCACAGTAAAAAAAAAGATAAAGTGGCACAGTAAAAAAAAAAGATAAAGTGGCACAGTAAAAAAAAAAGATAAAGTGGCACAGTAAAAAAAAAGATAAAGTGGCACAGTAAAAAAAAAGATAAAGTGGCACAGTAAAAAAAAAGATAAAGTGGCACAGTAAAAAAAAAGATAAAGTGGCACAGTAAAAAAAAGATACAGTGGCACAGTAAAAACAAAAGATAAAGTGGCACAGTAAAAAAAAAGATAAAGTGGCACAGTAAAAAAAAAGATAAAGTGGCACAGTAAAAAAAAAGATAAAGTGGCACAGTAAAAAAAAAGATAAAGTGGCACAGTAAAAAAAAAAGATAAAGTGGCACAGTAAAAAAAAAGATAAAGTGGCACAGTAAAAAAAAAGATAAAGTGGCACAGTAAAAAAAAAGATAAAGTGGCACAGTAAAAAAAAAGATAAAGTGGCACAGTAAACAAAAAGATAAAGTGGCACAGTAAAAAAAAGACAAAGTGGCACAGTAAAAAAAAGATAAAGTGGCACAGTAAAAAAAAAGATAAAGTGGCACAGTAAAAAAAAGATAAAGTGGCACAGTAAAAAAAGATAAAGTGGCACAGTAAAAAAAAAGATAAAGTGGCACAGTAAAAAAAAGATAAAGTGGCACAGTAAAAAAAAGATAAAGTGGCACAGTAAAAAAAAAGATAAAGTGGCACAGTTAAAAAAAAGATAAAGTGGCACAGTTAAAAAAAAGATAAAGTGGCACCGTAAAAAAAAAAAATAAAGTGGCACAGTAAAAAAAAAGATAAAGTGGCACAGTAAAAAAAAAGATAAAGTGGCACAGTAAAAAAAAAAAGATAAAGGGGCACAGTAAAAAAAAGATAAAGTGGCACAGTAAAAAAAAAGATAAAGTGGCACAGTAAAAAAAAGATAAAGTGGCACAGTAAAAAAAAGATATAGTGGCACAGTAAAAAAAAAGATAAAGTGGCACAGTAAAAAAAAAAGATAAAGTGGCACAGTAAAAAACATACTTTCGAAACATACTTTTTGTTATGTAAGGTTCACTCAAAAGTAAATAAAAAAAAAGATAAAGTGGCACAGTAAAAAAAAAAGACAAAGTGGCACAGTAAAAAAAAAAGATAAAGTGGCACAGTAAAAAAAAGATAAAGTGGCACAATAAAAACAAAAGATAAAGTGGCACAGTAAAAAAAAAGATAAACTGGCACAGTAAAAAAAAAGATAAAGTGGCACAGTAAAAAAAAAAGATAAAGTGGCACAGTAAAAAAAAAAGATAAAGTGGCACAGTAAAAAAAAGATAAAGTGACACAGTAAAAAAAAAGATAAAGTGGCACAGTAAAAAAAAAAAGATAAAGTGGCACAGTAAAAAAAAGATAAAGTGGCACAGTAAAAAAAAAAGATAAAGTGGCACAGTAAAATAAAAGATAATGTGGCACAGTAAAATAAAAGATAATGTTGCACAGTAAAAAAAAAGATAAAGTGGCACAGTAAAAAAAAAGATAAAGTGGCACAGTAAAAAAAAAAGATAAAGTGGCACAGTAAAAAAAAAAGATAAAGTGGCACAGTAAAAAAAAAGATAAAGTGGCACAGTAAAAAAAAAGATAAAGTGGCACAGTAAAAAAAAAGATAAAGTGGCACAGTAAAAAAAAAAGATAAAGTGGCACAGTAAAAAAAAGATAAAGTGGCACAGTAAAAACAAAAGATAAAGTGGCACAGTAAAAAAAAAGATAAAGTGGCACAGTAAAAAAAAGATAAAGTGGCACAGTAAAAAAAAAGATAAAGTGGCACAGTAAAAAAAAAGATAAAGTGGCACAGTAAAAAAAAAAGATAAAGTGGCACAGTAAAAAAAAGATAAAGTGGCACAGTAAAAAAAAAGATAAAGTGGCACAGTAAAAAAAAAGATAAAGTGGCACAGTAAAAAAAAAGATAAAGTGGCACAGTAAACAAAAAGATAAAGTGGCACAGTAAAAAAAAGACAAAGTGGCACAGTAAAAAAAAAGATAAAGTGGCACAGTAAAAAAAAAGATAAAGTGGCACAGTAAAAAAAAGATAAAGTGGCACAGTAAAAAAAGATAAAGTGGCACAGTAAAAAAAAAGATAAAGTGGCACAGTAAAAAAAAGATAAAGTGGCACAGTAAAAAAAAGATAAAGTGGCACAGTAAAAAAAAAGATAAAGTGGCACAGTTAAAAAAAAGATAAAGTGGCACAGTAAAAAAAAGATAAAGTGGCACCGTAAAAAAAAAAAGATAAAGTGGCACAGTAAAAAAAAAGATAAAGTGGCACAGTAAAAAAAAAGATAAAGTGGCACAGTAAAAAAAAAAGATAAAGTGGCACAGTAAAAAAAAGATAAAGTGGCACAGTAAAAAAAAAGATAAAGTGGCACAGTAAAAAAAAGATAAAGTGGCACAGTAAAAAAAAGATATAGTGGCACAGTAAAAAAAAAGATAAAGTGGCACAGTAAAAAAAAAAGATAAAGTGGCACAGTAAAAAACATACTTTCGAAACATACTTTTTGTTATGTAAGGTTCACTCAAAAGTAAATAAAAAAAAAGATAAAGTGGCACAGTAAAAAAAAAAGATAAAGTGGCACAGTAAAAAAAAAAGATAAAGTGGCACAGTAAAAAAAAGATAAAGTGGCACAATAAAAACAAAAGATAAAGTGGCACAGTAAAAAAAAAAGATAAACTGGCACAGTAAAAAAAAAGATAAAGTGGCAGAGTAAAAAAAAGATAAAGTGGCACAGTAAAAAAAAAGATAAAGTGGCACAGTAAAAAAAAAAGATAAAGTGGCACAGTAAAAAAAAAAGATAAAGTGGCACAGTAAAAAAAAGATAAAGTGGCACAGTAAAAAAAAAGATAAAGTGGCACAGTAAAAAAAAAAAGATCAAGTGGCACAGTAAAAAAAAAGATAAAGTGGCACAGTAAAAAAAAAGATAAAGTGGCACAGTAAAATAAAAGATAAAGTGGCACAGTAAAAAAAAGATAAAGTGGCACAGTAAAAAAAAAGATAAAGTGGCACAGTAAAAAAAAAGATAAAGTGGCACAGTAAAAAAAAAGATAAAGTGGCACAGTAAAAAAAAAGATAAAGTGGCACAGTAAAAAAAAAGATAAAGTGGCACAGTAAAAAAAAGATAAAGTGGCACAGTAAAAAAAAAAGATAAAGTGGCACAGTAAAAAAAAAGATAATGTGGCACAGTAAAAAAAAAGATAAAGTGGCACAGTAAAAAAAAAGATAAAGTGGCACAGTAAAAAAAAAAGATAAAGTGGCACAGTAAAAAAAAAAGATATAGTGGCACAGTAAAAAAAAAGATAAAGTGGCACAGTAAAAAAAAAGATAAAGTGGCACAGTAAAAAAAAAAGATAAAGTGGCACAGTAAAAAAACAAAGATAAAGTGGCACAGTAAAAAAAAGATAAACTGGCACAGTAAAAAAAAAAGATAAAGTGGCACAGTAAAAAAAAAGATAAAGTGGCACAGTAAAAAAAAAAGATAAAGTGGCACAGTAAAAAAAAGATAAAGTGGCACAGTAAAAAAAAGATAAAGTGGCACAGTAAAAAAAAAGATAAAGTGGCACAGTAATAAAAAAGATAAAGTGGCACAGTAAAAAAAAAGATAAAGTGGCACAGTAAAAAAAAAAAAGATAAAGTGGCACAGTAAAAAAAAGATAAAGTGGCACAGTAAAAAAAAAGATAAAGTGGCACAGTAAAAAAAAAAGATAAAGTGGCACAGTAAAAAAAAAGATAAAGTGGCACAGTAAAAAAAAGATAAAGTGGCGCAGTAAAAAAAAAGATAAAGTGGCGCAGTAAAAAAAAAGATAAAGTGGCACAGTAAAAAAAAAAGATAAAGTGGCACAGTAAAAAAAAAGATAAAGTGGCACAGTAAAAAAAAAGATAAAGTGGCACAGTAAAAAAAAAAGATAAAGTGGCACAGTAAAAAAAAGATAAAGTGGCACAGTAAAAAAAAAATAAACTGGCACAGTAAAAAAAAAGATAAAATGGCACAGTAAAAAAATATAAAGTGGCACAGTAAAAAAAAAGATAAAGTGGCACAGTAAAAAAAAGATAAAGTGGCACAGTAAAAAAAAGATAAAGTGGCACAGTAAAAAAAAGATAAAGTGGCACAGTAAAAAAAAGATAAACTGGCACAGTAAAAAAAAGATAAAGTGGCACAGTAAAAAAAAAGATAAAGTGGCACAGTAAAAAAAAAGATAAAGTGGCACAGTAAAAAAAAAGATAAAGTGGCACAGTAAAAAAAGATAAAGTGGCACAGTAAAAACAAAGATAAAGTGGCACAGTAAAAAAAAACATAAAGTGGCACAGTAAAAAAAAAGATAAAGTGGCACAGTAAAAAAAAAAGATAAAGTGGCACAGTAAAAAAAAAGATAAAGTGGCACAGTAAAAAAAAAGATAAAGTGGCACAGTAAAAAAAAAGATAAAGTGGCACAGTAAAAAAAAAGACAAAGTGGCACAGTAAAAAAAAGATAAAGTGGCACAGTTAAAAAAAAGATAAAGTGGCACAGTAAAAAAAAAGATAAAGTGGCACAGTAAAAAAAAAGATAAAGTGGCACAGTAAAAAAAAGATAAAGTGGCACAGTAAAAAAAGATAAAGTGGCACAGTAAAAAAAAAAAGATAAAGTGGCACAGTAAAAAAAAGATAAAGTGGCACAGTAAAAAAAGATAAAGTGGCACAGTAAAAAAAAAGATAAAGTGGCACAGTTAAAAAAAAGATAAAGTGGCACAGTTAAAAAAAAGATAAAGTGGCACCGTAAAAAAAAAGATAAAGTGGCACAGTAAAAAAAAAGATAAAGTGGCACAGTAAAAAAAAAGATAAAGTGGCACAGTAAAAAAAAAAAGATAAAGTGGCACAGTAAAAAAAAGATAAAGTGGCACAGTAAAAAAAAAGATAAAGTGGCACAGTAAAAAAAAGATAAAGTGGCACAGTAAAAAAAAGATATAGTGGCACAGTAAAAAAAAAAGATAAAGTGGCACAGTAAAAAAAAAGATAAAGTGGCACAGTAAAAAACATACTTTCGAAACATACTTTTTGTTATGTAAGGTTCACTCAAAAGTAAATAAAAAAAAAGATAAAGTGGCACAGTAAAAAAAAAAGATAAAGTGGCACAGTAAAAAAAAAAGATAAAGTGGCACAGTAAAAAAAAAAGATAAAGTGGCACAATAAAAACAAAAGATAAAGTGGCACAGTAAAAAAAAAGATAAACTGGCACAGTAAAAAAAAAGATAAAGTGGCAGAGTAAAAAAAAGATAAAGTGGCACAGTAAAAAAAAAGATAAAGTGGCACAGTAAAAAAAAAAGATAAAGTGGCACAGTAAAAAAAAAAGATAAAGTGGCACAGTAAAAAAAAGATAAAGTGGCACAGTAAAAAAAAAAGATAAAGTGGCACAGTAAAAAAAAAAGATAAAGTGGCACAGTAAAAAAAAAGACAAAGTGGCACAGTAAAAAAAAGATAAAGTGGCACAGTTAAAAAAAAGATAAAGTGGCACAGTAAAAAAAAGATAAAGTGGCACAGTAAAAAAAAAGATAAAGTGGCACAGTAAAAAAAAAAGATAAAGTGGCACAGTAAAAAAAAAGATAAAGTGGCACAGTAAAAAAAAAAGATAAAGTGGCACAGTAAAAAAAAGATAAAGTGGCACAGTAAAAAAAAAAGATAAAGTGGCACAGTAAAAAAAAAGATAAAGTGGCACAGTTAAAAAAAAGATAAAGTGGCACAGTTAAAAAAAAGATAAAGTGGCACCGTAAAAAAAAAGATAAAGTGGCACAGTAAAAAAAAAGATAAAGTGGCACAGTAAAAAAAAAGATAAAGTGGCACAGTAAAAAAAAAAGATAAAGTGGCACAGTAAAAAAAAAGATAAAGTGGCACAGTAAAAAAAAGATAAAGTGGCACAGTAAAAAAAAAGATAAAGTGGCACAGTAAAAAAAAAAGATAAAGTGGCACAGTAAAAAAAAAGATAAAGTGGCACAGTAAAAAAAAAGATAAAGTGGCACAGTAAAAAAAAAGATAAAGTGGCACATTAAAAAAAAAGATAAAGTGGCACAGTAAAAAAACAAAGATAAAGTGGCACAGTAAAAAAAAAGATAAACTGGCACAGTAAAAAAAAAGATAAAGTGGCACAGTAAAAAAAAAAGATAAAGTGGCACAGTAAAAAAAAAAGATAAAGTGGCACAGTAAAAAAAAGATAAAGTGGCACAGTAAAAAAAAGATAAAGTGGCACAGTAAAAAAAAAGATAAAGTGGCACAGTAAAAAAAAAAGATAAAGTGGCACAGTAAAAAAAAAGATAAAGTGGCACAGTAAAAAAAAGATAAAGTGGCACAGTAAAAAAAAAAGATAAAGTGGCACAGTTAAAAAAAAGATAAAGTGGCACAGTAAAAATAAAGATAAAGTGGCACAGTAAAAAAAAAAGATAAAGTGGCACAGTAAAAAAAAAGATAAAGTGGCACAGTAAAAAAAAAGATAAAGTGGCACAGTAAAAAAAAAGATAAAGTGGCACAGTAAAAAAAGATAAAGTGGCACAGTAAAAAAAAAGATAAAGTGGCACAGTAAAAAAAAAAGATAAAGTGGCACAGTAAAAAAAAGATAAAGTGGCACAGTAAAAAAAAAGATAAAGTGGCACAGTAAAAAAAAAAGATAAAGTGGCACAGTAAAAAAAACATAAAGTGGCACAGTAAAAAAAAGATAAAGTGGCACAGTAAAAAAAAAGATTAAGTGGCCCAGTAAAAAAAAGATAAAGTGGCACAGTAAAAAAAAGATAAAGTGGCACAGTAAAAAAAAGATAAAGTGGCACAGTTAAAAAAAAAAGATAAAGTGGCACAGTAAAAAAAAAGATAAAGTGGCACAGTAAAAAAAAAAGATAAAGTGGCACAGTAAAAAAAAAGATAAAGTGGCACAGTAAAAAAAAGATAAAGTGGCACAGTAAAAAAAAAAAGATAAAGTGGCACAGTAAAAAAAAGATAAAGTGGCACAGTAAAAAAAAAAGATAAAGTGGCACAGTAAAAAAAAAAGATAAAGTGGCACAGTAAAAAAAAAGATAAAGTGGCACAGTAAAAAAAAAGATAAAGTGGCACAGTAAAAAAAAAAGATAAAGTGGCACAGTAAAAAAACAAAGATAAAGTGGCACAGTAAAAAAAAGATAAACTGGCACAGTAAAAAAAAAGATAAAGTGGCACAGTAAAAAAAAAGATAAAGTGGCACAGTAAAAAAAAAAGATAAAGTGGCACAGTAAAAAAAAAGATAAAGTGGCACAGTAAAAAAAAAGATAAAGTGGCACAGTAAAAAAAAGATAAAGTGGCACAGTAAAAAAAAAATAAACTGGCACAGTAAAAAAAAGATAAAATGGAACAGTAAAAAAAATATAAAGTGGCACAGTAAAAAAAAAGATAAAGTGGCACAGTAAAAAAAAAGATAAAGTGGCACAGTAAAAAAAAGATAAAGTGGCACAGTAAAAAAAAGATAAAGTGGCACAGTAAAAAAAAGATAAACTGGCACAGTAAAAAAAAAGATAAAGTGGCACAGTAAAAAAAAAGATAAAGTGGCACAGTAAAAAAAAAGATAAAGTGGCACAGTAAAAAAAAAGATAAAGTGGCACAGTAAAAAAGATAAAGTGGCACAGTAAAAACAAAGATAAAGTGGCACAGTAAAAAAAAACATAAAGTGGCACAGTAAAAAAAAAGATAAAGTGGCACAGTAAAAAAAAAGATAAAGTGGCACAGTAAAAAAAAAGATAAAGTGGCACAGTAAAAAAAAGATAAAGTGGCACAGTAAAAAAAAAAGATAAAGTGGCACAGTAAAAAAAAAAGATAAAGTGGCACAGTAAAAAAAAAGATAAAGTGGCACAGTAAAAAAAAAGATAAAGTGGCACAGTAAAAAAAAAAGATAAAGTGGCACAGTAAAAAAAAGATAAAGCGGCACAGTAAAAAAAAGATAAAGTGGCACAGTAAAAAAAAAGATAAAGTGGCACAGTAAAAAAAAAGATAAAGTGGCACAGTAAAAAAAAAAGATAAAGTGGCACAGTAAAAAAAAAGATAAAGTGGCACAGTAAAAAAAAAGATAAAGTGGCACAGTAAAAAAAAAGACAAAGTGGCACAGTAAAAAAAAGATAAAGTGGCACAGTTAAAAAAAAGATAAAGTGGCACAGTAAAAAAAAAAGATAAAGTGGCACAGTAAAAAAAAGATAAAGTGGCACAGTAAAAAAAAGATAAAGTGGCACAGTAAAAAAAAAGATAAAGTGGCACAGTAAAAAAAAAAAGATAAAGTGGCACAGTAAAAAAAAAAGATAAAGTGGCACAGTAAAAAAAAAGATAAAGTGGCACAGTAAAAAAAAAAGATAAAGTGGCACAGTAAAAAAAAAGATAAAGTGGCACAGTAAAAAAAAAGATAAAGTGGCACAGTAAAAAAAAAGACAAAGTGGCACAGTAAAAAAAAGATAAAGTGGCACAGTTAAAAAAAAGATAAAGTGGCACAGTAAAAAAAAAAGATAAAGTGGCACAGTAAAAAAAAAGATAAAGTGGCACAGTAAAAAAAAGATAAAGTGGCACAGTAAAAAAAGATAAAGTGGCACAGTAAAAAAAAAAGATAAAGTGGCACAGTAAAAAAAAGATAAAGTGGCACAGTAAAAAAAAGATAAAGTGGCACAGTAAAAAAAAAGATAAAGTGGCACAGTTAAAAAAAAGATAAAGTGGCACAGTTAAAAAAAAGATAAAGTGGCACCGTAAAAAAAAAGATAAAGTGGCACAGTAAAAAAAAAGATAAAGTGGCACAGTAAAAAAAAAGATAAAGTGGCACAGTAAAAAAAAAAGATAAAGTGGCACAGTAAAAAAAAGATAAAGTGGCACAGTAAAAAAAAAGATAAAGTGGCACAGTAAAAAAAAGATAAAGTGGCACAGTAAAAAAAAAAGATAAAGTGGCACAGTAAAAAAAAAGATAATGTGGCACAGTAAAAAAAAAGATAAAGTGGCACAGTAAAAAAAAAGATAAAGTGGCACAGTAAAAAAAAAGATAAAGTGGCACAGTAAAAAAAAAAGATAAAGTGGCACAGTAAAAAAAGATAAAGTGGCACAGTAAAAAAAAAGATAAAGTGGCACAGTAAAAAAAAAGATAAAGTCGCACAGTAAAAAAAAAAGATAAAGTGGCACAGTAAAAAAAAGATAAAGTGGCACAGTAAAAAAAAAGATAAAGTGGCACAGTAAAAAAAAAAGATAAAGTGGCACAGTAAAAAAAACATAAAGTGGCACAGTAAAAAAAAAGATAAAGTGGCACAGTAAAAAAAAAAGATTAAGTGGCCCAGTAAAAAAAAGATAAAGTGGCACAGTAAAAAAAAGATAAAGTGGCACAGTAAAAAAAAGATAAAGTGGCACAGTTAAAAAAAAAAGATAAAGTGGCACAGTAAAAAAAAAGATAAAGTGGCACAGTAAAAAAAAAAGATAAAGTGGCACAGTAAAAAAAAAGATAAAGTGGCACAGTAAAAAAAAAGATAAAGTGGCACAGTAAAAAAAAAAAGATAAAGTGGCACAGTAAAAAAAAGATAAAGTGGCACAGTAAAAAAAAAAGATAAAGTGGCACAGTAAAAAAAAAAAGATAAAGTGGCACAGTAAAAAAAAAGATAAAGTGGCACAGTAAAAAAAAGATAAAGTGGCACAGTAAAAAAAAGATAAAGTGGCACAGTAAAAAAAAGATAAAGTGGCACAGTAAAAAAAAAAGATAAAGTGGCACAGTAAAAAAAAAGATAAAGTGGCACAGTAAAAAAAAGATAAAGTGGCACAGTAAAAAAAAAGATAAAGTGGCACAGTAAAAAAAAGATAAAGTGGCACAGTAAAAAAAAAGATAAAGTGGCACAGTAAAAAAAAAGATAAAGTGGCACAGTAAAAAAAAAGATAAAGTGGCACAGTAAAAAAAAAGACAAAGTGGCACAGTAAAAAAAAGATAAAGTGGCACAGTTAAAAAAAAGATAAAGTGGCACAGTAAAAAAAAAGATAAAGTGGCACAGTAAAAAAAAAGATAAAGTGGCACAGTAAAAAAAAGATAAAGTGGCACAGTAAAAAAAGATAAAGTGGCACAGTAAAAAAAAAAGATAAAGTGGCACAGTAAAAAAAAGATAAAGTGGCACAGTAAAAAAAAGATAAAGTGGCACAGTAAAAAAAAAGATAAAGTGGCACAGTTAAAAAAAAGATAAAGTGGCACAGTTAAAAAAAAGATAAAGTGGCACCGTAAAAAAAAAGATAAAGTGGCACAGTAAAAAAAAAGATAAAGTGGCACAGTAAAAAAAAAGATAAAGTGGCACAGTAAAAAAAAAAGATAAAGTGGCACAGTAAAAAAAAAGATAATGTGGCACAGTAAAAAAAAAGATAAAGTGGCACAGTAAAAAAAAAGATAAAGTGGCACAGTAAAAAAAAAGATAAAGTGGCACAGTAAAAAAAAAAGATAAAGTGGCACAGTAAAAAAAGATAAAGTGGCACAGTAAAAAAAAAGATAAAGTGGCACAGTAAAAAAAAAGATAAAGTCGCACAGTAAAAAAAAAAGATAAAGTGGCACAGTAAAAAAAAGATAAAGTGGCACAGTAAAAAAAAAGATAAAGTGGCACAGTAAAAAAAAAAGATAAAGTGGCACAGTAAAAAAAAAAGATAAAGTGGCACAGTAAAAAAAAAAGATAAAGTGGCACAGTAAAAAAAAAGATAAAGTGGCACAGTAAAAAAAAAAAAGATAAAGTGGCACAGTAAAAAAAAGATAAAGTGGCACAGAAAAAAAAAAAGATAAAGTGGCACAGTAAAAAAAAAAGATAAAGTGGCACAGTAAAAAAAAAGATAAAGTGGCATAGTAAAAAAAAGATAAAGTGGCACATTAAAAAAAAAGATAAAGTGGCACAGTAAAAAAAAGATAAAGTGGCGCAGTAAAAAAAAAGATAAAGTGGCGCAGTAAAAAAAAAGATAAAGTGGCACAGTAAAAAAAAAGATAAAGTGGCACAGTAAAAAAAAAGATAAAGTGGCACAGTAAAAAAAAAGATAAAGAGGCACAGTAAAAAAAAAGATAAAGTGGCACAGTAAAAAAAAGATAAAGTGGCACAGTAAAAAAAAAAATAAACTGGCACAGTAAAAAAAAAGATAAAATGGCACAGTAAAAAAAATATAAAGTGGCACAGTAAAAAAAAGATAAAGTGGCACAGTAAAAAAAAGATAAAGTGGCACAGTAAAAAAAAGATAAAGTGGCACAGTAAAAAAAAGAAAAAGTGGCACAGTAAAAAAAAGATAAACTGGCACAGTAAAAAAAAAGATAAAGTGGCACAGTAAAAAAAAAGATAAAGTGGCACAGTAAAAAAAAAGATAAAGTGGCACAGTAAAAAAAAGATAAAGTGGCACAGTAAAAAAAGATAAAGTGGCACAGTAAAAACAAAGATAAAGTGGCACAGTAAAAAAAAACATAAAGTGGCACAGTAAAAAAAAAGATAAAGTGGCACAGTAAAAAAAAAGATAAAGTGGCACAGTAAAAAAAAAAGATAAAGTGGCACAGTAAAAAAAAGATAAAGTGGCACAGTAAAAAAAAAAGATAAAGTGGCACAGTAAAAAAAAAAAGATAAAGTGGCACAGTAAAAAAAAAGATAAAGTGGCACAGTAAAAAAAAGATAAAGTGGCACAGTAAAAAAAAAAGATAAAGTGGCACAGTAAAAAAAAGATAAAGTGGCACAGTAAAAAAAAAGATATAGTGGCACAGTAAAAAAAAAAGATAAAGTGGCACAGTAAAAAAAAGATAAAGTGGCACAGTAAAAAAAAAGATAAACTGGCACAGTAAAAAAAAGATAAAGTGGCACAGTAAAAAAAAAGATAAAGTGGCGCAGTAAAAAAAAAGATAAAGTGGCACAGTAAAAAAAAGATAAAGTGGCACAGTAAAAAACATACTTTCGAAACATACTTTTTGTTATGTAAGGTTCACTCTAAAGTAAATAAAAAAAAAGATAAACTGGCACAGTAAAAAAAAAAGATAAAGTGGCACAGTAAAAAAAAAAGATAAAGTGGCACAGTAAAAAAAAGATAAAGTGGCACAATAAAAACAAAAGATAAAGTGGCACAGTAAAAAAAAAGATAAACTGGCACAGTAAAAAAAAGATAAAGTGGCAGAGTAAAAAAAAGATAAAGTGGCACAGTAAAAAAAAAGATAAAGTGGCACAGTAAAAAAAAAGATAAAGTGGCACAGTAAAAAAAAAAGATAAAGTGGCACAGTAAAAAAAAGATAAAGTGGCACAGTAAAAAAAAAAGATAAAGTGGCACAGTAAAAAAAAAAGATAAAGTGGCACAGTAAAAAAAAAGATAAAGTGGCACAGTAAAAAAAAAAGATAAAGTGGCACAGTAAAATAAAAGATAAAGTGGCACAGTAAAAAAAAGATAAAGTGGCACAGTAAAAAAAAAGATAAAGTGGCACAGTAAAAAAAAAAGATAAAGTGGCACAGTAAAAAAAAAAGATAAAGTGGCACAGTAAAAAAAAGAGATAAAGTGGCACAGTAAAAAAAAGATAAAGTGGCACAGTAAAAAAAAAAGATAAAGTGGCACAGTAAAAAAAAAGATAATGTGGCACAGTAAAAAAAAAGATAAAGTGGCACAGTAAAAAAAAAGATAAAGTGGCACAGTAAAAAAAAAAGATAAAGTGGCACAGTAAAAAAAAAGATAAAGTGGCACAGTAAAAAAAAAGATAAAGTGGCACAGTAAAAAAAAAGATAAAGTGGCACATTAAAAAAAAAGATAAAGTGGCACAGTAAAAAAACAAAGATAAAGTGGCACAGTAAAAAAAAAGATAAACTGGCACAGTAAAAAAAAAGATAAAGTGGCACAGTAAAAAAAAAAGATAAAGTGGCACAGTAAAAAAAAAAGATAAAGTGGCACAGTAAAAAAAGATAAAGTGGCACAGTAAAAAAAAGATAAAGTGGCACAGTAAAAAAAAGATAAAGTGGCACAGTAAAAAAAAAAGATAAAGTGGCACAATAAAAAAAAAGATAAAGTGGCACAGTAAAAAAAAGATAAAGTGGCACAGTAAAAAAAAAAGATAAAGTGGCACAGTTAAAAAAAAGATAAAGTGGCACAGTAAAAATAAAGATAAAGTGGCACAGTAAAAAAAAAAGATAAAGTGGCACAGTAAAAAAAAAGATAAAGTGGCACAGTAAAAAAAAAGATAAAGTGGCACAGTAAAAAAAAAGATAAAGTGGCACAGTAAAAAAAGATAAAGTGGCACAGTAAAAAAAAAGATAAAGTGGCACAGTAAAAAAAAAAGATAAAGTGGCACAGTAAAAAAAAGATAAAGTGGCACAGTAAAAAAAAAGATAAAGTGGCACAGTAAAAAAAAAAGATAAAGTGGCACAGTAAAAAAAACATAAAGTGGCACAGTAAAAAAAAGATAAAGTGGCACAGTAAAAAAAAAAGATTAAGTGGCCCAGTAAAAAAAAGATAAAGTGGCACAGTAAAAAAAAGATAAAGTGGCACAGTAAAAAAAAGATAAAGTGGCACAGTTAAAAAAAAAAGATAAAGTGGCACAGTAAAAAAAAAGATAAAGTGGCACAGTAAAAAAAAAAGATAAAGTGGCACAGTAAAAAAAAAGATAAAGTGGCACAGTAAAAAAAAAGATAAAGTGGCACAGTAAAAAAAAAAGATAAAGTGGCACAGTAAAAAAAAGATAAAGTGGCACAGTAAAAAAAAAAGATAAAGTGGCACAGTAAAAAAAAAAGATAAAGTGGCACAGTAAAAAAAAAGATAAAGTGGCACAGTAAAAAAAAAGATAAAGTGGCACAGTAAAAAAAAAAGATAAAGTGGCACAGTAAAAAAACAAAGATAAAGTGGCACAGTAAAAAAAAGATAAACTGGCACAGTAAAAAAAAAGATAAAGTGGCACAGTAAAAAAAAAGATAAAGTGGCACAGTAAAAAAAAAAGATAAAGTGGCACAGTAAAAAAAAAGATAAAGTGGCACAGTAAAAAAAAAGATAAAGTGGCACAGTAAAAAAAAGATAAAGTGGCACAGTAAAAAAAAAATAAACTGGCACAGTAAAAAAAAGATAAAATGGCACAGTAAAAAAAATATAAAGTGGCACAGTAAAAAAAAAGATAAAGTGGCACAGTAAAAAAAGATAAAGTGGCACAGTAAAAAAAAGATAAAGTGGCACAGTAAAAAAAAGATAAAGTGGCACAGTAAAAAAAAGATAAACTGGCACAGTAAAAAAAAAGATAAAGTGGCACAGTAAAAAAAAAGATAAAGTGGCACAGTAAAAAAAAAGATAAAGTGGCACAGTAAAAAAAAAGATAAAGTGGCACAGTAAAAAAGATAAAGTGGCACAGTAAAAACAAAGATAAAGTGGCACAGTAAAAAAAAAACATAAAGTGGCACAGTAAAAAAAAAGATAAATTGGCACAGTAAAAAAAAAGATAAAGTGGCACAGTAAAAAAAAAGATAAAGTGGCACAGTAAAAAAAAAGACAAAGTGGCACAGTAAAAAAAAGATAAAGTGGCACAGTTAAAAAAAAGATAAAGTGGCACAGTAAAAAAAAAGATAAAGTGGCACAGTAAAAAAAAAGATAAAGTGGCACAGTAAAAAAAAGATAAAGTGGCACAGTAAAGAAAGATAAAGTGGCACAGTAAAAAAAAAAGATAAAGTGGCACAGTAAAAAAAAGATAAATGGCACAGTAAAAAAAAGATAAAGTGGCACAGTAAAAAAAAAGATAAAGTGGCACAGTTAAAAAAAAGATAAAGTGGCACAGTTAAAAAAAAGATAAAGTGGCACCGTAAAAAAAAAGATAAAGTGGCACAGTAAAAAAAAAGATAAAGTGGCACAGTAAAAAAAAAGATAAAGTGGCACAGTAAAAAAAAAAGATAAAGTGGCACAGTAAAAAAAAAGATAAAGTGGCGCAGTAAAAAAGAAGATAAAGTGGCACAGTAAAAAAAAGATAAAGTGGCACAGTAAAAAAAAAAGATAAAGTGGCACAGTAAAAAAAAAGATAATGTGGCACAGTAAAAAAAAAGATAAAGTGGCACAGTAAAAAAAAAGATAAAGTGGCACAGTAAAAAAAAAGATAAAGTGGCACAGTAAAAAAAAAAGATAAAGTGGCACAGTAAAAAAAGATAAAGTGGCACAGTAAAAAAAAAGATAAAGTGGCACAGTAAAAAAAAAGATAAAGTCGCACAGTAAAAAAAAAGATAAAGTGGCACAGTAAAAAAAAGATAAAGTGGCACAGTAAAAAAAAGATAAAGTGGCACAGTAAAAAAAAAAGATAAAGTGGCACAGTAAAAAAAAACATAAAGTGGCACAGTAAAAAAAAAGATAAAGTGGCACAGTAAAAAAAAAAGATTAAGTGGCCCAGTAAAAAAAAGATAAAGTGGCACAGTAAAAAAAAGATAAAGTGGCACAGTAAAAAAAAGATAAAGTGGCACAGTTAAAAAAAAAAGATAAAGTGGCACAGTAAAAAAAAGATAAAGTGGCACAGTAAAAAAAAAAGATAAAGTGGCACAGTAAAAAAAAAGATAAAGTGGCACAGTAAAAAAAAAGATAAAGTGGCACAGTAAAAAAAAAAAGATAAAGTGGCACAGTAAAAAAAAGATAAAGTGGCACAGTAAAAAAAAAAGATAAAGTGGCACAGTAAAAAAAAAAGATAAAGTGGCACAGTAAAAAAAAAGATAAAGTGGCACAGTAAAAAAAAGATAAAGTGGCACAGTAAAAAAAAAGATAAAGTGGCACAGTAAAAAAAAGATAAAGTGGCACAGTAAAAAAAAAAGATAAAGTGGCACAGTAAAAAAAAAGATAAAGTGGCACAGTAAAAAAAAAGATAAAGTGGCACAGTAAAAAAAAAGACAAAGTGGCACAGTAAAAAAAAGATAAAGTGGCACAGTTAAAAAAAAGATAAAGTGGCACAGTAAAAAAAAAGATAAAGTGGCACAGTAAAAAAAAAGATAAAGTGGCACAGTAAAAAAAAGATAAAGTGGCACAGTAAAAAAAGATAAAGTGGCACAGTAAAAAAAAAACATAAAGTGGCACAGTAAAAAAAAGATAAAGTGGCACAGTAAAAAAAAGATAAAGTGGCACAGTAAAAAAAAGATAAAGTGGCACAGTTAAAAAAAAGATAAAGTGGCACAGTTAAAAAAAAGATAAAGTGGCACCGTAAAAAAAAAGATAAAGTGGCACAGTAAAAAAAAAGATAAAGTGGCACAGTAAAAAAAAAGATAAAGTGGCACAGTAAAAAAAAAAGATAAAGTGGCACAGTAAAAAAAAAGATAAAGTGGCACAGTAAAAAAAAAGATAAAGTGGCACAGTAAAAAAAAGATAAAGTGGCACAGTAAAAAAAAAAGATAAAGTGGCACAGTAAAAAAAAAGATAATGTGGCACAGTAAAAAAAAAGATAAAGTGGCACAGTAAAAAAAAAAGATAAAGTGGCACAGTAAAAAAAAAGATAAAGTGGCACAGTAAAAAAAAAAGATAAAGTGGCACAGTAAAAAAAGATAAAGTGGCACAGTAAAAAAAAAGATAAAGTGGCACAGTAAAAAAAAAGATAAAGTCGCACAGTAAAAAAAAAAGATAAAGTGGCACAGTAAAAAAAAGATAAAGTGGCACAGTAAAAAAAAAGATAAAGTGGCACAGTAAAAAAAAAAGATAAAGTGGCACAGTAAAAAAAACATAAAGTGGCACAGTAAAAAAAAAGATAAAGTGGCACAGTAAAAAAAAAAGATTAAGTGGCCCAGTAAAAAAAAGATAAAGTGGCACAGTAAAAAAAAGATAAAGTGGCACAGTAAAAAAAGATAAAGTGGCACAGTTAAAAAAAAAAGATAAAGTGGCACAGTAAAAAAAAAGATAAAGTGGCACAGTAAAAAAAAAAGATAAAGTGGCACAGTAAAAAAAAAGATAAAGTGGCACAGTAAAAAAAAAGATAAAGTGGCACAGTAAAAAAAAAAGATAAAGTGGCACAGTAAAAAAAAGATAAAGTGGCACAGTAAAAAAAAAAGATAAAGTGGCACAGTAAAAAAAAAAGATAAAGTGGCACAGTAAAAAAAAAGATAAAGTGGCACAGTAAAAAAAAAGATAAAGTGGCACAGTAAAAAAAAAGATAAAGTGGCACAGTAAAAAAACAAAGATAAAGTGGCACAGTAAAAAAAAGATAAACTGGCACAGTAAAAAAAAAGATAAAGTGGCACAGTAAAAAAAAAGATAAAGTGGCACAGTAAAAAAAAAGATAAAGTGGCACAGTAAAAAAAAGATAAAGTGGCACAGTAAAAAAAAGATAAAGTGGCACAGTAAAAAAAAAGATAAAGTGGCACAGTAAAAAAAAAGATAAAGTGGCACAGTAAAAAAAAAGATAAAGTGGCACAGTAAAAAAAAAGATAAAGTGGCACAGTAAAAAAAAGATAAAGTGGCACAGTAAAAAAAAAAGATAAAGTGGCACAGTAAAAAAAAAAGATAAAGTGGCACAGTAAAAAAAAAAGATAAAGTGGCACAGTAAAAAAAAGATAAAGTGGCGCAGTAAAAAAAAAGATAAAGTGGCGCAGTAAAAAAAAAGATAAAGTGGCACAGTAAAAAAAAAGATAAAGTGGCACAGTAAAAAAAAAGATAAAGTGGCACAGTAAAAAAAAAGATAAAGTGGCACAGTAAAAAAAAAGATAAAGTGGCACAGTAAAAAAAAGATAAAGTGGCACAGTAAAAAAAAAATAAACTGGCACAGTAAAAAAAAGATAAAATGGCACAGTAAAAAAAATATAAAGTGGCACAGTAAAAAAAAAGATAAAGTGGCACAGTAAAAAAAAGATAAAGTGGCACAGTAAAAAAAAGATAAAGTGGCACAGTAAAAAAAAGATAAAGTGGCACAGTAAAAAAAAGATAAACTGGCACAGTAAAAAAAAAGATAAAGTGGCACAGTAAAAAAAAAGATAAAGTGGCACAGTAAAAAAAAAGATAAAGTGGCACAGTAAAAAAAAAGATAAAGTGGCACAGTAAAAAAAGATAAAGTGGCACAGTAAAAACAAAGATAAAGTGGCACAGTAAAAATAAACATAAAGTGGCACAGTAAAAAAAAAGATAAAGTGGCACAGTAAAAAAAAAGATAAAGTGGCACAGTAAAAAAAAAGATAAAGTGGCACAGTAAAAAAAAGATAAAGTGGCACAGTAAAAAAAAAAGATAAAGTGGCACAGTAAAAAAAAAGATAAAGTGGCACAGTAAAAAAAAAGATAAAGTGGCACAGTAAAAAAAAAGATAAAGTGGCACAGTAAAAAAAAAAGATAAAGTGGCACAGTAAAAAAAAAGATAAAGTGGCACAGTAAAAAAAAGATAAAGTGGCACAGTAAAAAAAAAGATAAAGTGGCACAGTAAAAAAAAAGATAAAGTGGCACAGTAAAAAAAAAAGATAAAGTGGCACAGTAAAAAAAAAGATAAAGTGGCACAGTAAAAAAAAAGATAAAGTGGCACAGTAAAAAAAAAGATAAAGTGGCACAGTAAAAAAAAAGATAAAGTGGCACAGTAAAAAAAAGATAAAGTGGCACAGTAAAAAAAGATAAAGTGGCACAGTAAAAAAAAAAGATAAAGTGGCACAGTAAAAAAAAGATAAAGTGGCACAGTAAAAAAAAGATAAAGTGGCACAGTAAAAAAAAAGATAAAGTGGCACAGTTAAAAAAAAGATAAAGTGGCACAGTTAAAAAAAAGATAAAGTGGCACAGTTAAAAAAAAGATAAAGTGGCACCGTAAAAAAAAAAGATAAAGTGGCACAGTAAAAAAAAGATAAAGTGGCACAGTAAAAAAAAAGATAAAGTGGCACAGTAAAAAAAAAAAGATAAAGTGGCACAGTAAAAAAAAGATAAAGTGGCACAGTAAAAAAAAAGATAAAGTCGCACAGTAAAAAAAAAAGATAAAGTGGCACAGTAAAAAAAAGATAAAGTGGCACAGTAAAAAAAAAGATAAAGTGGCACAGTAAAAAAAAAAGATAAAGTGGCACAGTAAAAAAAACATAAAGTGGCACAGTAAAAAAAAAGATAAAGTGGCACAGTAAAAAAAAAAGATTAAGTGGCCCAGTAAAAAAAAGATAAAGTGGCACAGTAAAAAAAAGATAAAGTGGCACAGTAAAAAAAAGATAAAGTGGCACAGTTAAAAAAAAAAGATAAAGTGGCACAGTAAAAAAAAAGATAAAGTGGCACAGTAAAAAAAAAAGATAAAGTGGCACAGTAAAAAAAAAGATAAAGTGGCACAGTAAAAAAAAAGATAAAGTGGCACAGTAAAAAAAAAAGATAAAGTGGCACAGTAAAAAAAAGATAAAGTGGCACAGTAAAAAAAAAAGATAAAGTGGCACAGTAAAAAAAAAAGATAAAGTGGCACAGTAAAAAAAAAGATAAAGTGGCACAGTAAAAAAAAAGATAAAGTGGCACAGTAAAAAAAAAAGATAAAGTGGCACAGTAAAAAAACAAAGATAAAGTGGCACAGTAAAAAAAAGATAAACTGGCACAGTAAAAAAAAAGATAAAGTGGCACAGTAAAAAAAAAGATAAAGTGGCACAGTAAAAAAAAAAGATAAAGTGGCACAGTAAAAAAAAAGATAATGTGGCACAGTAAAAAAAAGATAAAGTGGCACAGTAAAAAAAAAGATAAAGTGGCACAGTAAAAAAAAAGATAAAGTGGCACAGTAAAAAAAAAGATAAAGTGGCACAGTAAAAAAAAAAGATAAAGTGGCACAGTAAAAAAAAGATAAAGTGGCACAGTAAAAAAAAAAGATAAAGTGGCACAGTAAAAAAAAAAGATAAAGTGGCACAGTAAAAAAAAAAGATAAAGTGGCACAGTAAAAAAAAGATAAAGTGGCGCAGTAAAAAAAAAGATAAAGTGGCGCAGTAAAAAAAAAGATAAAGTGGCACAGTAAAAAAAAAAGATAAAGTGGCACAGTAAAAAAAAAGATAAAGTGGCACAGTAAAAAAAAAGATAAAGTGGCACAGTAAAAAAAAAGATAAAGTGGCACAGTAAAAAAAAGATAAAGTGGCACAGTAAAAAAAAAAATAAACTGGCACAGTAAAAAAAAGATAAAATGGCACAGTAAAAAAAATATAAAGTGGCACAGTAAAAAAAATGATAAAGTGGCACAGTAAAAAAAAGATAAAGTGGCACAGTAAAAAAAAGATAAAGTGGCACAGTAAAAAAAAGATAAACTGGCACAGTAAAAAAAAAGATAAAGTGGCACAGTAAAAAAAAAGATAAAGTGGCACAGTAAAAAAAAAGATAAAGTGGCACAGTAAAAAAAAAGATAAAGTGGCACAGTAAAAAAAGATAAAGTGGCACAGTAAAAACAAAGATAAAGTGGCACAGTAAAAATAAACATAAAGTGGCACAGTAAAAAAAAAGATAAAGTGGCACAGTAAAAAAAAAAGATAAAGTGGCACAGTAAAAAAAAAGATAAAGTGGCACAGTAAAAAAAAGATAAAGTGGCACAGTAAAAAAAAAAGATAAAGTGGCACAGTAAAAAAAAAGATAAAGTGGCACAGTAAAAAAAAAGATAAAGTGGCACAGTAAAAAAAAAGATAAAGTGGCACAGTAAAAAAAAAAGATAAAGTGGCACAGTAAAAAAAAAGATAAAGTGGCACAGTAAAAAAAAGATAAAGTGGCACAGTAAAAAAAAAGATAAAGTGGCACAGTAAAAAAAAAGATAAAGTGGCACAGTAAAAAAAAAAGATAAAGTGGCACAGTAAAAAAAAAGATAAAGTGGCACAGTAAAAAAAAAGATAAAGTGGCACAGTAAAAAAAAAGATAAAGTGGCACAGTAAAAAAAAAGATAAAGTGGCACAGTAAAAAAAAGATAAAGTGGCACAGTAAAAAAAGATAAAGTGGCACAGTAAAAAAAAAAGATAAAGTGGCACAGTAAAAAAAAGATAAAGTGGCACAGTAAAAAAAAGATAAAGTGGCACAGTAAAAAAAAAGATAAAGTGGCACAGTTAAAAAAAAGATAAAGTGGCACAGTTAAAAAAAAGATAAAGTGGCACAGTTAAAAAAAAGATAAAGTGGCACCGTAAAAAAAAAAGATAAAGTGGCACAGTAAAAAAAAGATAAAGTGGCACAGTAAAAAAAAAGATAAAGTGGCACAGTAAAAAAAAAAAGATAAAGTGGCACAGTAAAAAAAAGATAAAGTGGCACAGTAAAAAAAAAGATAAAGTGGCACAGTAAAAAAAAGATAAAGTGGCACAGTAAAAAAAAGATATAGTGGCACAGTAAAAAAAAAAGATAAAGTGTCACAGTAAAAAAAAAAGATAAAGTGGCACAGTAAAAAACATACTTTCGAAACATACTTTTTGTTATGTAAGGTTCACTCTAAAGTAAATAAAAAAAAAGATAAAGTGGCACAGTAAAAAAAAAAGATAAAGTGGCACAGTAAAAAAAAAAGATAAAGTGGCACAGTAAAAAAAAGATAAAGTGGCACAATAAAAACAAAAGATAAAGTGGCACAGTAAAAAAAAAGATAAACTGGCACAGTAAAAAAAAGATAAAGTGGCAGAGTAAAAAAAAGATAAAGTGGCACAGTAAAAAAAAAGATAAAGTGGCACAGTAAAAAAAAAAGATAAAGTGGCACAGTAAAAAAAAAAGATAAAGTGGCACAGTAAAAAAAAGATAAAGTGGCACAGTAAAAAAAAAAGATAAAGTGGCACAGTAAAAAAAAAGATAAAGTGGCACAGTAAAATAAAAGATAAAGTGGCACAGTAAAAAAAAAAGATAAAGTGGCACAGTAAAAAAAAAGATAAAGTGGCACAGTAAAAAAAAAAGATAAAGTGGCACAGTAAAAAAAAAAGATAAAGTGGCACAGTAAAAAAAAGATAAAGTGGCACAGTAAAAAAAAGATAAAGTGGCACAGTAAAAAAAAAGATAAAGTGGCACAGTAAAAAAAAAGATAATGTGGCACAGTAAAAAAAAAGATAAAGTGGCACAGTAAAAAAAAAGATAAAGTGGCACAGTAAAAAAAAAAGATAAAGTGGCACAGTAAAAAAAAAGATAAAGTGGCACAGTAAAAAAAAAGATAAAGTGGCACAGTAAAAAAAAAGATAAAGTGGCACATTAAAAAAAAAGATAAAGTGGCACAGTAAAAAAACAAAGATAAAGTGGCACAGTAAAAAAAAAGATAAACTGGCACAGTAAAAAAAAAGATAAAGTGGCACAGTAAAAAAAAAAGATAAAGTGGCACAGTAAAAAAAAAGATAAAGTGGCACAGTAAAAAAAAGATAAAGTGGCACAGTAAAAAAAAGATAAAGTGGCACAGTAAAAAAAAAGATAAAGTGGCACAGTAAAAAAAAAAGATAAAGTGGCACAGTAAAAAAAAAGATAAAGTGGCACAGTAAAAAAAAGATAAAGTGGCACAGTAAAAAAAAAAGATAAAGTGGCACAGTTAAAAAAAAGATAAAGTGGCACAGTAAAAATAAAGATAAAGTGGCACAGTAAAAAAAAAAGATAAAGTGGCACAGTAAAAAAAAAGATAAAGTGGCACAGTAAAAAAAAAGATAAAGTGGCACAGTAAAAAAAAAAGATAAAGTGGCACAGTAAAAAAAGATAAAGTGGCACAGTAAAAAAAAAGATAAAGTGGCACAGTAAAAAAAAAAGATAAAGTGGCACAGTAAAAAAAAGATAAAGTGGCACAGTAAAAAAAAAGATAAAGTGGCACAGTAAAAAAAAAGATAAAGTGGCACAGTAAAAAAAACATAAAGTGGCACAGTAAAAAAAGATAAAGTGGCACAGTAAAAAAAAAAGATTAAGTGGCCCAGTAAAAAAAAGATAAAGTGGCACAGTAAAAAAAAGATAAAGTGGCACAGTAAAAAAAAGATAAAGTGGCACAGTTAAAAAAAAAAGATAAAGTGGCACAGTAAAAAAAAAGATAAAGTGGCACAGTAAAAAAAAAGATAAATCGGCACAGTAAAAAAAAAGATAAAGTGGCACAGTAAAAAAAAAGATAAAGTGGCACAGTAAAAAAAAAAGATAAAGTGGCACAGTAAAAAAAAGATAAAGTGGCACAGTAAAAAAAAAAGATAAAGTGGCACAGTAAAAAAAAAAGATAAAGTGGCACAGTAAAAAAAAAGATAAAGTGGCACAGTAAAAAAAAAGATAAAGTGGCACAGTAAAAAAAAAAGATAAAGTGGCACAGTAAAAAAACAAAGATAAAGTGGCACAGTAAAAAAAAGATAAACTGGCACAGTAAAAAAAAAGATAAAGTGGCACAGTAAAAAAAAAGATAAAGTGGCACAGTAAAAAAAAAAGATAAAGTGGCACAGTAAAAAAAAAGATAAAGTGGCACAGTAAAAAAAAAGATAAAGTGGCACAGTAAAAAAAAGATAAAGTGGCACAGTAAAAAAAAAATAAACTGGCACAGTAAAAAAAAGATAAAATGGCACAGTAAAAAAAATATAAAGTGGCACAGTAAAAAAAAAGATAAAGTGGCACAGTAAAAAAAAGATAAAGTGGCACAGTAAAAAAAAGATAAAGTGGCACAGTAAAAAAAAGATAAAGTGGCACAGTAAAAAAAAGATAAACTGGCACAGTAAAAAAAAAGATAAAGTGGCACAGTAAAAAAAAAGATAAAGTGGCACAGTAAAAAAAAAGATAAAGTGGCACAGTAAAAAAAAAGATAAAGTGGCACAGTAAAAAAGATAAAGTGGCACAGTAAAAACAAAGATAAAGTGGCACAGTAAAAAAAAACATAAAGTGGCACAGTAAAAAAAAAGATAAAGTGGCACAGTAAAAAAAAAGATAAAGTGGCACAGTAAAAAAAAAGATAAAGTGGCACAGTAAAAAAAAGATAAAGTGGCACAGTAAAAAAAAAAGATAAAGTGGCACAGTAAAAAAAAAAGATAAAGTGGCACAGTAAAAAAAAAGATAAAGTGGCACAGTAAAAAAAAAAGATAAAGTGGCACAGTAAAAAAAAAAGATAAAGTGGCACAGTAAAAAAAAAGATAAAGCGGCACAGTAAAAAAAAGATAAAGTGGCACAGTAAAAAAAAAGATAAAGTGGCACAGTAAAAAAAAAGATAAAGTGGCACAGTAAAAAAAAAAGATAAAGTGGCACAGTAAAAAAAAAGATAAAGTGGCACAGTAAAAAAAAAGATAAAGTGGCACAGTAAAAAAAAAGACAAAGTGGCACAGTAAAAAAAAGATAAAGTGGCACAGTTAAAAAAAAGATAAAGTGGCACAGTAAAAAAAAGATAAAGTGGCACAGTAAAAAAAAAGATAAAGTGGCACAGTAAAAAAAAGATAAAGTGGCACAGTAAAAAAAGATAAAGTGGCACAGTAAAAAAAAAGATAAAGTGGCACAGTAAAAAAAAGATAAAGTGGCACAGTAAAAAAAAGATAAAGTGGCACAGTAAAAAAAAAGATAAAGTGGCACAGTTAAAAAAAAGATAAAGTGGCACAGTTAAAAAAAAGATAAAGTGGCACCGTAAAAAAAAAGATAAAGTGGCACAGTAAAAAAAAAGATAAAGTGGCACAGTAAAAAAAAAGATAAAGTGGCACAGTAAAAAAAAAAGATAAAGTGGCACAGTAAAAAAAAAGATAAAGTGGCACAGTAAAAAAAAAGATAAAGTGGCACAGTAAAAAAAAGATAAAGTGGCACAGTAAAAAAAAAAGATAAAGTGGCACAGTAAAAAAAAAGATAAAGTCGCACAGTAAAAAAAAAAGATAAAGTGGCACAGTAAAAAAAAGATAAAGTGGCACAGTAAAAAAAAAGATAAAGTGGCACAGTAAAAAAAAAAGATAAAGTGGCACAGTAAAAAAAACATAAAGTGGCACAGTAAAAAAAAAGATAAAGTGGCACAGTAAAAAAAAAGATTAAGTGGCCCAGTAAAAAAAAGATAAAGTGGCACAGTAAAAAAAAGATAAAGTGGCACAGTAAAAAAAAGATAAAGTGGCACAGTTAAAAAAAAAAGATAAAGTGGCACAGTAAAAAAAAAGATAAAGTGGCACAGTAAAAAAAAAAGATAAAGTGGCACAGTAAAAAAAAAGATAAAGTGGCACAGTAAAAAAAAAGATAAAGTGGCACAGTAAAAAAAAAAAGATAAAGTGGCACAGTAAAAAAAAGATAAAGTGGCACAGTAAAAAAAAAAGATAAAGTGGCACAGTAAAAAAAAAAGATAAAGTGGCACAGTAAAAAAAAAGATAAAGTGGCACAGTAAAAAAAAGATAAAGTGGCACAGTAAAAAAAAAGATAAAGTGGCACAGTAAAAAAAAGATAAAGTGGCACAGTAAAAAAAAAAGATAAAGTGGCACAGTAAAAAAAAAGATAAAGTGGCACAGTAAAAAAAAAGATAAAGTGGCACAGTAAAAAAAAAGACAAAGTGGCACAGTAAAAAAAAGATAAAGTGGCACAGTTAAAAAAAAGATAAAGTGGCACAGTAAAAAAAAAGATAAAGTGGCACAGTAAAAAAAAAGATAAAGTGGCACAGTAAAAAAAAGATAAAGTGGCACAGTAAAAAAAGATAAAGTGGCACAGTAAAAAAAAAAGATAAAGTGGCACAGTAAAAAAAAGATAAAGTGGCACAGTAAAAAAAAGATAAAGTGGCACAGTAAAAAAAAAGATAAAGTGGCACAGTTAAAAAAAAGATAAAGTGGCACAGTTAAAAAAAAGATAAAGTGGCACCGTAAAAAAAAAGATAAAGTGGCACAGTAAAAAAAAAGATAAAGTGGCACAGTAAAAAAAAAGATAAAGTGGCACAGTAAAAAAAAAGATAAAGTGGCACAGTAAAAAAAAAGATAAAGTGGCACAGTAAAAAAAAAGATAAAGTGGCACAGTAAAAAAAAGATAAAGTGGCACAGTAAAAAAAAAAGATAAAGTGGCACAGTAAAAAAAAAGATAATGTGGCACAGTAAAAAAAAAGATAAAGTGGCACAGTAAAAAAAAAGATAAAGTGGCACAGTAAAAAAAAAGATAAAGTGGCACAGTAAAAAAAAAAGATAAAGTGGCACAGTAAAAAAAGATAAAGTGGCACAGTAAAAAAAAAGATAAAGTGGCACAGTAAAAAAAAGATAAAGTCGCACAGTAAAAAAAAAAGATAAAGTGGCACAGTAAAAAAAAGATAAAGTGGCACAGTAAAAAAAAAGATAAAGTGGCACAGTAAAAAAAAAAGATAAAGTGGCACAGTAAAAAAAACATAAAGTGGCACAGTAAAAAAAAAGATAAAGTGGCACAGTAAAAAAAAAAGATAAAGTGGCACAGTAAAAAAAAGATAAAGTGGCACAGTAAAAAAAAAAAGATAAAGTGGCACAGTAAAAAAAAAAGATAAAGTGGCACAGTAAAAAAAAAGATAAAGTGGCACAGTAAAAAAAAAGATAAAGTGGCACAGTAAAAAAAAAGATAAAGTGGCACAGTAAAAAAACAAAGATAAAGTGGCACAGTAAAAAAAAAGATAAAGTGGCACAGTAAAAAAAAAGATAAAGTGGCACAGTAAAAAAAAGATAAAGTGGCACAGTAAAAAAAAAATAAACTGGCACAGTAAAAAAAAGATAAAATGGCACAGTAAAAAAAATATAAAGTGGCACAGTAAAAAAAAAGATAAAGTGGCACAGTAAAAAAAAAGATAAAGTGGCACAGTAAAAAAAAGATAAAGTGGCACAGTAAAAAAAGATAAAGTGGCACAGTAAAAAAAAAAGATAAAGTGGCACAGTAAAAAAAAGATAAAGTGGCACAGTAAAAAAAAGATAAAGTGGCACAGTAAAAAAAAAGATAAAGTGGCACAGTTAAAAAAAAGATAAAGTGGCACAGTTAAAAAAAAGATAAAGTGGCACAGTTAAAAAAAAGATAAAGTGGCACCGTAAAAAAAAAAGATAAAGTGGCACAGTAAAAAAAAGATAAAGTGGCACAGTAAAAAAAAAGATAAAGTGGCACAGTAAAAAAAAAAAGATAAAGTGGCACAGTAAAAAAAAGATAAAGTGGCACAGTAAAAAAAAAGATAAAGTGGCACAGTAAAAAAAAGATAAAGTGGCACAGTAAAAAAAAGATATAGTGGCACAGTAAAAAAAAAAGATAAAGTGTCACAGTAAAAAAAAAAGATAAAGTGGCACAGTAAAAAACATACTTTCGAAACATACTTTTTGTTATGTAAGGTTCACTCAAAAGTAAATAAAAAAAAGATAAAGTGGCACAGTAAAAAAAAAAGATAAAGTGGCACAGTAAAAAAAAAAGATAAAGTGGCACAGTAAAAAAAAAGATAAAGTGGCACAATAAAAACAAAAGATAAAGTGGCACAGTAAAAAAAAAAGATAAACTGGCACAGTAAAAAAAAAGATAAAGTGGCAGAGTAAAAAAAAGATAAAGTGGCACAGTAAAAAAAAAGATAAAGTGGCACAGTAAAAAAAAAAGATAAAGTGGCACAGTAAAAAAAAAAGATAAAGTGGCACAGTAAAAAAAAGATAAAGTGGCACAGTAAAAAAAAAAGATAAAGTGGCACAGTAAAAAAAAGATAAAGTGGCACAGTAAAAAAAAAGATAAAGTGGCACAGTAAAAAAAAAGATAAAGTGGCACAGTAAAATAAAAGATAAAGTGGCACAGTAAAAAAAAGATAAAGTGGCACAGTAAAAAAAAAGATAAAGTGGCACAGTAAAAAAAAAGATAAAGTGGCACAGTAAAAAAAAAGATAAAGTGGCACAGTAAAAAAAAAAGATAAAGTGGCACAGTAAAAAAAAGATAAAGTGGCACAGTAAAAAAAAAAGATAAAGTGGCACAGTAAAAAAAAAGATAATGTGGCACAGTAAAAAAAAAGATAAAGTGGCACAGTAAAAAAAAAGATAAAGTGGCACAGTAAAAAAAAAAGATAAAGTGGCACAGTAAAAAAAAAAAAGATAAAGTGGCACAGTAAAAAAAAAGATAAAGTGGCACAGTAAAAAAAAAGATAAAGTGGCACAGTAAAAAAAAAAGATAAAGTGGCACAGTAAAAAAACAAAGATAAAGTGGCACAGTAAAAAAAAGATAAACTGGCACAGTAAAAAAAAAGATAAAGTGGCACAGTAAAAAAAAAGATAAAGTGGCACAGTAAAAAAAAAGATAAAGTGGCACAGTAAAAAAAAGATAAAGTGGCACAGTAAAAAAAAGATAAAGTGGCACAGTAAAAAAAAGATAAAGTGGCACAGTAAAAAAAAAAGATAAAGTGGCACAGTAAAAAAAAAGATAAAGTGGCACAGTAAAAAAAAGATAAAGTGGCACAGTAAAAAAAAAAGATAAAGTGGCACAGTTAAAAAAAAGATAAAGTGGCACAGTAAAAAAAAGATAAAGTGGCACAGTAAAAAAAAGATAAAGTGGCACGGTTAAAAAAAAAGATAAAGTGGCACAGTAAAAAAAAAGATAAAGTGGCACAGTAAAAAAAAAGATAAAGTGGCACAGTAAAAAAAAAGATAAAGTGGCACAGTAAAAAAAAAGATAAAGTGGCACAGTAAAAAAAAAAAAGATAAAGTGGCACAGTAAAAAAAAGATAAAGTGGCACAGTAAAAAAAAAAAGATAAAGTGGCACAGTAAAAAAAAAGATAAAGTGGCACAGTAAAAAAAAAGATAAAGTGGCACAGTAAAAAAAAGATAAAGTGGCGCAGTAAAAAAAAAGATAAAGTGGCGCAGTAAAAAAAAAGATAAAGTGGCACAGTAAAAAAAAAGATAAAGTGGCACAGTAAAAAAAAGATAAAGTGGCACAGTAAAAAAAAAGATAAAGTGGCACAGTAAAAAAAAAGATAAAGTGGCACAGTAAAAAAAAGATAAAGTGGCACAGTAAAAAAAAAAATAAACTGGCACAGTAAAAAAAAAGATAAAATGGCACAGTAAAAAAAATATAAAGTGGCACAGTAAAAAAAAAGATAAAGTGGCACAGTAAAAAAAGATAAAGTGGCACAGTTAAAAAAAGATAAAGTGGCACAGTAAAAAAAAGATAAAGTGGCACAGTAAAAAAAAGATAAACTGGCACAGTAAAAAAAAAGATAAAGTGGCACAGTAAAAAAAAGATAAAGTGGCACAGTAAAAAAAAAGATAAAGTGGCACAGTAAAAAAAAAGATAAAGTGGCACAGTAAAAAAAGATAAAGTGGCACAGTAAAAACAAAGATAAAGTGGCACAGTAAAAAAAAACATAAAGTGGCACAGTAAAAAAAAAGATAAAGTGGCACAGTAAAAAAAAAGATAAAGTGGCACAGTAAAAAAAAAGATAAAGTGGCACAGTAAAAAAAAGATAAAGTGGCACAGTAAAAAAAAAAGATAAAGTGGCACAGTAAAAAAAAAAGATAAAGTGGCACAGTAAAAAAAAAGATAAAGTGGCACAGTAAAAAAAAGATAAAGTGGCACAGTAAAAAAAAAAGATAAAGTGGCACAGTAAAAAAAAAGATAAAGTGGCACAGTAAAAAAAAAGATATAGTGGCACAGTAAAAAAAAAAGATAAAGTGGCACAGTAAAAAAAAAGATAAAGTGGCACAGTAAAAAAAAAGATAAACTGGCACAGTAAAAAAAAGATAAAGTGGCACAGTAAAAAAAAAGATAAAGTGGCGCAGTAAAAAAAAAGATAAAGTGGCACAGTAAAAAAAAAGATAAAGTGGCACAGTAAAAAACATACTTTCGAAACATACTTTTTGTTATGTAAGGTTCACTCTAAAGTAAATAAAAAAAAAAGATAAAGTGGCACAGTAAAAAAAAAAGATAAAGTGGCACAGTAAAAAAAAAAGATAAAGTGGCACAGTAAAAAAAAAGATAAAGTGGCACAATAAAAACAAAAGATAAAGTGGCACAGTAAAAAAAAAGATAAACTGGCACAGTAAAAAAAAAGATAAAGTGGCAGAGTAAAAAAAAGATAAAGTGGCACAGTAAAAAAAAAGATAAAGTGGCACAGTAAAAAAAAAAGATAAAGTGGCACAGTAAAAAAAAAAAAGATAAAGTGGCACAGTAAAAAAAAGATAAAGTGGCACAGTAAAAAAAAAAGATAAAGTGGCACAGTAAAAAAAAAAGATAAAGTGGCACAGTAAAAAAAAAGATAAAGTGGCACAGTAAAAAAAAAGATAAAGTGGCACAGTAAAATAAAAGATAAAGTGGCACAGTAAAAAAAAGATAAAGTGGCACAGTAAAAAAAAGATAAAGTGGCACAGTAAAAAAAAAGATAAAGTGGCACAGTAAAAAAAAGATAAAGTGGCACAGTAAAAAAAAGAGATAAAGTGGCACAGTAAAAAAAAGATAAAGTGGCACAGTAAAAAAAAAAGATAAAGTGGCACAGTAAAAAAAAAGATAATGTGGCACAGTAAAAAAAAAGATAAAGTGGCACAGTAAAAAAAAAGATAAAGTGGCACAGTAAAAAAAAAAGATAAAGTGGCACAGTAAAAAAAAAGATAAAGTGGCACAGTAAAAAAAAAGATAAAGTGGCACAGTAAAAAAAAAAGATAAAGTGGCACATTAAAAAAAAAGATAAAGTGGCACAGTAAAAAAACAAAGATAAAGTGGCACAGTAAAAAAAAGATAAACTGGCACAGTAAAAAAAAAGATAAAGTGGCACAGTAAAAAAAAAGATAAAGTGGCACAGTAAAAAAAAAAGATAAAGTGGCACAGTAAAAAAAAGATAAAGTGGCACAGTAAAAAAAAGATAAAGTGGCACAGTAAAAAAAAAGATAAAGTGGCACAGTAAAAAAAAAGATAAAGTGGCACAGTAAAAAAAAAGATAAAGTGGCACAGTAAAAAAAAGATAAAGTGGCACAGTAAAAAAAAAGATAAAGTGGCACAGTTAAAAAAAAGATAAAGTGGCACAGTAAAAATAAAGATAAAGTGGCACAGTAAAAAAAAAAGATAAAGTGGCACAGTAAAAAAAAAGATAAAGTGGCACAGTAAAAAAAAAGATAAAGTGGCACAGTAAAAAAAAAGATAAAGTGGCACAGTAAAAAAAGATAAAGTGGCACAGTAAAAAAAAAGATAAAGTGGCACAGTAAAAAAAAAAGATAAAGTGGCACAGTAAAAAAAAAAGATAAAGTGGCACAGTAAAAAAAAGATAAAGTGGCACAGTAAAAAAAAAGATAAAGTGGCACAGTAAAAAAAAAAGATAAAGTGGCACAGTAAAAAAAACATAAAGTGGCACAGTAAAAAAAAGATAAAGTGGCACAGTAAAAAAAAAAGATTAAGTGGCCCAGTAAAAAAAGGATAAAGTGGCACAGTAAAAAAAAGATAAAGTGGCACAGTAAAAAAAAGATAAAGTGGCACAGTTAAAAAAAAAGATAAAGTGGCACAGTAAAAAAAAAGATAAAGTGGCACAGTAAAAAAAAAAGATAAAGTGGCACAGTAAAAAAAAAGATAAAGTGGCACAGTAAAAAAAAAGATAAAGTGGCACAGTAAAAAAAAAAGATAAAGTGGCACAGTAAAAAAAAGATAAAGTGGCACAGTAAAAAAAAAAGATAAAGTGGCACAGTAAAAAAAAAAGATAAAGTGGCACAGTAAAAAAAAAGATAAAGTGGCACAGTAAAAAAAAAGATAAAGTGGCGCAGTAAAAAAAAAGATAAAGTGGCACAGTAAAAAAAAAGATAAAGTGGCACAGTAAAAAAAAAGATAAAGTGGCACAGTAAAAAAAAAGATAAAGTGGCACAGTAAAAAAAAAGATAAAGTGGCACAGTAAAAAAAAGATAAAGTGGCACAGTAAAAAAAAAATAAACTGGCACAGTAAAAAAAAAAGATAAAATGGCACAGTAAAAAAAATATAAAGTGGCACAGTAAAAAAAAAGATAAAGTGGCACAGTAAAAAAAAGATAAAGTGGCACAGTAAAAAAAAGATAAAGTGGCACAGTAAAAAAAAGATAAAGTGGCACAGTAAAAAAAAGATAAACTGGCACAGTAAAAAAAAAGATAAAGTGGCACAGTAAAAAAAAGATAAAGTGGCACAGGAAAAAAAAAGATAAAGTGGCACAGTAAAAAAAAGATAAAGTGGCACAGTAAAAAAAGATAAAGTGGCACAGTAAAAACAAAGATAAAGTGGCACAGTAAAAAAAAACATAAAGTGGCACAGTAAAAAAAAAGATAAAGTGGCACAGTAAAAAAAAAGATAAAGTGGCACAGTAAAAAAAAAGATAAAGTGGCACAGTAAAAAAAAGATAAAGTGGCACAGTAAAAAAAAAGATAAAGTGGCACAGTAAAAAAAAAGATAAAGTGGCACAGTAAAAAAAAAGATAAAGTGGCACAGTAAAAAAAAAAAGATAAAGTGGCACAGTAAAAAAAAAAGATAAAGTGGCACAGTAAAAAAAAAGATAAAGTGGCACAGTAAAAAAAGATAAAGTGGCACAGTAAAAAAAAAGATAAAGTGGCACAGTAAAAAAAAAGATAAAGTGGCACAGTAAAAAAAAAGATAAAGTGGCACAGTAAAAAAAAAGATAAAGTGGCACAGTAAAAAAAAAGATAAAGTGGCACAGTAAAAAAAAAGATAAAGTGGCACAGTAAAAAAAAGATAAAGTCGCACAGTAAAAAAAAAAGATAAAGTGGCACAGTAAAAAAAAGATAAAGTGGCACAGTAAAAAAAAAGATAAAGTGGCACAGTAAAAAAAAGATAAAGTGGCACAATAAAAAAAAGATAAAGTGGCACAGTAAAAAAAGATAAACTGGCACAGTAAAAAAAGATAAAGTGGCACAGTAAAAAAAAAGATAAAGTGGCACAGTAAAAAAAAAGATAAAGTGGCACAGTAAAAAAAAGATAAAGTGGCACAGTAAAAACAAAGATAAAGTGGCACAGTAAAAAAAAAGATAAAGTGGCACAGTAAAAAAAAGATAAAGTGGCACAGTAAAAAAAAAAGATAAAGTGGCACAGTAAAAAAAAAAGATAAAGTGGCACAGTAAAAAAAAGATAAAGTGGCACAGTAAAAAAAAAGATAAAGTGGCACAGTAAAAAAAAAGATAAAGTGGCACAGTAAAAAAAAAGATATAGTGGCACAGTAAAAAAAAAAGATAAAGTGGCACAGTAAAAAAAAAGATAAAGTGGCACAGTAAAAAAAAAGATAAACTGGCACAGTAAAAAAAAAGATAAAGTGGCACAGTAAAAAAAAAGATAAAGTGGCACAGTAAAAAAAAAGATAAAGTGGCACAGTAAAAAAAGATAAAGTGGCACAGTAAAAAAAAAGATAAAGTGGCACAGTAAAAAAAGATAAAGTGGCACAGTAAAAAAAAAGATAAAGTGGCACAGTAAAAAAACAGATAAAGTGGCACAGTAAAAAAAAAGATAAAGTGGCACAGTAAAAAAAAAAGATAAAGTGGCACAGTAAAAAAAAAAAAAAGTGGCACAGTAAAAAAAAAGATAAAGTGGCACAGTAAAAAAAAATAAAGTGGCACAGTAAAAAAAAAAGATAAAGTGGCACAGTAAAAAAAAGATAAACTGGCACAGTAAAAAAAAAGATAAAGTGGCACAGTAAAAAAAAAGATAAAGTGGCACAGTAAAACAAAGATAAAGTGGCACAGTAAAAAAAAATAAAGTGGCACAGTAAAAAAAAAGATAAAGTGGCACAGTAAAAAAAAAGATAAAGTGGCACAGTAAAAAAAAAGATAAAGTGGCACAGTAAAAAAAAAAAAGATAAAGTGGCACAGTAAAAAAAAGATAAAGTGGCACAGTAAAAAAAAAAGATAAATTGGCACAGTAAAAAAAAAGATAAAGTGGCACAGTAAAAAAAAGATAAAGTGGCACAGTAAAAAAAAAGATAAAGTGGCACAGTAAAAAA
>NC_136527.1:62125128-62440128 GCF_053919585.1 Euprymna scolopes | reverse complement strand
ATATATATTTATATATATATATATTTGTATGCATAATATATATATAATATATATATTATATATATAATATTTATATTATATATAGATAATAATATATATATATATTATATATATATTATTATCTATCTATATATATTATGTATATGCATTATATATCTATATATTATATGTATATATATTATCTATCTATATATATTATGTATATATATTATATATCTATATATATTATGTATATATATTATATATCTATATATTATGTATATATATTATATATCTATATATTATATGTATATATATTATACATATATTATTATCTATCTATATATTATATATATTATCTATATTATATATATTATCTATATTATATATATTATATATATTATCTATATTTTATATATATTATATATATTATCTATATTTTATATATATTATATATATTATCTATATTTTATATATATTATATATATTATCTATATATATTTTGTATATATATATGTATTATATATTTATTATATGTATATATTATATATATTATATATATATTACATATATTATATATATCATTTATATTGTATATATTATATACATTATATATATGGTATATATTATGTATATTGTATATGTATATATATAATATTATATATATTGTATATGTATATATATATATATATATATATATATATATATATATATATATTAAATATAATTTAACAAAAGAACTATGAAATTTCTACCTTAACCCAAAGAACTTAACTTTTTATCAGACACTCTCGGACAAGAATGGGAAAAACCAATTCAAGTTATTTTTAAAAGCAACAGAGATAGATAAACACAGGCTTGGCTGGATTGAAAAATGTACTTATTACTCTGTATCGCACCAGAATAACAACTGTCCCGCATACAACAAAACCTGTACAAATTGTGGAAAAAAGGGCATTAGTCACGAATGTGTCGAACAAAAAAGAAAAAAAATTATATGTCGGACAATCATAAAACTCAAATCACGGGGAATCAAACCAATTTAACTTGGACGCCATCTTGAAAAAAATATATACGTGCTCCAAACAGACAAGTGGAAAATAAAACTACAATATAATGGAACATTTATTAATTTTAAAATTGATACGGCAGCTTAAATGAATGTAATACTAGTAAAGATTTACAACACAATAAAACTCAAACCTTAATTAACGAAAACGACGATAACACTAACTGCATACAATAGTAAAAAAATTCCGATAATAGGAAGCTGCATGATATGTCTACAAAACAAAGACATAAATAAATACCCAGTTTATCGTAGCAGATACTAATGCAAATGCAGTAATTAGTGTAAACACAGCGGAAAATCTGGGATTGATAAAAAGAATAAATGCGATAACTAAGACACATATAGAAGCCCCAATAGGAAGACACAAAGATTGCTTTGGTGACATCGGAAAATTACCGATCACTCACCACATAACTATAAATCCAGATATAAAATCCGTTATAAATCCCTCAAGAAATATCCCATGTGGCATGAAAGCAAAATTAAAAAAGGAACTTGAGAAAATGACAAAAATGGGAATTAAGCAATTAAATGAATGATTGTGTTCCACACAACGACAAAAGAGTGCATTTAGGGCGTTACCATTCCTTATATCTCTTCTGTGTTTGTAAAGTCTTAGTTTCAATTTATGCTGTGTCTCGCCTATGTATGCTTGTTGGTAATCGTTACATGGGATGGAATATATAGCGGCGTTGGATGTGAGGGTTTTGAGAGAGTGCTTTGTAGTTTTAATAAAACAGATATTAAAACTACAAAGCACTCTCCCAAAAACCCTCACATCCAACGCCGCTATATATTCCATCCCATGTAATGATTACCAACAAGCATACATAGGCGAGACACAGCATAAATTGAAACTAAGACTTTACAAACACAGAAGAGATATAAGGAATGGTAACGCCCTAAATGCACTCTTTTGTCGTTGTGCGGAACACAATCATTCATTTAATTTAGATCATGCGAAAATTAAAAATTCGTGATAGATAGAGCCAAAAGAACACTTTTAGAGTCAGCACTAATATTAAATACTAATACTATTACACAAAGAAAGGGCTTCTACCATTTAGCCCCTAGTATAGGGAAAATAATTATCAAAAAACAAAATATAAAGACAGATCCTGGTTAATTCATACTATCGTCCCAAACCATTTTTCCTTAAATAATTTAAACAATATGAATAAGATTTAAAAAAAAAAGTGTACAATTGAATTGAACCCTAAAACATATACCCCTTAAACTCAGCACTATGTTAAAGACCATATACAATCTTATATATCATACTATATATGATAAGCTTCTCCTTTATTTAGAATTCAATAAAGCTTCCCCAACATTCTATAATTCCTCTTAATCTTTGTCGTCCCTGAACCTTACGCTAGACGCATCTTCCCAATGCTACCTAGCATCTTCTGACGAGAAAAGTTAGGCTTCGAAATGCCCTGGCATAAAGAGTCCCTTCTATCCCCCAAATTTTGCTTGTATTCCATTATTCAATAAATGATCCATTCTATGGCTACCAATATATAGTTTTGCGACTTCATTTCATACTCTTGTTGTCCTGTTGTATAAGCTCCAATAATAATTGTTGAGCTTGGGATTATCCAGATAAGTCTCCTCTTGTGGAATTGAATTCTCTCTTTTCCCCTTACGCATTAAGCTATATATATATATATATATATATATATATATATATATATATATATATATATATATACTTTGGCTTTTCTATAATTATCGAACCAAACAAAAAAACTTAAAATTTTCTAGACATTACACTTAATCTTAACACTATTATAAACCCAACTTTACGCTTTTATACGTCCATAAATCTTCTAACCACCCCAACTCAATTATAAAATCTATAGTACCATCCGTCTCTAGAAGAATTTCTAATCAAAAAAAAAACTTTAATCAAAATGCTACTTTCTTCAATAATGCAAGATACAATGAAAAGATTAAATACAACCATTATGCTCCTCCTGTTGGCCGTCTTAAATCTGTAATCACACACAATATGACTTGCAAGAAACCAGTTAAAATAACAAGATCTGCCACTATTAATAACAATGAACCACTCTACATATATAATCCGAACCAAGATACTAATCGTAATACCTCTAATCCACCCAGTCGCATCAGGAGAAAGAAAAATATTTGGTTTGATCCTCCATTTAGTGTAAATGTCAAAACCAATATACCTAAGGAATTCTTCAACACTGTACAAAACTCTCTCAAATACCCACACAGATATAGTTCTATTTATAATGAAAACTCAATAAGGATTTCTTATTCAACTATGCCTAATTTAGCACAAAAAATCTTAACATCTAATAACAAAAAAAAATTAAATCAGCCCCAAAAATCCCTTTCCCAATTAAACCCCAAAATAACTGCAATTGTAATAACAAACATCCTTGCCCACTTAATAATGATTCCATCCATAAAGATGTTATATATTCTTGCACAATTACAGAGTTCCCACGCAATTCTCCCATAACAGACACTAATATTTTTCATCAAGTTATCCCTCTTCCCACCGTCCATCTGATATAATTACTAATCGAATAAACCATTCAAGCAGCCCCTCTATTTACAATCATACAACTAGCAATAATGATAATAATAATAATAATGATAATAATAATAATAATAATAATAATAATAATAATAATAATATTTCTCCTAACAGCCATCCTAACACTCATTATCCCCTCCAAAATAGTCCTCTACAATCATTGTCCAGGCTTTTGTTCATCACAATGAACAAAATTAAAACTATTTCCCTAGTATAAATCAGCAAATTAATATTAATTTTAGATCTCGAGCTGTTAATAAAGCACATACATGTATCGGCGCTACTTCAACATTAATAAAAAAAAAAAAGAATTCTTCTTTTAACAACTAAAATTCTAATAAAAACCAAGGAACTTCTCTAACCACTTTAATTAAAAAAAAATTAATTCTAACAATATTCTCAATTAAATGGACTATCCTAAAAAAGGTTAAGTCTTATACTCCAGCCTCTAAGTCATGTCACCTCTGCACAACCGAAGCTATAATTACTTCCCCTCAAAGTAGTAATATAATAAACTCTAAAAACGAACTGATCTCCTATTGCAAACATAAGTCCAAAAATTTGAAGTTACATAGTTATTAAATTAACCTTCCAAATATATATTTTCCTATAATATTATAGTTTTTTTCTACATACTTTCTTAGCATTTTATAACTTTGTAATTTTAATTGTAATTCATTATTTCTTCTTTGTTGGGCCGGTTTTACATCTGCAATCTCCGTTTTAGTCTATAAGTATTCATATAAATGAAATATATCCATCTACCTACACATTTATATCTATGTGTATGTTTACTTATATTTTACTGTATGCATTTAGATACACACTTACTTGCCTTATTCCGGAACTTGTAGATACCGGCCATTTTCTCCCTTTAAATTTCCCCCTTTAACTTTTTATTCATTTATTTACTCATCTATTTACTTATATGTATGTATATGTGTGTATGTTGCATATATATATATATGTGTGTGTGTGTATTTAACTTATCATTCCTCACAATTCATTTTCTTCTTTTAATGACTTCTGCTGATAATTCAATTCTAAAGTAATAACTTGTCTATTTCAGCTGATCTCTTTATTTGTTTTAAATTTGGCATCACTTCAACGCATCCTGTCTGGGTCATTTTGACATTGCCTTTTCTATTCTAAAAATAACTCAAACACCATTCAATTTTTTTTTCTTCTTGTAAAATGTTTTTGACTCCTAATGGGGGTATGACACCAATGATTTTGACAATCGTTTTTATAACCACCGGTTGTGGTAATCAACCAATGAAAACGTTCCAAAGTTACTATAAAAATTGTCAAATTTTGAATTCAATCAGTTCGCCGTTGGCTATGTCACGAACCACATTTGAATACTTAGCCGCCATCTTTGTTACTGGAAATTATTTCACACTCAGTATCGAGACTGAACTATGTTCAACATAATGTCTCAACACTTAACACTTCTTTACTCATTTTTCTTAAATCAGCCTTGACAGCCGTGTTTTAAAATCTCTCCATTTCTTTTTTCTATGCACAACTTATCTTTCTTTCAATAATATTATTTTAACTCATCCCCTTTGTTCCTTACACCCATTTGTGAATTATTCCACAGAATTCTGCCTTTTGGATTACTTTGAACCATCTTCCATTAATGCGATTCCTTTGGATTTTACTTGTGGAAATGGAAATTTAATAAACTTTTTTGGATTTTTCCATAATTGGATATTTTACCCTTCACCAGACTATCCATTCACGTAAAATCACTTTTTTCTACCCCCCCCCATTCCCTCTGCTTCACTAATTTTTACCAAGTAAGATCTATAACTTACTTGTAGTTTCATTAAATACTTTTGCAAGCAAAATTCGATCCCGCATTTTGCTAATCCCTACCCTCTGATGAGAGGGAAATTATTTCTTCAAAACTCCACGGATTAAGGACTATCCACTTATTTTGTGCTTCCTTTTTAAAATTAAATATGTTTTTAACTCTTTTTCAAAGTGTATTTTAACATGTTTTATTAATTACTTGTTCTTATATATATATATATATATATATATATATATATATATATATATATATATATATTATTGTTTCATTTTTCATTTCATTATTAGATTTTAATATAATAAATACGATTATCGATTATTTCCTTTTATGAATTTAATTTATTTATCTGCACGCAATTTAAAACATTAATTACTTTTTATTAAAATGTGTCAATATATTTGAAAAAAAAAATACATGTCATACATTTACGAAACATTTATACATGAGAAAGGCCTGAAATTTACAAAAGTAAATAAACATATTTATACAAATACGTATATTCTTATTTGTAAGATATAAAGACATTTGAAGAAAAATACATAGTAAAATGACTTACCTTCCTCCCGCTGATAACTGAAAAGAAAAGTGTAACAGGGAAAGATGGCATCTTTTAACAGTTTTGCCAATTCTCGTGAAGTTGCGAGATTTCACACGTTACACATGCAAATTAACATGCCAGCTTGCATAAAAAGCCTTCCTTTTTTTTCTCTACTGGGGTAATTCGGTCTAGAAGATAACACAAAGCCCTGATCTAAAAACCTCAAACTATTTCGGTGGTGAAGAAAAAAAAAAAAACATGGGCGATAGAGTGACGATAAGTGACGACATCTTGAGACCGTTCATGAGGGAAGGTGATGTGTGGTCATTTGGCTCAACAAACTCAAAATGGTTGCAAAGTTACAGAAAATCGAAGAGATATCATCTTTAATCCCCCTATATCTGAAGGGGATCGTGCTGGCAGTCTACCTGGAGATGGAACAGAGTGACCAGGCTGATTCCGAGAGCATCGAGAATGGCCTGAAAACTGCGATTTCTAAAGATTCCTTCGAAACCTATAACAAGCTGGAGGAAAATCGCCTAGAGATAGGTGACTGCGGGATTCGTCGGATATGTGGGACAAAGCCTCAGGCAGACTGTTAAAATGGTCATTTGTGGCTGGCTTCCCTGACCGCATCTTGTTGGAGTTGCAGCGATGAATGGGATCGAAACTATGAAGGTAGAGGAGCTGTTTAAGCATGCCAGAGTGCTGCCCAAGCATCCTGAAAACCTGGGAGCAATTGCGACCTCTTCTACAGATGTTTCCAGTGGAAAAGGGAAGGTGCTCAAGAGACAAGGCCGGGGATCTGTTGTGCCATGTTTCATATTTCAGGACCCCACCTGATGAGGGACTGCGAAGAGCCCAAGCCCACCATCATCTGCTTCCGGTCTGGCCAGACAGGCCACATTAGCAGACGTTGGCCTCAGTTCCAGGGAAACGAGTAAAGGGGTGCTATTGTGCCAGTAGTCACTCCTTCTTCAATCGGAAGACGTCAGGGAGTTCATTGCCACAGATAGTAGTAACTGTTAATGAGAAGAAGGCTAGGCTCCTGTGAACACTGGCTGCATGACTACTCACGTCAAGGCGATTATTGCCAAATGTTTGAAGGGAGGCGATAATGTCAAAGCGGTGGATGGTAGGGCCAAGATCCTGGTGAGGAATAGAAGTCTATGACATCATATCGATTCCCACGACGAGCTGTTCCAGTACAATCACTCGAACCTCCAAGGGTACATCCCTCACCACAATCTTGGCGATGGCCTCTGGGAGGCATGGGAGGAGCTACAGTAGTGAAGGGACAAGTGAAGTTTGGAAAACAGGATGCGGCAAGAGTGGTAAGAGTGAGCAGCGACGATACCCTAAAGGCCTAGATCATTCCAGGACGTCTGAACCCATTTTGATGGTAACAAGTGGACGGCAGCGTGTCGATGGATTGTAAGACCACCCATGCTAACAAGTCAGATTGGCTGTTATCTTATACTAAGAGAAGAGGTGAAACTAGAGTTCGAAAGAGAAGGTGAGAGGTGGATTGAAGAAAAGATTTTGATCCCATGGTCAGGGAAGGTTGAGGAAGTCTTTACCGCTCATGGCGGTAGTTCAACCAACCAAGAATAAAATTAGATCAGTGTTAGACTTCCGAGAGTTAAATAAGTATGTGGCCTGTCACACCAAAGAGAGACATATGTGAAGAAGTTATAAGGAGGAAATGAATAAAAATGAAGAGAGTCACGAAATCGTAGACTTAAATTCATGTAGATGAGAGAATGTGGAGGTATCAATTATTCAAGTAATAAGGGAGAGTTTACTGCTTGACCAGACTGTCGGGTTTTGACTGAATTCCGCACCAAAGATCATGACGGCAGAACTCAAGAGTTTGTTGGCTAAGAACGAAGTGATTAACAGAGTCACCTGCTCAACGATATCAACGATATACTGGTGGACGAGACAAGGTAACCGCAGGGGGAGAGTTAGAGAACATGTTAATGAGAACTACGGATTGACTGCAAAACTGACGGAAGCTCTAGAAGATGGAATGACTCTAAGATTGAAAGTTTGATGGAAAACTGGTATTTAGGCGATGAACCAAGATTACCGAGATCCAAGGCGAACTGACAAAGCGAGAGCTTTTTTTGGTGTGCAGTGGGTCACTACCCCATAGTCGGATAGCTTCGGATTGCATGCAGCTTCATCAAAAGGCAGATTAACAGACCAACAAATCGGAAATTTAAAATTAAAAAAACTTTAATGATTAATATTTTTCAAATAAATAATTTGAACAATCTTTTATTTTTTTGTACAAATGTGAAATGCAAAATAATTAAAACAACTTATTTTTACTTATGTAGAATAAATAAAAAAATTAACTTTAAATTTTTAAGTAAAATGTATTTTTAATTTAAAATGAAAAATAAAGAAAAACATCTGAAAAAAATTAATTAAAAAAATATTTGAAAAAGTTTGTTAAACTTATTTTTCATGTTTTCTTTTTTTTTTGTTTTTTTTGCATCGCTTAATGATGTGATTTACATTTAAATATACATAAGTATAAAATAAAATTTGTTTAAATTGTTTCTTTTTAGAATTTCCAAGTTGTCAATTTGGTCTCATTTCGTTTTCCGGTACGCTCGATCTGACTTTTTGATCACCTGATCGTCGGCCATATTTCATATTCTTCGTTAGCCATTTACACGAGATATACACATTTTAATAATGATTTTCTCTAGTTCAGATGGATACAGTAAATAAACTTTTAACTCGAAATGACTCATAATGTACAACATGTATAACATAAGAAACAGAAAAGAAACATTTGTAATGCGTACACACCTTTATTTTCTCATATAACCGCAATACGTTTTAAAGGGATTTTACCCTTTTTTCCGTCATTATTATCCATACTAATTACAAGTAAAATCAAAGTGTAGTATCTGTTCTTCAGATGCGACACTTCCATTTCTCGTTCTCTTTCAGTGGAGGAGAAATCCTTCACGACTGAGACAATTTTTATTTTTGTACCTTTCTCCACGTTAAAAAACGACCCTGGTGTCTAACTCTGTCCCGTGGGGAGGCATTGTAAATAGGTACAAGTAAAACAAATAAACCCGGCCTCATTTTTAAAAACAAGTCAACTCGGTTTTGTTTTCGATTTTCCAAAATTTTATTTTTTTATTTTAATTGGGTAGGAGGACCGCCATTTTTTTTTTTTTTTCAAATCAACTTTTTTGCCCGCATAATTTTATGAAAAAAAAACAAAAAACAAAAAAAAACAAAAAACAAAAAACAAACAAACGCAAACCGAAAAACACAACAGAGTTGAAAACCGAAAACGCAACCAGGTTGACTTGTTTTCGAAAACGAGGAGCGAACTTTTGCTGCGGGGCAGCTTTTGGGTTTGTTTGACTGTTTTCTCCCCAAGATGTTGGGGAGGGAAAAACCAGCCCCCTATTGTCCAGACTGAATAGCAATTGTCTGATATATCGAGTTTGGCTCCACATTGATCAAAGCTGTTGCTTCTGGACGTTTCCCGGTGCGATTGCCGGGAACAGTGGTGCTTAGCTTTGAATTAGTTTTGCTTTTTATACGAAAAAGCTGAACGAACACATGACGGGCTGAAATAGCAATAATTTTGTAAAAATCGACGTAAATACATCTAGATGTTACATGCGTTCCCAAATCCTAGATATTATTATCTAGGGGATATATAAACAGTTATAAGCGATCGTACCCCCCTCCTGGGAGCATCATCGAAAAAAGCCTTTGTGAGACATACATGAAATGATCACACACATTTTGCCTTTTATATATATAGACTAGCGGGGGGGGGTGTACCCGGCGTTGCCTGAGTGTTTGAAGGTGTGTGTGTGCTCGGGCGGGGGTGGGGGGTGTTAAATCAAAATATAAGAATAAGCGAAGTAAAAAAACTAAACTAAAAAAACAAAAAAGAAAACAGAAAAACGAACGTTAAAACTTCTTTAAAAAATCTGAAAAATAAAGCGGGGGGGGGAGGGGGGGTACCCGGCGTTGCCTGGGTGTTTAGAGGTGTGTGTGCTCGGGCGGTGGGGGTGGGGTAATCAAAACATAAGAATAAGCGAAGTAAATATTTTTAAATATTAAATAAAAATTAAATATTATATATAAAAAATGTTAAAACTTAAAAAAATAAAAAAAAACACAAAAAATAACTTAAGGCAAACGAACGATGTTAAATGTAAAAATTGGAAAAATAAAAACAAAAAAGAAAACAAAAACGAACGTTAAAACTTCTTTAAAAAATCTGAAAAATGGCTAAAATAAACCTGTTTCAATATTAAAATTTAAAAAATCGGTGATAGAAATCGGTATTCTATCACTAAAATAATAATTTTAGACATTGTATGGCTGGTTATTTCATTACAAACCCACAAAATAACTCACATTATATCATTTTACATAATTCTTGGATATGTTTCTAATTTCGAGAATTATTTTTAATGAAGTAACTCAAATAATCGCGACCTCTAACAAAAATAATAACTTCCATACATTGTCTAGTCTGTCTAGTTCATTACAAATACACCAATCAAATGACTCACATTTCATCATTTTTCATAATTTTTGGATATGTTGCTAATTTCAACCATCATTCTTTCTGAGTTCAATCACATAATCACTCACATCTTACTAAAACATTACCTTTGAGACATTTTTGGGCTGTTTATTTCATTACAAACACATCAATAAAATACCTCACATTTCATCATTTTTCATAATTCTTGGATATGTTATGAATTTCGACAATCAAATTTAATGAGTGCGCACATCTAATCGCCCAATTCTTACTAAAATCATAAATTTGCTACATTATAAACCCACCGATCAAATAACTAAAACTTCATTTTTCATAATTCTTGGATATGTTACTAATTTCGGCAATAATTTTTCATGAGTTAATCCACATTATCGCCACCTCCTATCACTAAAATAATAACTTTCAGACATTGTATGGCTGTTTTTTTTTTCATTACAAACACACCTATCAAGTTACTCACATTTGACCATTTTTCATAATTCTTGGATATGTTACTAACTTCGAGAATTATTTTTAATGAAGTAACCCAAATAATCGCCCCCCCCTCTTTAACCGACACGATCCCCTTCCTCTTACAAAAATAACAACTTTGATACATCTTCTAGCCTGTCTATTTCATTATGATCACACCAATCACATACCTCACATTTAATCATTTTTCATAATTCTTGGATATGTTACTAATTTCGACAATCATTCTTTATGATTTAACCTGCATAATCGATCCCCGCTTACTAAAATACTAACTTTATAAATACACCAATCAAATAACTTACATTTAATAACTTTTCATAATTCTTGGATATGATACTAATTTCGACAATCGTTTTTCATGACTTAACTCACATAATCCCCTCTCCTCTTTCTAAAATAATAACATTGAGACATTGTCTCTGGTTATTTCATGATAAACACACCAATCAAATAACTCACATTTCATCATTTTTCATAATTCTTAGATATGTTACTAATTTTGACAATCGTTTTTCATTATTTAACCCACATAATCCTCTCTCCTCTTGCTAAACAATAACTTTGAGACATTGTTTTGCTGGTTATTTCATGATAAACACACCAATCAAATATCTCACATTTTATCATTTTTCATAATCCTTGTATATGTTACTAATTTCGACAATCATTTTTCATGATTTAACACACATAATCGCCCCTCTCTTACTAAAATAACAACCATGCGACAATGTCTGGGGTGTCTATTTCATTACAAACACACAAATCAAATAACTAACATTTCATACTTTTTCATAGTTCTTGGATATGTTACTAATTTCGACAATCGTTTATAGTGATTTAACCGACACAATCTCCTTCGTCTTGCTAAAATCATAACTTTGAGACATTGTTTGGGATGATTATTACATTACAAACACACCAATCACATTTCATCATTTTTCTATAATTCTTGGATATGTTACTAATTTCGACAAACATGTTTCATGAGTTAACCCAGATAATCCCCTTCCTCTTACTAAATTAATACATTTGAGACATTATCTGGGCTGGTAATTTCATTACAAACACACCAATCACATAACACACATTTCATCCTTTTTCACTTTTCTTGGATATGTTACTAATTTCGACAATAATTTTTAATGATGTAACCCACATAATCGACCCCCTCTTACTAAAATATTGACTTTAAGACTATATCTGGGCTGTTCATTTCATTATAAACACACCAATCCAATAACTTACATTTAATCACTTTTCATAATTCTTGGATATGTTACTAATTTCGACAATCGTTTATTATAATTCAATCATCATAATATCATTTCCTTTTGCTAAAATAATTACTTTGTGACATTGTCTGACTGGTTATTTCATTGCAAACACACCAATCATATACCTAACATTTTATCATATTTCATAATTCTTGGATATGTTACTAATTTCGACAATCATCTTTCATGATTTAACCCAAATAATCCTATTTCCTCTTACTAAAATAATAACTTAGAGATATTATCTGGCTAGTTATTTTATTACAAACACACCAATCAAATAACTCACATTTCATCATTTTTCATAATTCTTAGATATGTTACTAATTTCGACAGTAATTTCTCGGGATTAAACCCACATAATTGCCCCCGTCCTACCAAAGAAATAACCCTGAGACTTTTTTCTGGGCTGTTTATTTCATTATAACCACAAACAAAATAACTTACATTTCATAACTTTTCAAAATTCTTGGAGATGTTACTAATTTCGACAATCATGTTTCATGAGTTACCCAACACTATCGCCACCTCTTACTAAAATAATACATTTGAGACATTGTCTGGGCTGTCTATTTGATTACAAACACACTAATCAAATAACTCACATGTCATCATTTTTAATAATTCTTGGATATTTTACTAATTTCGATAATAATTTTTCTTGATTTCACACTAATTATAGCCCCGTTCTTACTAAAATAATAACTGTGAAACATCATCTTGGCTTTCTATTTGATTAAGAACACACCAAACAAATAACTCAAATTTACTCATTTTTCATAATTCTTGGATATGTTACTAATTTTTACGATCATTTTTTATCATGTAACCCACATAATTGGCCCCCTCTTACTAAAATAATCACTTTCAGACTATATATGGGCTGTTTATTTCATTATAAACACATATAGCTTACATTTAATCACTTTTCATATTTCTTGGATATGTTGCTAATTTCGACAATCGTTTTTCATGATTTAACCAACATAACCCCCTTCCTTTACTAAAATAATAACTTTGAGACATTGTCTGGCAGGTTTTTTTTTCATTACAAACATACCAATCAAATAACTCACATTTTATCATTTTTCATAATTCTTGGATATGTTACTAATTTCGACAATAATTTTTCATGATTTTACGACACAATCGCCCAAGCTTCCTATACAGGGTATTCTGTTATCACAAATATCCACCTATCTTATCCGATCCCAGGTATTCTCCTAGGAAACATCCCACCTATCTCATCCAATCCCAGGCAACGTCGGGTATTTTGCTAGTACATATATCCACCTTTCTTATCCAATGACCGACAACGCTGGGTATTCTGCTAGTACAAATATCCAGCTATGAAGCCACATCGAAGAGAGGTCACTGGCATAATATTACAACGATTGCATATTAATCTAATGGTATTCGACAATAAAGCTACATCAAAGGTCACTTGCATATCATAACAATGATTGTATATTAATCTAATGGTATTCGACAATGAAGCTACATCCAAAGGACGTCACTGGCATAATCTAATGGTTGTCGACAATGAAGTTACATTTAAGGGAGGTCACTCCCATATTATAACAATGATTGTATATTTATTTAATGATATTCGACAATGAAGCTACATCCAAGGGAGATCACTTGCATATTATACTAATGATTCTATATTAATCTAATGGTATTCGACAACAAAGCTACATCATAGGGAGGTCACTTGCATATTGTGACAATTATTGTATATTAATCTAATGGTATTCGACAATGAAGCTACATCCAAGGGAGGTCACTTGCATATTATAACAATGATTGTATATTATTCTAATGCAATCTGAGAATGAAGCTACATCCAAGGGAGGTCACTTATATATTATAACAATGATTTTATATTTATCTAATGGTATTCAACAGCGAAGCTACATCTAAGGGAAGTCACTTACATATAATGACAATGATTGCATATTAATCTAATGGTATTCGACAAAGAAGCTACATCCAAGGGAGATCACTTATATATTATGACAATGATTGTATATTAATCTAATGGTATTCGACAATGAAGCTACATCCAAGGGAGGAAGGTCAATCACATATAATGACAACTATTGTATATTAATCTAATTGTATTTGACAATGAAGCTACACCGAAGGGAGGTTACTTGAATATTATAACAGTAATTGTATAATTTTCTAATGGTATTCGACAGTGAAGCTACATCCATAAGTGACCTGCACAAGTCATTTGGTTATCCCAAGTAGTTACCCATCTTAGAATGACCAAACTACATATTACTTAACTTTAGTGATCTGCATAAATCATTTTGTAATCCCAAGTAGTCACCCGTCTTACATTGACCAGACTACATATTGCTTAACTTTCGTGATCTGCATAAGTCATTTGGTAATCCCAAGTAGTCACCCATCTTACATTGACCAGACTACATATTGCTTAACTTTCGTGATCTGCATAAGTCATTTGGTAATCCCAAGTAGTCACCCATCTTACATTGACCAGACTACATATTGCTTAACTTTCGTGATCTGCATAAGTCATTTGGTCGAAATTTGGGAGGCGGTCATACCTGGCATGTGTAGCTTTAAAGTAATCACAAGTGGTCACCCATCTTACATTGACCAGACTACATATTGCTTAACTTTAGTGATCTGCATAAGTTATTTGGTAATCCCAAGTAGTCACCCATCTTACATTGACCAGACTACATATTACTTAACTTTAGTGATCTGCATATGTCATTTGGTCGAAATTTGGGAGGCGGTCATACCTGGCATGTGTAGCTTTAAAGTAATCACAAGTGGTCACCCATCTTACATTGGCCAGACTACATATTGCTTAACTTTAGTGATCTGCATAAGTTATTTGGTCGAAAATAAATTTGTAAAAAATTGGAAGAAACACGCATACAAAAAAACATAAAGAGAATTAAATAATAAAAATGACTCGGCAGAAAAATGAAACGATTCTCATTTCCTTTCCACACACACACACACACACACACACACACACACACACACACACACACACACACACACACACACACACACACACACACACTCTCTCTCTCTCTCTCTCTCAGTCTCTCTCTCTCTTGATTTCTCATAAACAAAGATGGAAAGAAAATGGCCGTATGAAAAAAACAGTATATCTTAGCTAATGTATCGTCTCAAATCTAATTATTTATTAAGCGTATTTTTTTTTTGTTCTGAAATGTTTTGTTCATAATGTTTAATTTAACTACCGTATCCAACTATTTTTAACCTGCTAATAACTTTGGTAAAGTTGTCATAACGTGTAAATTAATATTTCTTTATGGTAATTTGCATTTTTTTGCCGATAAGAATCTCTTAATAAAAACATTGAATCCAGACGTCGCCATTACTGAGTGGTGACCTCACGTCATGTGACATGACTAGGCGTTTTTTTTTTTAATTACGTATAAAGATCATTAGATCATCACATTATTACTACTTAAATACGTAGGAAAAATGAAAAAATGTTACTTTTTGTTTTGGTGGTGGTGGGGGGGGGGGCTCCAGAAAAACACCCAGCTAACACCCTTAGACTGGTCCTAATTGGCCCAAAATTCGATATTTGTCGTTCAGAGGGTGGGGCTTTACAATGATACCACATTTATGAATGTTTGTTCTGTCTGTCGAAAGTTTTTAGCAGACATACACACACACACTCACACACATTTTGCCTTTTCTATATTAGACTAGCAGGGAGGGGGTACCCGGCGTTGCCCGAGTGTTTGGAGGAGGTGGGGGTGTTGATGAAAACCTAAGAATAAGCGAAGTAAAAAAAGAAAACATAAAAACGAAGCAGGGCGTACCCGGGGGGGGGGGGTAATCAAAACATCAAAAAAAAAAAAAAACTAACGTAAGCCAAACGAACGATGTTAAATGTAAAAATCGAAAAAACAAAAAAGAAAACAGAAAAACAAACGTAAAAAAAAAAAACATGTGAAAGATGGCTTAAATAAGCCTGTTTCGATATTAAAATTTAAAAAATGGGTGGGTACCCAGGTGTTTTTGGATGTGTGGTCGGGGGTGGGGGTGTTAATGAAAACCTTAGAATAAGCGAAGTAAAAAAAAAAAAAGAAACCCTAGAAAAACGAACGTTACGTAAAAAATGGCTTAAATAACTAGTTCAATATTTAAATTAAAAAAAAAACACCTCACACCACGATTCGAACACAAAACATTTAGATAATGACCCAATGCTCTAATCAACTGAGCTAACATGACGTACATGAAATTCAGTCAGTTCTTCAACTATTTAAACTAAAGTCATGCGTAGAACTGGTCGTCGTCATGAGAAAACGTAGAAAATTGTCGACTCTGGGGTGAAAAAATTAACGTTTTTGGCCAATTTTTCGATATTTTTCGGGCGAAGAATGGAGCTTCAATATGATACCGAGATTGTGAATTTTTGTTCTGTCTGTCGAAAGTTTTTAGTAGACACACAAACACACATATATACATACATACAAACACACATTTTCGCTTTTATATATATAGACTAGCTGGGTTACCCGGCGTTGATCGGGATCATATAAATGATGAGAAAATTGAAGTTTATTTTGAACATATTTGTCATTTTTCGGATAGAGGAATTTTTAATGTCTATGTATCATTAGCTTTTTGGAGCAAAAAAATATGTTACCTACCCTAGGACGGGTATTACACGTATCATATAATTGTACCTTATCTAAGATAATTCCATTACTGTGTTTCATTTTAATTTCCCACTAACGACACCAAAATGTTTTTGAAAAATACTTCATTTTCTGAAGATTACTCAGTAGGTTTTATAAACAAATACACAAATGTGTTAAGTTTAGTGATTAGGCAACCCTTGCTTCACTACAAAATTCCACATTACCGTGTTCTATTCCTCCCGACTACCGATGCCATATTTTTAAGTGAAATGATATCATTTCTGGAACATAACTGAGCAGGTTTTCCAAGTAAGTATAGAAATGCATTGACACGGATTGTGATTAGACAACTTCTACTTTATCACGAATTTCAATATTAATGTAGTTATTCCCTCCCACATACCAACAACATAATAGTAAGAGAAATTATGCATTTTTCGGAATATGATTCCACAGATATTCTATATTTTTGGAATATGACATTGCTTTGTAACCCCAAAACGGACATTGCTCTCTCCATAACAACCCCAAAAGAGAACTCAAGAGCTTGTTTAAAATTAACATAATCATGCTTCTTTCTCCTCCCCACTACAACCATCACATAATTCCCGGATGATAACATTAAAAATTCAAAAAATATGGATCACCCCCTACAGAAATTGGCCTAATAATCTTTCATAGAAAGCCAACAATATATATGAATTAATCTAATTTTGAGATCGTAAATATTTTCAGCCATATCCAGAATTGACTTCACAAATAAAGTAATTTTGAGATTGAAAATTGTTTAAGACATTTCCAGGAAAAACTTTCTACCACCCTCATATAATCCAAGTGACGCTGCGTATTCTGATAGTAATATATATATATATATATATATATATATATATATATATATATATATATATATATATACGACCAAGAAAATGTTGCTTAATTTTAGTGATCTGCATAAAGAATTTAGTATTCCCAAGTAGTCACCCATCTGATAATGACCAAGATAATGTTGCTTAGCTTTGGTGATCTATGCAATGAAGCATTTGAAATTCCCAAGTAGTCATCCATTTGTTAATGAAAAAAGACCATATTGCCTAACTTTGGTGGCATACATAAAGCATTTTGCATTCCCGGTAGTCACCAATCCGATAATGACCAAGACAATGTTACTTAACTTTACTGATCTGCATTTTGCATTCCCAAGTAGTTACCCATCTGATTATGACCAGGCTACATGTTGCTTTATTTTGGTGATCAACATAAAGCATTTGATATTTCCAAGTAGTCACCCATCTGATAATGATCAGACTCCATGTTGCTTAACTTTGGTGATCTACATTAAGCATTTGGTATTCCTAAATAATCACCCATCTGATAAGGACACGGCTATATGTTGATTAACTTTAGGTATATACATAAATTACTTTATATTCAAATCGGACCTATACTGCACAAGCACCTTCATAATTGTAAAATCGGACATATACTGCATAAGCAACTTAAAATTTTTGAAATCGGAGATATACTGCACAAGCACCTTCAAAATTGTCAAATCGGACCTACACTGCAGAAGGACATTCAAAATTATAAAATCGGACATATACTGTACAAGCACCTCCAAAATTTTTCAAATCCTACCTATACTGCACATGCAGCTTAAAATTTTTCAAATAAGACATATACTGCAAAAGCACCTTCAAAATTGGCAAACCGGACCTTTACTGCACAAGCACCTTCAAAATTGTCGAATCGGACCTATACTGCACAAGCACCATCTAAATTGTGGAATCAGACCTACATTGCACAAGTACCTTCAAAATGTTTCAAACCGGACCTTTACTGCACAATCACCTTCAGAATTGCCAAAGCGGACCTATACTGCACAAGCACATTCAGAATTGTAAAATCAGACCTATACTGCACAAGCACCTTAACATTTTTCAAATCGGACATGTACTGCACAAGCACCTTATAATTTTTAAAATGGGATATATACTGCACAAGCACCTCCAAAACTGTCAAATCGGACCTACACGACACAAGCACTTATAATTTTTAAAATGGGACATGTACTGCACAAGCACCTCCAAAATTGTCAAATCGGACCCACACTGCACAAGGACATTCAAAATTGTCCCCTCGATCTATACTGCATAAGCACCTTCAAATTTTTCCAATCAGACATACACTGCAAAAGCACCTTAAAAATTGGCAAATCGGACCCACATTGCACAAGCACCTTTAAAATTTTTCAAATCGAACCTATATTGCACAAGCACCTTCAAAATTTTTTAAATCGGACCAATACTGCACAAGGACCTTCAAAATTGTCAAATTGGACCTATACTGCACAAGCACACTACAAAGGTTTTTAAATATGACCTATACTGCACAAGCACCTAAAATTTTTCCAATCAGACCTATACTGCACAAGTGCCTTCAAAATTGCCAAAATGGACATATACTGCACAAGCACCTTCAAACTGTCATATCAGCCCATACAGCGCAAGCACCTTAAAAAATTTTCACATCGAACCTATACTGCACAAGGACCTTAAAAACTTTGCAAATCGAACCTATACAACACAAGGATCTTAAAAATTGTCAAATAGAACCTATACTGTACAAGCAACTTCAAAATTGTTAAATAGGACCTATACTGCACAAGCAGCTTCAAAATTTTTCAAATCGGATCTATACTTTGCAAATCGAACCTATACAACACAAGGATCTTAAAAATTGTCAAATAGAACCTATACTGTACAAGCAACTTCAAAATTGTTAAATAGGACCTATACTGCACAAGCAGCTTCAAAATTTTTCAAATCGGATCTATACTGCACAAGTACGTTCAAAATTGTCAAAGCGGACCTATACTGCAGAAGCACATTCAGAATTGTAAAATCAGACCTATACTGCACAAGCACCTTAACATTTTTTAAATCGGACATGCAGCACAAGCACCTTCAAAACTGTCAAATCGGACATATACTGCACAAGCATCTTATAATTTTTAAAATGGGACATATACATTGCAAGCACCTCCAAAATTGCCAAAGCGGACCTACACTGCACAAGCACCTTAAAACTTTTCAACTCAGACCTTCAAAATTGTCAATTCGGACCTATAATGCACAAGGACCTTACAAATTGTGAAATCGGACCTATACTGCACAAGCACCTTAAAAATTGTCAAATCGGACCTATAATGCACAACGACTTTCAAAGTTTTGAAATTGGACTTACAATGCGCAAACACTTTAAAATTTGTAAATCGGACTTATACTGCACAATCTCCTCTAAAATTTTTCAAATCGGACTTATACTGCACAAGCACCTTTAAAATTGTCAAATCGGACCTATACTGCACAAGCACCTTAAAAATTGTCAAATCGGATCTATACTGCACAAGCAAATTCACAATTGTAAAATCGGACCTATACAGCACAAGCAATGTCAAAATTGTAAAATACGACTTATACTGCACAAGCACCTCCAAAATTTTTCTAATCGAACCTATACTGCACAAGCATCTTCAAAATTTTTCAAATCGAACCTATACTGCACAAATACCTTAAAATTTTTCAAATCGGAGATATACTGCACAAGCAACTTCAAATTGGACCTATACTTCACCTATGTCATACAATCCCGGGCGACAGATGGTATTCTGCTAGTACACATCCACCTATGTCATACAATCCCGGGTAACACCGGCTGTTCTGCTAGTGCATATACACCTACTTCATACAATCCTGGGTTATGATGGTGCTAGTACTGATATCCATCACAGGCGACACTGGGCATTTGGCTAGTACATATATCAACCAATTTTTTCCAATCCCAGGTGACGCCGAGTGTTCTGCTAGGAAAAATTCCATGAATTCCAATTCCAGGCCATGCCAAGTAATCAGCTAGTATATATGCCATGCTAGTGCTATGTCATACCATCCCGGGCGATGCTGGGTATTTTGCTAGTACATATACACCAATTTTATCCAATCCGGGGCTACGACGAGTATTCTGCTAGTACATATGCCGTGTATTAGGCTAGTACATATATCAACCAATTTTATCCGATCCCAGGCAACTGGGTAATCTGCTAGGAAACATTATTTCCACCTACGTCGGGTAACCAACCAATTTTTTCAATCCCAGTGAAACAAACGCTGATTCCCTCATATTATGCCTCCTACTTTCCTCCCTCTAAATAAAATTAGGTCATAGTACAACTAATATAAAAAAAATGCCCGTTTTTTTGTGCAAACAGGCATCGGTCGTCTCATGCTTAATATTTTAAAGCGTAATTTTTTTATTTACTTATCATTTTTGCTTATTATTTTTGGTTTAAGTCTCGGATTTTACTATTAATACTGCTAATAATTTAGGTAATGTTTTCATAACGTATAAGTTCATAGTTTAATTTATATGATTGTTGGGTTTTTTACCGATAACAACCAATATATGCAATGTTTTTATATACAGACTGCCATTACAGCTTGCTGACGTCAAGATCACGTGACATGACTCAGCAGTTTTTGAATACAGGGTGACGCAAAAAAAAAAGGGCTCCGTGTACACTTTATGTGAGAGAGTTGGGGCCTATTTTTTTTAAATCGATTTAAAAATATGTAATGTTTAACGTTAAAATGTCACTATTTTAGGGGGCCACCCCTGAAGAAAATCAGTCAGCTGACCCACTTCTAGTGGTCCTTTTCGGTCAAATTTTCGATATTTGTTGTCCATAGGGCTGAGCTTTCATAGGATACCAAGTTTGTTAATTTTTGTTCTGTCGGTCGAAAGTTTTTAGCGGACATACAAACACACTCAAACACATCTTGCCTTTTATATATAAAACTAGCGGGCTACCCGGCGTTGCTCGGGACCATATAAACAATAAGAAAATTGAATTTGGTTTTGTAATATATTTGTTATTACAAACACATCATCCAAATAACTCACATTTCATCATTTTTTTATAATTTTTGGATATGTTACTAATTTCAAAACCATGTCACATGATTTAACTTATATTATCGCCCCCACTCTTACTAAAATAAAAACTTTGATACATAGGCTATGGTATGTTACTAATTTCGACTATCACTTTTCATGAGTAAATCCTTCGCCTCCTTCTATCACTAAAATAATAACTTTTAGACATTGTAGGGCTGGTTATTTCATTACAAACCCACCAACAAAGTAACTAACATTATATCATTTTTCGTAATTCTTGGATATGTTACTAATTTCGACACATTTTTAATGAAGTAACTCAAATAATCGCGTGTAACCCTCACTCGAGATGGTGGTTAAGGACCCCTTTTTATCTAGAAATCTCGGCTCGTGTCTTCTCTGAGGTTGTTACATGAAATCTGGTATGCTGAAAGTGAATATCGAAGCAGCAGGCAGGAAGAAGACAAATTCATGTAGTCTATCTACAGAAGCTTAATTTTGCAGAATTATGTACAAATGTTTTTACAAATCTCATTCAGTTTTTGTAAGTTTTTTTTTCACAGTCTCAAATCTCTTCACAGACAGCGACAGACGGTTGGCTGAGGAAGGTGGAGGGGTCACCTCTCCAGGGAACGGCGGGTTTATATAATCTGTTCTCCCCAAATTCAACAAGCAATCTCTTTAATTTTAGAGCGTATCGACCCGATGTGGGTGGGGTGGAAGTCATTGGTCATTTGCCCACTCTACCTCAGGTGCTTTTAACAAATACCGTTCCTCAACCTGATAATATGCAGGTAACCCTATGCCCTTTCCCCGGGCTTCACAACCCCTGTCCAGTTCTATCATAGTTAAAGGTGGTCCCACCATGATTATCCCAGCAGCCGTGTTACCGCATACCTTAGACAATTCCATCTTCTGTTGCGTGGATACCAACCAGGTGCCTTCAGCTATTCGTATAGCCAGTGGCAAAAGATTTTCACTTGCCACTTCAACCTTGCAGACGTTATTTATCACTCTCTCATCCCCGTGAAATAATCCCAACACACAAAACTCATGATCTCCACCAGCAAATTCCAAGACCATTATTTCGGCATATTCCTGCCTGTCGCTGATTCAACAGCATAAATTTATCTCTGGCCATATTGAATGCTACATACTCTGACCTCACTCTGTAACTGGCTACCAACCCTAACTTGAGTGTGTCCAGTGAATAGGGTACAACTTGATGAACCTTATATTTGGTTCCTCGCTCTATCGAATCCTCTTCGATAATTCAAACACAAACACTAATGTTATATCCTCCAAGAGTTTAATATTCGGATATATTATCCTACTCCTTCAAATATCTCTTGTATTCATTAATGCAGCTATGACTGACAGGCATCGATCTCCCCAACCGTCCTCCAGGCAGAGCGTTCATCAATGTTACAATGCTATTTTTTTTTCTAACCACAAGCAGAGCGAACGTGGTGTTCAAGGCCACCGAGGGTCAACAATTCACGATTCTGTCCACGTCGTCGTGTTACACAGTTCCCTCCTTCTGCCAGCTACCGCTCGCTGCTCTGCTATCAGACTATCTCTCCTGGTCTCCACAGATACACCAGCTTGATCACGCCCACGCTCGGAACAAAGCGAGGAAAATTCCGTCTGTCAGTACACAACTATTTACAAAAAGTTAAGCACCTTTTTGTCATAGGTTGTTTAAACAACCAATTTAGTTTCACTAAAATTACTCTGTACCCTCGTGGATAGTCAAAATAATAAAAGAAAACTACAGGAAGATAGATACGCTCCCTTAATTTATTGAAATCCCCACGATATTTCCAAACACATTCTCATAATACTGTTTAATCCGTGCGACGCACACACACTCGTGCACACAGCAACCTTAATTTCGGCATAATTAATCTGTCTCCCCATGGGTGATTAATATGATACATTTCTTCTCTCTCCGTGTGACTGTGACACACATAAGCTCATGCACACAACAACCTCAATTTCAACATGTGTCTCGTTATGGACGATTAATAAAACAACTACAGGGAGCTATCCCCCCCCAGCGTCCTCCCAGTCAGCATGTCTGAATGGACCCGTATCCAGAATCCACCACGAGGTTAGCAAGGATCGGCGAACTTCTTACTCCCAGAATTCAATTTAAATGTTCCGTAATTCGTTTCAATTAATTAAAAAAAAATTACTTACTAAAATGCGTGATATTTAACGACCCTACTGGTTGTGCCCCTCAAGGAGACTCAGTTAACACCTAGTTATCGCACAAAAAATTCTGTTTTTTTCTTTCATTAATATCTCAAGGTGCGAATGCCACACACCTGAGTTACTCGCAAGGGAAAATCCATCTAAAAAATAATACATCACCTTTTGCGCACAATTGAATGTACCACACTTCACTCAATGACGTTAATAATTATTTCCAATTATTTTAATTCAGTCTTGCGGCCTTTTTGGCCTTTATTTCGCAATTTAAGAAATCCTTTCTGACTGAGGCAAAATTCAATTTCCTCCAAAAGTCAGTTTAATCGCCGAAATTAATGCTTCTAATTATTCTCAACTGAACTCAACTAAAATTTGTTCAGTTTAATAAGGAAATCCCTCCAGACTGGGGTAACAAAAACAATTTTTCTTCAAATATTAATTCAACTCTCAAAAATTTAATATCTCCAATTTTTCTCGTTTGAATACATAAAAACACAACTCTCAAAAGTTTAATTCTCAACAACAACCAGTAATATCAATACAGACTACTTCAGTCAAAATGTTTCGTCAAAGTTACGAACTGCTTAAAAATAGTATTTTCGTTTTTTTTTTTTTTTTTAAAAAAGCCAAAATACTTTTATCTTCAACTAAACTCAATCATCGGAGTTCTTCTTTCACAATTTAAAATTATAGCGCAACTAAAGTTCAAAAATCATTCTCATCAGAGCTAACTCGCACTTGACAAAACTCAACGAATAGTCACTCCAAAATAAGTGAACAAAACTCTACCATTGTATTAAGCTATTCTCGAGGTAGGGTACTCATTTTTCCTTTTAACCTTGCATCGGGTGGGTCATAGGGCCACAACTCATCCCATTTCCAATTTCTTGTTCCCCAGGAGGCAACCATTTTCCCACAATTCTCATTTAATCTTGACCACATGTCACTCAAGGTCATTCGAACCCTTTGTCGTTGGCCCCTGGTGACATCAACCAGAATCAAGTCAGTCTTCCGGCCCTCCAGGAATTTCTCTGGGCTGCCGGGTTGCCTCTTGATATCTTCATAAGTCACCATCGTCGAGAGGGCTGCTAAGGCCTTCTCTCCTTCATCGTAAAAAGTTAATTCCACCCTGACCTCTGTCACCATCATCACCGTTCCAGAGTGACCCCTGCTTGCTGTTATAATGCCTGCATCTCGGAATCCTTTCTTACGTCTTAACTAGACATTCTCGCAAGGATTTATTTACGCCCCCATGATATTAAAATATTCAGATATATGCAATATCAAATACTTCACAAGAGAGAAAAATTACAACACCAACAATAATAAAAAAAAACAATTATTCAATCACCGAAAAGAAAAAATTTAAGCAACAACAATAAAAACTTTTTCCACTTTCTCTCTCTAGGCCAATTTACACAGACAGCAGAAAGAAAAAGAAAGGTACGCTTACCCGCCTGTGTTGTTCTTTTCTTCCTCTCTATCTCTCTCTCGTCGCTTTGCAACGGGAATTTGTTGAAGTTGTAAAAAGTGTCTCTTTCTTTTTTCTTTCTCTCTGTTTTCCTTTTCTTTTTCAAAATGTTCAACAGTTTTTTTTTTCAAAACAAAATATCCTTTTCACGCATGCAAATTCTTTTTCTAGCCCAAAGTCTTTCTTCGGGCGCTGTTTTTTTTTTCTTTCTTCTTTTTGTTCGGGCGTCTCTTTATCGGTTTCCTTTTCTGTCTCTCGTCCCTTTTTGTTTTCAAATGTCCCCTTCTATCTTTTTCTTAGTACGTCTTTTCCTCTGCTACCAATAATGTAAGATTATAACGCAATCCCAACTCTATTTTTTATCCGTGGTAACAGAAAATGAGAAATATTAAGTCTCACCCTTTTTTTTTTGGTCGATTAGCACCAACTGTAAGATTGTAACACAATCCCAGCACCATTTTTTCTTTTCTTCTTCCATGGCAACTCAAGGTCGTCCTGGTCTACGGCGACCAAACTGTAACCCCTCACTCGAAAAGGTGGTTAAAGATCCCTTTTTATCTAGAAATCTCGGCTTGTGTAGTCTAGTCTTCTCTGAGGTTGTTACATGAAATCTGGTATGCTGAAAGCGAATATCGAAGCAGCAGGCAGGAAGAAGACAAACTCATGTAGTCTATCTACAGAAGCTTAATTTCACAGAATTATGTACAAATGTTTTTACAGATCTCATTCAGTTTTTGTAAGTTTTTTTTCACAGTCTCAAATCTCTTCACAGACAGCGACAGACGGTTGGATGAGGAAGGTGGAGGGGTCACCTCTCCAGGGAACGGCGGGTTTATACGATCTGTTCTCCCCAAATTCAACAAGCAATCTCTTTAATTTTAGAGCGTATCGACCTGATGTAGGTGGGGTGGAAGTCTCCCCATCCAATCAAATCACACTAAGCCCCAACGATCTGAGACCCCATTCAAGACTAAAAATCCCATAACTTTCGAGGTCATCAGCCATCACTCAGCCAGTACAACATGTTCGTCCTACATCCTCGCATTTCCTGTTGTTGAGTTTTTCCCAAATAACAAAATATCTCATGTCTTCCAACCTCCCAAAATAACAAATATATCCATTTTAACAGTGAATTTAAATATATCTATATTTATCTTCTCTATCTTAAATCCTCGGGTTATCTGGCGTCAACCGGGAAAAAACTATCTTAGTTCTAAAGCTCCTCAATGGGGGAATTACGTTACATGCGCCCTCTTACTAAAATAATAACTTCCATACATTGTCTGGCCTGTCTACTTCATTACGAATACACCAATCAAATAACTCCCATTTCATCATTTTTCATATATTTTGGATATGTTGCTGATTTCAAACGTCATTTTTTATGAGTTCAATCACACAATCCCTCTCCTCTTACTAAAATAATACCTTCGAGACATTTCTGGGCTGTTTATTTCATTACAAACACATCAATAAAATACCTCACATTTCATCATTTTGTATAATTCTTGGATATGTTATGAATTTCGACAATCAAATTTAATGAGTTCGCACATCTAATCGCCCAATTCTTACTAAAATAATAAATTTGCTACATTGACTGGGCTGTTTATTTCATTATAAACACACCAATCAAATAACTAAAACTTCATTTTTCATAATTCTTGGATATGTTACGAATTTCGACAATAATTTTTCATGAGTTAATCCACATACATTGTGTATGGCTGTTTTTTTTTTCATTACAAACACACCTTTCAAGTTACTCACATTTGACCATTTTTCATAATTCTTGGATATGTTACTAATTTCGAGAATTATTTTTAATGAAGTAACCCAAATAATCGCCCCCTCTTTAACTGACACGATCCACTTCCTCTTACAAAACTAACAACTTTGATACATCTTCTAGCCTGTCTATTTCATTACGAACACACCAATCAAATAACTCACATTTAATCATTTTTCATAATTCTTGGATATGTTACTAATTTCGACATTCATTGTTTATGATTTAACCGACATAATCAACCCCCTCTTACTAAAATACTAACTTTGAGATAATATCTGGTATGTTTATTTCATTATAAACACACCAATCAAATAACTTACATCTAATAACTTTTCATAATTATTGGATATGTTACTAATATCGACAATCGTTTTTCATGATTTAACCCACATAATCCCTTCTCCTCTTTCTAAAATAAAAAAACTTTGAGACATTGTCTCTGGTTATTTCATGATAAACACACCAATCAAATAACTCACATTTTATCATTTTTCATAATTCTTAGATATGTTACAAATTTCGACAATCCATGATTCAACACACATAATCGCCACTCTCTTACTAAAATAACAACCATGCGACATTGTCTAGGGTTTCTATTTCATTACAAACATACAAATCAAATAACTAACATTTCATATTTTTTAATAATTCTTGGATATGTTACTAATTTCGACAGTCATGTTTCATGAGTTAACCCATATAATCCCCTTCCTCTTACTAAAACAATACATTTGATGCATTGTTATGAAATTACCAGCCCAGACAAATACACCAATCACATAACACACATTTCATCCTTTTTCACTTTTCTTGGATATGTTACTAATTTCGACAATAATTTTTAATGATGTAACCCACATAATCGACCCCCTCTTACTAAAATATTAACTTTAAGACTATATCTGGGCTGTTCATTTCATTATAAACACACCAATCCAATAACTTACATTTAATCACTTTTCATAATTCTTGGACATGTTACTAATTTCGACAATCGTTTTTATTGAAGTTAACGCACATCATATCCTTACCTTTTGCTAAAATAATTACTTCGTGAAATTGTCTGGCATGTTATTTCATTACAAACACACCCACAAATAACTCATATTTCATCATTTTTTGTAATTCGTGGATATGTTACTAATTTGGACAATAATTTTTCATGATTTTACGACATAATCGCCCCATCTTCCTATATGGGGTTAGGGTTAAATATCCATCTATCTGATCCAATCCCAGGTATTCTCCTAGGAAAAATCCAACCTATTTCATCCAATCCCAGGCAACATAGGGTATTTTGCTAGTACATATATTCAACTGTCTTATACAATCCCTGGCAACGCTGGGTATTGTGCTAATACAAATATCCAGCTATGAAGCCATATCCAAGAGAGTTCACTGGCATAATATTACAATGATTGCATATTAATCTAATGGTATTCGACAATGAAGGGAGGTCACTTGCATATTACAAACATGATTGTATACTAATGTAATAGTATCCGACAATGAAGCTACATACAAGGGAGGTCACTTGCGTAATCTAATGGTATGCGACAATGAAGCTACATCCAAGGGAGGTCACTTGCATATTATAACAATGATTGTATATTAATCTAATGAAATTCGACAATGAAGCTACATCCAAGGGAGGTAACTCGCATATTTTAATAATGATTGTATATTATTCTAAAGGTATTCGACAATGAAGCTACAACCAAGGGAGGTAACTTGCATATTATAACAATGAGTGCATATTAATCTAATGGTATTCAACAATAAAGCTACATCCAAGGGAGGTCACTCGCATATTATAACAATGCTTTTATATTATTCTAATGGTATTCGACAATAAAGCTACCCGGCGTTGCCCGGGACCGTAACAACAATGTAAAAACAAAAGCAGATATTGAACATATGTTTTATTCTTAGGGGAGAGGAATCTTTCAGGGTGAGAGAAAGAGAGATTTGAATACTGTGCACGTTTGAACTCTCATCGTCGAGTTGATCCTCGAGTTGCCTATTGGCCTTGATAAGTGCTAATATGGAGAGAAGAGAAACAGGGTGAGACAGACAGAGAGAAGATAAAGAGTGTGAGAGAGAGGCAGAAGAGAAAGTTGTTCCATCCTCTTTCCCAAATTTGAATACTGTGCACATTTGAACTCTCATCGTCGAGTTGATGCTCGAGTTGCCTATTGGCCTTGATAAGTGCTAATATAGAGAGAAGAGAAACAGGGTAGAGAGAGAGAGAGAGAAGATAAAGAGTGTGAGAGAGAGGCAGACGAGAAAGTTGTTCCATCATCTTTCCCATATTTGAATACTGTGCACGTTTGAACTCTCATCGTCGAGTTGATCCTCGAGTTGCCTATTGGCCTTGATAAGTGCTAATATAGAGAGAAGAGGAACAGGGTGAGAGAGAGAGAAGATAAAGAGTGTGAGAGAGAGGCAAAAGAGAAAGTTGTTCCATCCTCTTTCCCAAATTTCACTACTGTGCCCGTTTTAACTCTCATCGTCGACTTGATCCTCGAGTTGCCTATTGGCCTTGATAAGTGCTTATATAGAGAGAAGAGAAACAGGGGTAGAGAGAGAGAAGATAAAGAGTGTGAGAGAGAGGCAGAAGAGAAAGTTGTTCCATCCTCTTTCCCAAATTTGAATACTGTGCACGTTTGAACTCTCATCGTCGAGTTGATGCTCGAGTTGCCTATTGGCCTTGATAAGTGCTAATATAGAGAGAAGAGAAACAGGGTGAGAGAGAGAGAGAAGATACAGAGTGTGAGAGAGAGGCAGAAGAGAAAGTTGTTCCATCCTCTTTCCCAAATTTCACTACTGTGCACGTTTTAACTCTTATCGTCGAGTTGATCCTCGAGTTGCCTATTGGCCTTGATAAGTGCTAATATTGAGAGAAGAGAAACAGGGTGAGAGAGAGAGAGAAGATAAAGAGTGAGAGAGAGGCAGAAGAGAAAGTTGTTCCATCCTCTTTACCAAATTTGACTACTGCGCCCGTTTGAACTCTCATCGTCGAGTTGATCCTCGAGTTGCCTATTAGCCTTGATAAGTGCTAATATAGAGAGAAGAGAAACAGGGTGAGAGAGAGAGAAGATAAAGAGTGTGAGAGAGAGGCAGAAGAGAAAGTTGTTCCATCCTCTTTCCCAAATTTGAATACTGTGCACATTTGAACTCTCATCGTCGAGTTGATGCTCGAGTTGCCTATTGGCCTTGACAAGTGCTAATATAGAGAGAAGAGAAACAGGGGTAGAGAGAGAGAGAGAGAAGATAAAGAGTGTGAGAGAGAGGCAGAAGAGAAAGTTGTTCCATCCTCTTTCCCATATTTGAATACTGTGCACGTTTGAACTCTCATCGTCGAGTTGATCTTTGAGTTGCCTATTGGCCTTGATAAGTGCTAATATAGAGAAAAGAGAAACAGGGTGAGAGAGAGAGAAGATAAAGAGTGTGAGAGAGAGGCAGAAGAGAAAGTTGTTCTATCCTCTTTCCCATATTTGAATACTGTGCCCGTTTGAACTCTCATCGTCGAGTTGATCCTCGAGTTGCCTATTGGCCTTGATAAGTGCTAATATATAGAGAAGAGAAACAGGGGTAGAGAGAGAGAGAAGATAAAGAGTGTGAGAGAGAGGCAGAAGAGAAAGTTGTTCCATCCTCTTTCGTGAGAGAGAGGCAGAAGAGAAAGTTGTTCCATCCTGTTTCCCAAATTTCACTACTTTGCACGTTTGAACGCTCATCCTCGAGTTGCCTTTTGGCCTTGATAATTGCTTATATAGATAGAAGGGAAAGAGGGTGAGAGAGAGAGAGTAGATAAAGAGGGTGAGAGAGAGAAAGAGAAGGGAAAGAGGTCTAGAGAGAGAGAGAGAGAGAGAGAAGAGAGTGAGAGAGAGAGAGAAATATGGTGAGTCGAGTTGATCCTCGAGTTGCTTATTTGCCTTGATAAGTGCTAATATAGAGAGAAGAGAAACAGGGTGAGAGAGAGAGAGAGAAGATAAAAAGTGTGAGAGAGAGGCAGAAGAGAAAGTTGTTCCATCCTCTTTTCCAAATTGTAATACTGTGCACGTTTGAACTCTCATCGTCGAGTCTATCCTCGATTTGCCTATTGGCCTTGATAAGTGCTAATATAGAGAGAAGAGAAACAGGGTGAGAGAGAGAAAGAGAGAGCGAGAGAGAGAGAGAAGATAAAGAGTGTGAGAGAGAGGCAGAAGAGAAAGTTGTTCCATCCTCTTTCCCAAATTTCACTACTGTGCACGTTTGAACTCTCAATCTCGAGTTTCCTATTGGCCTTGATAAGTGCTAATATAGATAGAAGGGAAAGAGGGTGAGAGAGAGAGAGAGTAGATAAAGAGGGTGAGAGAGAGAAAGGGAAGAGAAAGAGGTCTAGAGAGAGAGAGAGAGAGAGAGAGAGAGAAGAGAGTGAGAGAGAGAGAAATATGGTGATAGAGAGAGTTAGGAAAGTGGTAGAGAGAGAGAAGAGAGTGAGAGAGAGAGAGAGAAAGACGGCGAGAGAGAGAGAGAGAGAGAGAAAGACGGCGAGAGAGAGAGAGAGAAAGACGGCGAGAGAGAGAGAGAGAGAGAAAGACGGCGAGAGAGAGAAAGAGAAAGTGTTATTTGGAAAACTGTGCACGCGACCTAATTTTCGTTTACATAAGCGGCCTGATACTGATACCCACCCCTCCCCCTTCAAGTGTAACAGAGTTAGAATGTATAAACAAAATGGCTAATCTTTGTTTACATGTTTTACAAAGAGCAAAGTCATCTTCGCCGGCAAAAAACTTCAAGCAAAAATAAAAACATTTTCCCTACGTCAATTTTCGTATAATTTTGGGATTTTGATTTTTGGAGTGCGATAATTCCGTTGGTAATAACGGTTCGAGTCGAAAACTAATATTTAACTGTGTTATAGTATCAATTACTCCTCCGAAGGCAGTTTTAACGTACCTCAGCCGCAGCCGACATTTTACTGAGCTGACGTCACGTCACGTGACACGTAATGAATAACGTTAAAATGACAGGTTTTTTGGGGGCCCCCTGGGAGAAAAACGATAAGTTCACCCATTTCTACTGGTCCGTTTGACGTGAAATTTCGATATTTGTCATCCGGGATATGGGGCTTCGATATGATACCAAATTTGTCAACTCTGGTTCCGTCTTTCAACAGTTTTCGCGTTACAAACAAACATACATACACACAGACGTTTGAGATTTATATATATAGAAGACTAGCAGGGCTACCCGGCGTTGCCCGGGACCGTATAAACAATGAAAAAACAAAAGCAGATATTGAACATATGTTTTATTCTTAGGGGAGAGGAATCTTTCAGGGTGAGAGAGAGAGAGAGAGGATAAAGAGTGTGAGAGAGAGGCAGAAGAGAAAGTTGTTCCATCCTCTTTCCCAAATTTGACTACTGTTCACGTTTGAACTCCCATCGTCGAGTTGATCCTCGAGTTGCCTATTGGCCTTGATAAGTGCTAATATAGAGAGAAGAGAAACAGGGTGAGAGAGAGAGAAGATAAAGAGTGTGAGAGAGAGGCAGAAGAGAAAGTTGTTCCATCCTCTTTCCCAAATTTGAATACTGTGCCCGTTTGAACTCTCATCGTCGAGTTGATGCTCGAGTTGCCTATTGGCCTTGAAAAGTGCTAATATAGAGAGAAGAGAAACAGGGTGAGAGAGAGAGAGAAGATAAAGAGTGTGAGAGAGAGGCAGAAGAGAAAGTTGTTCCATCCTCTTTCCCAAATTTGAATACTGTGCACGTTTGAACTCTCATCGTCGAGTTGATCCTCGAGTTGCCTATTGGCCTTGATAAGTGCTAATATAGAGACAAGTGAAACAGGGGTAGAGAGAGAGAGAAGATAAAGAGTGTGAGAGAGAGGCAGAAGAGAAAGTTGTTCTATCCTCTTTCCCAAATTTGAATACTGTGCACATTTGAACTCTCATCGTCGAGTTTATCCTCGAGTTGCCTATTGGCCTTGATAAGTGCTTATATAGAGAGAAGAGAAACAGGGGTAGAGAGAGAGAAGATAAAGAGTGTGAGAGAGAGGCAGACGAGAATGTTGTTCAATCCTCTTTCCCAAATTTGAATACTGTGCACGTTTGAACTCTCATCGTCGAGTTGATCCTCGAGTTGCCTATTGGCCTTGATAAGTGCTAATATAGAGAGAAGAGAAACAGGGAGAGAGAGAGAGAGAGAAGATACAGAGTGTGAGAGAGAGGCAGTAGAGAAAGTTTTTCAATCCTCTTTCCCAAATTTGAATACTGTGCACGTTTGAACTCTAATCGTCGAATTTATCCTCGAGTTGCCTATTGGCCTTGATAAGTGCTAATATAGAGAGAAGAGAAACAGGGGTAGAGAGAGAGAGAGAGAGAGAGAGAGAAGATAAAGAGTGTTAGAGAGAGGCAGAAGAGAAAGTTGTTCCATCCTCTTTCCCAAATTTGAATACTGTGCACGTTTGAACTCTCATCGTCGAGTTGATGCTCGAGTTGCCTATTGGCCTTGATAAGTGCTTATATAGAGAGAAGAGAAACAGGGTGAGAGAGAGAGAGAGAGAAGATAAAGAGTGTGAGAGAGAGAGGCAGAAGAGAAAGTTGTTCCATCCTCTTTCCCCAATTGTAATACTGTGCACGTTTGAACTCTCATCGTCGAGTTGATCCTCGAGTTGCCTATTGGCCTTGATAAGTGCTAATATAGAGAGAAGAGGAACAGGGTGAGAGAGAGAGAAGATAAAGAGTGTTAGAGAGAGGCAGAAGAGAAAGTTGTTCCATCCTCTTTCCCAAATTTCACTACTGTGCACGTTTTAACTCTTATCGTCGAGTTGATCCTCGAGTTGCCTATTGGCCTTGATAAGTGCTAATATAGAGAGAAGAGAAACAGGGGTAGAGAGAGAGAGAGAGAAGATAAAGAGTGTGAGAGAGAGGCAGAAGAGAAAGTTCGTCTATCCTCTTTCCCAAATTTGAATACTGTGCACGTTTGAACTCTCATCGTCGAGTTGATCCTCGAGTTGCCTATTAGCCTTGATAAGTACTAATATAGAGAGAAGAGAAACAGGGTGAGAGAGAGAGAAGATAAAGAGTGTGGCAGAGAGGCAGAGAGGCAGAAGAGAAAGTTGTTCCATCCTCTTTCCCAAATTTTAATACTGTCCACGTTTGAACTCTCATCGTCGAGTTGATCCTCAAGTTGCCTATTGGCCTTGATAAGTGCTAATATAGAGAGAAGAGAAACAGGGTGAGAGAGAGAGAAGATAAAGAGTGTGAGAGAGAGGCAGAGAGAAAGTTGTTCCATCCTCTTTCCCAAATTTGAATACTGTACACGTTTGAACTCTCAATGTCGAGTTGATACTCGAGTTGCCTATTGGCCTTGATAAGTGCTAATATAGAGAGAAGAGAAACAGGGGTAGAGAGAGAGAGAGAGAGAGAGAAGATAAAGAGTGTGAGAGAGAGGCAGAAGAGAAAGTTGTTCTATCCTCTTTCCCAAATTTGAATACTGTGCACATTTGAACTCTCATCGTCGAGTTTATCCTCGAGTTGCCTATTGGCCTTGATAAGTGCTAATATAGAGAGAAGAGAAACAGGGGTAGAGAGAGAGAGAAGATAAAGAGTGTGAGAGAGAGGCAGAAGAGAAAGTTGTTCCATCCTCTTTCCCAAATTTCACTACTGTGCACGTTTGAACTCTCATCCTCGAGTTTATCCTCGAGTTGCCTATTGGCCTTGATAAGTGCTAATATTGAGAGAAGAGAAACAGGGGTAGAGAGAGAGAGAAGATAAAGAGTGTGAGAGAGAGGCAGAAGAGAAAGTTCGTCTATCCTCTTTCCCAAATTTGAATACTGTGCACATTTGAACTCTCATCGTCGAGTTGATCCTCGAGTTGACTATTGGCCTTGATAAGTGCTAATATAGAGAGAAGAGAAACAGGGTGAGAGAGAGAGAAGATAAAGAGTGTGAGAGAGAGGCAGAAGAGAAAGTTGTTCCATCCTCTTTCCCAAATTTTAATACTGTGCACGTTTGAACTCTCAATGTCGAGTTGATCCTCGAGTTGCCTATTGGCCTTGATAAGTGCTAATAGTGAAAGAAGAGAAACAGGGGTTGAGAGAGAGAGAGAGAGAAGATAAAGAGTGTGAGAGAGGGGCAGAAGAGAAAGTTGTTCCATCCTCTTTCCCAAATTTCACTACTGTGCACGTTTGAACTCTCATCCTCGAGTTGCCTATTAGCCTTGATAACTTCTAATATAGATAGAAGGGAAAGAGGGTGAGAGAGAGAGAGAGTAGATAAAGAGGGTGAGAGAGAGAAAGAGAAGAGAAAGAGGTCTAGAGAGAGAGAGAGAGAGATAGAGAGATAAGAGAGTGAGAGAGAGAGAGAGAGAAATATGGTGAGTATCGGTGAAAAAAGTTTACAATTGTTCGCCATTAGTGGATGTTGACGTCACGTCACGTGACATGACTAAGCGTTTTTTTTACGTATGAATAACATTTTTTTGTTTTAATTATAAAGTCTACACTTAATTTTATAGAAAATAATGTATATATAATAGAAAAAAAAATTTACTGGTTTTGTTGGATTCAAGTGGATCCCCCCTCCAGTTTAAGAGATAGGAGGTCACGTGGTAATATACAAAATGGCTAGCGTAAATATAAAGATCGGTTTTATTATCGACGAATATTTTGAAAGCTGAATTTTTTTTATTCCTGTACATTTTTTCCTGACATTTTTCGTTAAAACTCTTGTATAAATACTATTTTTAACCAGTTACTCACGAAGGAGACATTGTCATGAAGTTTAATAATTAATAGAACGAAGGAGAAGAGAAATTACAAAAGTATCGCAAAAAAAAGTTGTTATTTACATTTGTTCACCATTACTGGATGTTGACGTCACGTCACGTGACATGACTAAGCGTTTTTGGATCATTCAAGAATTACGTAAAAACAACATTAAAATGACAGGTTTTTTGGGCCCCCCCCCTGGGAGAAAAACGATCAGTTCATCCCCTTCTACTGGTCCGTTTGACGTGAAATTTCGATATTTGTCATCCGGGATATGGGGCTTCGATATGATACCAAATTTATCAAGTCTGGTTCCGTCTTTCAAAAGTTTTAGCGTTACAAACAAACATACATACATACACACAGACGTTTCGCTTTTATATATTATACTAGCAGGGCTACCCGGCGTTGCTCGGGACCGTATAAACAATGAAAAAACAAAAGCAGATATTGAACATATGTTTTATTCTTAGGGGAGAGGAATCTTTCATCTCTATGTATTATTTGTTTTATCTACCCCCGGACTGGTATAGTTCATGTTTTATCCCTAGCATAGGTAATTTACAGCATGTATATGAAATTGTTTTACCTTAGGGAGAAGAGAACAGGTAATATACAACATAATGTGTCTATATTACATCCCTGGCAACGCCTAGAAACCAGCTAGAACATGTATTTCAGTCAATGTTTATTACATCCTGGGAATGCCGGGAAACCAGCTAATCTCTATTTAGTGACTTGACCACCAAAATACCTCCCTAAGTGTGTCCTTTCTTTTGAACTTATTAGATATAGGTATCTAGAAATGTGTATGAAATTTTGTTGAATGCATTGTTCACTATGATTTTCTTATTGTTCTACACAATATCAACTGCAGCGAAATAAAACAGTAAACTTAGTGTAGTGTTAGAATAAAGAGCAAAGGAAAAAATTAGAATCATATTCTGTAATTGCAAATCTAAATTTGCTAGCGTGTACCAGTATTTGCCAGGTTGTGGAAATTTGGAATTTATAACGTATGTAGTGGCCTTTTCCTAGATACCTATTGCTAAAAATTATACTTTCATTTTGTTAGAAAAATCTCTCTTCGGATGCCCTGCATCATCCAAAATAAAAACAAATATTTTTATAATTGTTTCAGTACATTGCTACACATTGTGAAATTTGTTGACGTTTGTAAAAAAAAATCATGAATGTGCTTATATTCCAAAAAAGAAAATATCAGTGCACAGTATTGAAAGTGTTCGAGATTCAAAAGTCTGTAACATTTCTACTAACTTCATAAGATGTCATGTGAGAAACTGAATTGAATATCAAGACATTATCTGAAGCGTTTTTATTTTGGTATAACGTATGTGTTTACAGTGAACCGTAACTTTTAATAAACAGCTTGGTATGCAATGACATAGGCTAAGAATCTTAGACAAAATATATATAAATTGGAAAAATGTGTGAACAAATGAAAAAAAAAAATGATCCGCTCCACTTGATGACATCAAGCACAGTAATATTTTAGTGAAGAAAATATGAAATTGATGTTCAGTGATTAGTTTGGATGAATGAGAAAATGTAATTGTTTGATGCATAAAAAATAACTCATTTGCTGTATTTGATATTAAGCAGCAAAATATAGTGATTTGAATATTAAGGAAAACATCAAATCAGATTATGTAAAAAAAAAAGATGAAATTAGAAAATATATATTTTCTGTTTATGAGTTTTGCCAATCAAAATTTTGTGGCAGAAATTGGGTGATTACCATGCAATTTTATTTTGATAAAATTCTTAAATTATTTCAATGTTTATTATAATTTCTTAGTAGTGACTTGTTATCATCAAAATCCGCCCCAAAGAGTGTCCTTTCTTTTATTAGGTATCAGAATAGGTATCCAGATTTCTACTTCTATACAAATGTGATATTTCGGATCTGTAGATAAACAATTTGTTGCATATATAAGCTGAGAATTGTTCTCTCTCATTCTCTCTCACACACCCACACATTCTCACTTTTATAGATATAATAGATAAATTATGCTAGATATATTTCCATATGTCTGAATAATCTATATACAAATTTTCAAATCTGTAGATAAAAAATTTGTTGAGTATATAGGTTGAGAATTGTTCTCTCTCTCTCTCTCTCCTCTCACACATGCTCACTTTTATAGATATAATAGATAGATTATGCTAGATATATTTCCATATGTCTGAATACACTATATAAAAATTTTCTAATCTGTAGATAAAAATTTGTTGAATATAAAGGGTGAGAATTGTTCTTACTCTCTCTCTCTCACACACAGACATATTCTCACTTTTATAGACATAATAGATAGATTATGCTAGATATATTTCCATATGTCTGAATACCTTATATACCAATTTTCAAATCTGTAGATAAAAAATTTGTTGAATATATAGGTTGAGAATTGTTCTCTCGCTCTGTCTCTCTCTCTCTTGCTACCTCACACACACACACACGAAAACATTCTCACTTTTATAGATATAATAGATAGATTATGCTAGATATATTTCCATATGTCTGAATACCCTATATACAAATTATCTAATCTGTAGATAAAAAATTTGTTGAGTATATAGGTTGAGAATTGCTCTCTCTCTCACAGACACACACATTTTCACTTTTGTAGATATAATAGATAGATTATGCTAGATATATTTCCATATGTATGAATACCCTTTATAACAAATTTAAAATCTGTAGATAAAAAATTTGTTGAATATATAGGTTAAGAATTGTTCTCTCTCTCTCTCTCTACCTCACACACACCCACACACACAAACATTCTGACTTTTATAGATATAATAGATAGATTATGCTAGATATATTCCATATGTCTGGATACCCTATATACAAATTTTCTAATCTGTAGATAAAAAATTTGTTGAATATTTTCAACCCTTATCCTCGAGTGGCGTCTGGGCCTTGATAAGTAGTAATGCGTATTTAGCAAAATATAAATATATATATATATAACAAATTTACTGAATTTCCATTACTAACGATTACTGTATTGTCCAATTGACTACTGCGCTTTTCAACCCTTATCCTCGAGTGGCCTCTGGGCCTTGAGAAGTAGTAATTACTAACGATTACTATATTGACCAATTGACTACTGCACTTTTTAACCCTTATCCTCGAGTGGCCTCTGGGCCTTGATAAGTGGTAATACCATCGAGTGGCCTCTGGGCCTTAATAAGTGGTTGTGCCTAAGTAACAAAAAATAGGTATATTACAAATATCCCGCATTTCCATTACAACCGACTACTACGGTGCACTTTTCAATCCTTATCCTCGAGTGGCCTGTGGGCTTTGATAAGTGGTAATGCGTATTTAACAAAATATTAATATATATATAACAAATTTACTGAATTTCCATTACTAACAATTACTATATTTTGTCCAATTGACTACTGCACTTTTCAACACTTATCCTCTAGTGGCCTCTGGGCCTTGATAAGTGGTAATGCCTATATAAACAAAATATAAATATATATATAACAAATTTCCCGACTTTCCATTACTAAGTATTACTATGTTGTCCAATTAACTACTGCCATTTTCAACCCTTATCCTCGGGTGGCCTCTGGGCCTTATTGTCCAATTGACTACTGTGCACATTTAACTCTTATCCTCGAGATGTATCTGGGCCTTGATAAGTGGAAATGCCTAAGTAACAAAAAAATAGATATATAACAAATTTCCCGAATTTGACTACTGTGCACTTTTCAACTCTTATCCTCGAGTGGCCTCTGGGCCTTGATAAGTGGTCATATATATTTTTTACAAAATAACAAAATAGGTTGGAGTCGCTGAATAACTCATCCTCCCGTTAAAGCGGTTCCATCCTCTTTCCCAAATTTGACTACTGTGGACTTTTTAACTCTCATCCTCGAGTGGCCTATGGGCCTTGATAAGTGGTAATACATATTTTTTTATAAATGTATATATATATATATACCAAAACAGGTGTGAGTCGCTGAATAATTCATCCTCCTATTAAAGCGATTAAATCCTCTTTCCCAAATTTGACTACTGTGCACTTTTAAACTCTCATCCTCGTGTGGCCTCTGGGCCTTGATAAGTGGTAATATATAGTTTGTACAAAAAATATATATATATATATATATATATATATATATATATATATATATATAACAAAATAGGTTGGAGTGGCTGAATAACTCATCCTCCCGTTAAAGAGGTTCCATCCTCTTTCCCGAATTTGACTACTGTCCACTTTTCAACTCTCATCCTCGAGTAGCCTATGGTCCTTGATAAGTGGTAATATATATTTTTTAGTAAATATAGATATAAATATATATATAACAAAATAGGTTGGAGTCGCTGAATAACTCATCCTCCCGTTAAAACTGTTCCATCCTCTTTCCCGAATTTGATTACTGTGCACTTTTCAACTCTTATCCTCGAGTAGCCTATGGGCCTTGATAAGTGGTAATATATTTTTGTTATAAATATAGATATATATATATATATATATATAAAAAATAGGTTGGAGTCGCTGAATAACTCATCCTCCCGTTAAAGCGGTTCCATCCTCTTTCCCGAATTTTACTACTATGCACTTTTCAACTCTCATCCTCGAGTGGCCTATTGTCCTTGATAAGTGGTAATATATATTTTTTAATAAAAGTATATATATATATATATATAACAAAATAGGTTGGAGTCGCTGAATAACTCATCCTCTCGTTAAAGCGGTTCCATCCTCTTTACCGTATTTTTTATACAGTGCACTATTCAACTCTCATCCTCGAGTGGCCTATTGTCCTTGATAAGTGGTAATATATATTTTTTAATAAATATAGATATAAATATATATATAAAAAAATAGGTTGGAGTCGCTGAATAACTCATCCTCCTGTGAAAGCGGTTCCATCCTCTTTCCCGAATTTGACTACTGTGCACTTTTCAACTCTAATCCTCGAGTGTCCTATGGGCCTTGATAAGTAGTAATATATATTTTTTACAAAATATATACATACATATATATAACAAAATAGGTTGGAGTCACTGAATAATTCATCCTCCTCTTAAAGCGGTTCCATCATCTTTGCCGAATTTGACTACTGTGCACTTTTAAACTCTCATCCTCGTGTGGCCTATGGGCCTTGATAAGTGGTAATATATATTTAAAAATAAATATAGATATAAATATATATATACCAAAATAGGTTGGAGTCGCTGAATATCTCATCCTCCCGTTAAAGCGGTTCCATCCTCTTTCCCAGATTTGACTACTGTGCACTTTTCAACTCTAATCCTCGAGTGTCCTATGGGCCTTGATAAGTAGTAATATATATTTTTTACAAAATATATACATACATATATGTAACAAAATAGGTTGGAGTCACTGAATAATTCATCCTCCTCTTAAAGCGGTTCCATCATCTTTCCCAGTTTGACTGCTGTGCACTTTTCAACTCTAATCCTCGATTGTCCTATGGGCCTTGATAAGTAGTAATATATATTTTTTACAAAATATATACATACATATATGTAACAAAATAGGTTGGAGTCACTGAATAATTCATCCTCCTCTTAAAGCGGTTCCATCATCTTTGCCGAATTTGACTACTGTGCACTTTTAAACTCTCATCCTCGAGTGGCCTATAGGCCTTGATAAGTGGTAATATATAGTTTGTACAATATATATATATATATATATATATATATATATATATATATATATATTACAAAATAGGTTGGTGTCGCTGAATAACTCATGCTCCCGTTAAAGTTGTTCCATCTTCTTTCCCAAATTTGACTACTGTGACCTTTTGAACTGTCATCCTCGAGTTGCCTATTGGCCTTGATAAGTGCTAATATAGAGAGAAGAGAAACGGGGTGAGAGAGAGAGAAGATAAAGAGGGCGAGAGAGAGACAGAAGAGAATGAGGGGAGAGAGAGAGAGAAGAGAAAGACGGTGTGAGAGAGAGAAGAGAAAGGGGGTGAGAGAGAGAGAAGAGAAAGAGGTAGACAGGGAGAGAGAAGAGGGTAAGAGTGAGTTGAGAATGAGGGTGAAAGAGAGAGAGAGAAGAGAAAGAGGGTGAGAGAGAGAGAAAAGAAAGACGGCGAGAGAGAGAGAAAAGAGAAGAGAAGAGAAAGAGGGTAAGAGAGAGAGAAGAGGGTGAGAGAGAGAAGAGAAAGAGGTAGAGAGAGAAGAGGGTGAGAGAGAGCAGAGAAGAGGGTGAGAGAGAGCAGAGAAAGAGGGTGAGAGAGAAAGAGGGTGAGAGAAGTGAAAGAGGTAGAGAGAGAAGAGGGTAAGAGAGAAAGAGGGTGAGAGAGAGAAGAGGGTGAGAGAGAGAGAGGTAGTGAGAGAGAGAGATAAGAGAAAGAGGTAGAGAGAGAGAGAAGAGGGTAAGACAGAGAGAGAGAGAGGGGTAGTGAGAGAGAGAGATAAGAGAAAGAGGTAGAGAGAGAGAGAGAGAAGAGGGTGAGGGAGAAAGAAGAGGGTGAGAGAGAGCAGAGGGAGAGAGAGAGAGAAGAGAAATAGGTAGAGAGAGAGAGATGAAGGTGAGAGAGAGCAGGGAAAGAGGGTGATAGAGAAGAGAAAGAGGTAGAGAGAGAGAGAGAGAGAGAGAAGGGTGAGAGAGAGCAGAAAAAGAGGGTGAGAGAGAGAGAAAGAGGGTCAGAGAGAGAGAGAGAAGAGAAAAAGGTGTACACAGAGAGTGAGAGAGAGAAGAGGGTAAGAGAGAGAGAGAGAAGAGGTTGAGAGAGAGAGAGAGATAAGAGAAAGAGGTAGAGAGAGAGAAGCGGGTGAGAGAGAGAGAAGAGGGTGCGAGAGAGAAGAGAAAGAGGTAGAGAGAGAGAAGCGGGTGAGAGAGAGAGAAGAGGGTGCGAGAGAGAAGAGAAAAAGGTAGAGAGAGAGAAGAGGGTGAGAGAGAGAGAAAGAGGATGAGAGAGAGAAGAGAAAGAGAGAGAGAGAAGAGGGTGATAGAGAAAGAGAGTGAGAGAGAGAAGAGAAAGAGAGAGAGAGAGAAAGAGGGTGAGAGAAGAGGGTAAATGTGCATCTTTTTTTATAGTAGGTAATGCTTGGGAGACTGTGCACATTGCCTCCTCCCCCCTCCCCCCTACAAAAGCGGTTCCATTCATAAGAAAACAAACTCGTATAAAAGTAATTTTCGTGTATTTAAGCGGCCTCATACTGATAGCCACCCCCCCTTCCAGAGAGAGAGAAATATGGTGATAGAGAGAGTTAGGAAAGGTGTAGAGATAGAAGAGAGTGAGAGAGAGAGAGAAAGACGGCGAGAGAGAGAGAGAAAGACGGCGAGAGAGAGAGAGAAAGACGGCGAGAGAGAGAGAGAGAGAGAGAGAGAGAAGGGAAAGAGGGTGAGAGAGAGAGTAGATAAAGAGGGTGAGAGAGAGAAAGAGAAGAGAAAAAGGTCTAGAGAGAGAGAGAGAAGAGAGTGAGAGAGAGAGAGAGAGAAATATGGTGAGTCGAGTTGGTCCTCTCTCTCTCTCACTCTCTTCTCTCTCTCTCTCTCTCTAGACCTTTTTCTCTTCTCTCTCTCTCTCTCACCCTCTTTATCTACTCTCTCTCTCACCCTCTTTCCCTTCTCTCTCTCTCTCTCTCTCTCTCGCCGTCTTTAGAGAGAAGAGAAACAGGGCGAGAGAGAGAGAGAAGATAAGAGAAGGGAAAGAGGGTGAGAGAGAGAGTAGATAAAGAGGGTGAGAGTGAGAAAGAGAAGAGAAAGAGGTCTAGAGAGAGAGAGAGAGAGAAGAGAGTGAGAGAGAGAGAGAAATATGGTGATAGAGAGTTAGGAAAGGTGTAGAGATAGAAGAGAGTGAGAGAGAGAGAGAAAGACGGCGAGAGAGAGAGAGAAAGACGGCGAGAGAGAGAGAGAGAGAGAGAGAGAGAGAGAGAGAGAGAGACGGCGAAAGAGAGAGAGAGAGAGAGAAAGACGGCGAGAGAGAGAGAGAGAAAGTGGAAAATGTGCAAGCGACCTAATTTTCGTTTACATAAGCGGCCTGATACTGATACCCCCCCTCCCCCTTCAAGTTAACAGAGTTAGAATGTATAAACAAAATGGCTAATCTTTGTTTACATGTAAATTACAAAGAGCAAAGTCATCTTCGCCGGCAAAAAACTTCGAGCAAAAATATAAACATTTTCCCTACGTCAATTTTCGTGTAATTTTGGTTTTTTTTTTATTTTTGGAGTGCGATAATTACGTTGGTAATAACGGTTCGAGTCGAAAACTAATATTTAACTGTGTTATAGTATCAATTTCTCCTCCGAAGGCAGTTTTAACGTACCTCAGCTGCAGCCGACATTTTACTGAGCTGACGTCACGTCACGTGACACTTAATGAATAACGTTATAATGACAGGATTTTTGGGGCCCCCCCTGGGAGAAAAATGATAAGTTCACCCCCTTGTAATTGTCCGTTTGACGTGAAATTTTGATATTTGTCATGCGGGTGATCAAGGTGCAATATGATACATAATTTGTCAACTTTGGTTGTGTCTGTCAAAAGTTTGAGCTGACGTCACGTCATGTGACACGTATTGAATAACATTGGATCATTCAAGAATTACGTAATAAAAAGCATTACAATGACAGTTTTTTTTGGGCCCCCCTTGGAGATAACTGATACGTTTACCCCTTTCTCCTCGTCCGTTTGACGTGAAATTTCGATATTTGTCATCCGGGATAGGGGGCTTCGATATGATACCAAATTTATCAAGTCTAGTTGTGTCTTTCAAAAGTTTTAGCGTTACAAACAAACATACAAACTCACAGACGTTTGCCTTTTATATATATAGAAGACTAGCAGGGCTACCCGGCGTTGCTCGGGACCGTATAAACAATGAAAAAACAAAAGCAGATATTGAATATATGTTTTATTCTTAGGGGAGAGGAATCTTTCATCTCTATGTATTATTTGTTTTATCTACCCTAGGACTGGTATTGTTCATGTTTTATCCCTAGCGTAGGTAATTTACAGCATGTATATGAAATTGTTTTACCTTAGGGAGAAGAGAACAGGTAATATACAACATAATGTGTCTATATTACATCCCTGGCAACGCCTAGAAACCAGCTAGAACATGTATTTCAGTCAATCTTTATTACATCTTGGGCTATGCCGGGAAACCAGCTAATCTCTATTTAGTGACTTGACCACCAAAATACCTCCCTAAGTGTGCCTTTCTTTTGAACTTATTAGATATAGGTATCTAGAAATGTGTGTGAAATTTTGTTGAATGCATTGTTCACTATGATTTTCTTATTGTTCTACACAATATCAACTGTAGCGAAATAAAACAGTAAACTTAGTGTAGTGTTAGAATAAAGAGCAAAGGAAAAAATTAGAATCATATTCTGTAATTACAAATCTAAATTTGCTAGCGTGTACCAGTATTTGCCAGGTTGTGGAAATTTGGAATTTATAACATATGTAGTGGCCTTTTCCTAGATACCTATTTTTATAATTGTTTCAGTACATTGCTACAAAATGTGACATTTGTTGGCGTTTGTAAAAAAAATCATGAATGTGCTTATATTCCAAAAAAGAAAATATCAGTGCACAGTATTGAAAGTGTTTGAGATTCAAAAGTCTGTAACATTTCTACTAACTTCATAAGATGTCATGTGAGAAACTTAATTGAATATCAAGACATTATCTGAAGCGTTTTTATTTTGGTGTAACGTATGTGTTTACAGTGAACCTTAACTTTTAATAAACAGATTGGTATGCAATGACATAGGCTAGGAATCTTAGACAAAATATATATAAATTGGAAAAATGTGTGAACAAATGAAAAAAAAATGATCCGCTCTACTTGATGACATCAAGCACAGTAATATTTTAGTGAAGAAAATATGAAATTGATGTTCAGTGATTAGTTTGGATGAATGAGAAAATGTAATTGTTTGATGCATAAAAAATAACTCATTTGCTGTATTTGATATTAAGCAGCAAAAAAATAGTGATTTGAATATTTAGGAAAACATCAAATCAGATTATGTAAAAAAAAAAGATGAAATTAGAAAATATATATTTTCTGTTTATGAGTTTTGCCAATTAAAATTTTGTGGCAGAAATTGGGTGATTACCATGCAATTTTATTTTGGTAAAATTCTTAAATTATTTCAATGTTTATTATAATTTCTTATTAGTGACTTGTTATCATCAAAATCCGCCCCAAAGAGTGTCCTTTCTTTTATTAGGTATCAGAATAGGTATCCAGATTTCTACTTCTATACAAATATGATATTGTAGTACAGTAAATGTCAAATTGTTTTTCAAGTATTAGTTTGTAACGTTTGTACTGACTTCATCAGATGTCATGTAAGAAACTGAATTCTATGTAAGAAGACTTTATCTGAAGTGTTTTTATTTTGGTATATCATGTGTGATTACACTGTAGTAATTGCGCTGAAAGCATGTTAATTACAAATGACAAAAGTTAAATCAATTTCTGATTCAGCTACACAATATAAACTAAAGGAAATCAAATTTGCAAAATAAAAGCAATATGTAGTTATGGGTTAGTTTGGAGTTAGAATAAAAAGCCAACAAAACAGTTAGTTTGTATTGTGTAGATTGGTCATTTCTGATAGTATTGAGAGTCGTCAATGAAAATCTTAATTTCTGACAAAATACTGAATGTTTCTTGGATACCCATTCGTAAAAAGTACCTTTTTTGTGAAAAAAAAAAAAAAAAAACACTCCCCGGATCACCTTCACCACCTTAAAAAAAAAAAACTTTATTCTTCAAAAAATGTGCACATTGTTAGTGTAAAAAACAGATTCGCACCACTTGATGAAATCAAGCATAGTAATATTTTAGTAAATAAAATATGAAATTGATTTTCAATAATTAGTTTGAATGAATATCAGAAAATGTAATTGTTTGATGCATAAGAAAGAACTCATCTGCTGAATTTGATATTAAGCAGCAAAATATTTCAAAACATAAAAGTGTGAAACATAACATGAATACTCTCCATTGTCACTTGAAAACATTGGTCTTGGTAGGCAGTTTATTAGATGGTGAAATAGTGGTCTTGGTATGGTGTGCTTAATATTATTGTATGCAAAATGTAAAAACACAAAAGAGGGTACAATCAATATTGAAAAAGTAACATCTGTCACAGAAAATAGTAATTTATAAATATCAAAAGAAATATTATTCTGTACTTAAAATGTTAAACTTACTGTTAACAATAATTTAAAATGGTGATCAGGATGAGTCCAACAACTTAGTCCTTGAGCTTTCTTATTGGTCATAGTAAAAAGAAATTGTAGTCTTTCAAGTTTGTTGGTCGCATTGGGATTCTTGGAATGTATCAACAGATTCCTGCATATGAATCTTTGTTAATTCCACACAATACAAAATATATATACAAAACAAAGTAAAGCAAAGTATAGGGTTAGTTGTGTCCTCTAATTATCAACCAAGTATATGTATTGATAAAAAGATAAAAGCAATTGAAATGTTTATTACAATGTATCAATATTAAATTTTTATCATGAACAACAAATCGAAATAATGATAGATATTTTGTGCTTATACGAAACTGGAATCAAGGATTGTCACCTGTGATTTTATATATGTTAATAGTGCATGCCACTACAAATGATATTAGCCAAATTAAGTTTTGTTTATTTCACCCATTATAAAATATATACACAAAATGCAGTAAACAAAGTTTAGGTTTAGTTAATGATAAGTTTAGGTTCGAGAAATAAGCAAAGAAAAGAAAAAAAGATACATTTGTTTATAGTGTGTAAATTGTAAGTTTGTAAATATTTAAAACTATCCACACTGGTATGTGGAAATTCTAGATACCTATTGTTATAAAGTTCCAATTCATGTTTGATATATCACTCTACATGTTCCCTGTTGCACCCCAAAGATGTAAATGATTATCGAGAAAGTGAAATGAAACAGTATTTGAAATAAAATAGAAACAAATGCTGATGTTTACTATATAAAACACTGTGTTCAATGGAATTGAGCCTTATACAATATTGGTGGAATAAAAAAATCCATTTTTTAAATTCAATTTAAGAAATGAGCAAAAATTTGATATTTAAAATATTTGGCATGAAGAAAACGAAATATAAGATAAAAGGTGATAAAGCAGTAAGAATCATATGCTGAATTCAATTAAAAACAAATATGATTGTCAAAGAAATATCATGAAAATTTTGTAAGTGAAAAAAATTATTTTTTGATATATTTGGTTTCGAAGTATTAAGAAACATGTACAACTTCATTTTAAAGACAAAACGAAAACTGTACTAATGATAATGACAATGGTGAAAGGAAATTGGAAAAAAATGTATCAGAGGTAAAATGTTGGTCACATATACGTTTGTGTGGTATGCATGAAACACGTGTAGAAAATTATATTTTCTGATGCTGAAAGTAAGAAGAGAAACATTGTTAAAAAATGATCTAAAAGGCAATAGTAAAATCCTCATTTTTAGTGTGGGATATGTTGTTTGTTTCAATTGAGAAAGGAAACTTTAATTTATACAATTTGATGTTATAGATCACAAGTTTTATCACAATAAACATTGTGTTCTTTAATTATCAACCAAGTATATTTATTGATAAAAAGAGAATGTAATGGACATGTTTATTATAATTTATCAATATTAAATTGTTATCATGAAAAACCAATGGAAAGCGTGAATGTTATTTGGTGTTTTTAAAAAACAGCTACCAATGATTGTAACCAGTGATATTTGTGTATGCTAACAGTGCAAATGTGGTGGTGAAATGAATTTTTGTTTATTCTTCACAATATAAAATATATACACAAAACTAAAACATAATTTACGGTTAGTTAATGATAAGTTTAGGTTAGAGAATTAAGCAAAATTATAGATACCTATTGTTATAAAGCACCAATTCATGTTTGGTATATCAATCTACATGTTCCTTGTAGCACCCCAGAGGGGTAAATGAGTGTCAACAAAATGAAATAAAACATAGTATTTGAAATAAAATGAAAAAGTGCTTGAAAAGTGAAATATGCTGATGTTTACTATCTAAAACATTGCGTTCAATGCAATTGAAACTTATACTATATTGGTGGACTAAGAATTAAAGAAATAAAATTTAAGAAATTAGCAAAAAATTGATATATAAAATATTTGGCATGAAGAAAAACAAATATAAGACAAAAGGGGAAAAAGCAGTAACAATCATGTGCTGAAGTTCATTGAAAATAAATCGTTTGTCAAAGAAATATAATGAAAATTCTCAGAGTGAAAAAAAAATGGGATTTTTACAAATCTGGTTTCCAAGTAATAGGAAACATGTACAGCTTCATTTTAACGACAAAATGTAAACTGTAGTAATGGTAATGAGAATGTTGAAGGAAATTGGCAAAAAATTGTTAGTCAAATGTTGATCAAATATTATAAGTTTGTGTGATATGCATGAAACGTTTAGAATATGATCTGCTCTCATGCTGAAAGCAAGTAGAGAAACATTGTGAAAAAATGATGTAAAGCTAAGCTAAGCAAACGACCAGTGAATGGAAATGTTTATTATAATGTATCAAGATGAACATATTATCATGAAAAAGCAAATCGAAATAGTGATAGTTATTTGGTGCTTATACGAAACAGGTATCAAGTATTGTCACCAGTGATTTTATTGATGTTAACAGTGCATGTCACTAAAAATAATGATGGTAGCGAAATTAAGTTTTGTTAATTCTACCCAATATAAAATATATACGCAAAACAAAGTAAACAAAGTTACGGGTTAGTTAATGATAAGTTTAGGTTCGAGAAATAAGCAAAGGAAAAGAAGAAAAAGGTACATGTGTTTATATTGTGTAAAATGTTAGTCTGTAAATATTTCAAACTATCAACACTGGTATGTGTAAATCCTAGATACCTATTGTCATAAAGTACCACTTCTTGTTTGATATATCACTTTACATGTTCCCTGCAGCATCCCAGAGAGTTAAATGAGTGTCCACAAAATGAAATAAAACATAGTACTGGAAATAAAATAAAATAAGAATATGTCTGAAAAGAAATAAATGCTGTTTACTATATAAAAAGTTGTTTTCAAGTGTCAAATGGAATTGAATCTTATACAATGTTGGTGGATTATGAAATTGCATGAATGAAATAACATTGGAGAAATAAGAAAAAAGTTTATATATACAATATTTACAAATGTAAGATAAAAGGTGAAGAATGGCCAAATCCGAGATCTATAAATCGTAAATTTTCAAAGTGCAAACAGTTTTTTTTTTTTTTTTTAGATCTGCTTTCCAAGTAATAGTAACCATGTACAGCTTCATTTTAAATGAAAACTGTACTAATGATAATGTTCATGGTGAAAGGAAATTGGAAAAAAATTAAAAATGTCAGAGGTAAAATGTTTGTGTGGTATGCATGAAACACGTGTAGAAAATGATCTCATGCTGAAAGTAAGAGAAACATAGCTAAAAAATTATGTAAACGCAATAGTAAAATCCTCATTTTTAGGAACATAGTGTGGGGTATGTTGTTTGTTTCAATTGAGAAAGGAAAGTTTAATTTTTAGAATTGGATGTTATAGATCACAAGTTTTATTACAATAAACATTGTGTTCTCTAATTATCAACCAAGTATATTTATTGATAAAAAAAGAAAAGTAATGGACATGTTTATTATAATTTATCAATATTAAATTGTTATCATGAAAAACCAATGGAAAGCGTGTTGGTTATTTCGTGTTCATAAGAAAAAACATCATGGGTTGTCACCAGTGATTTTATGTATGCTAACATTTCGCTGCAAATGTGGTAGCTAAATGTCTTTTTGGTTATTCTACACAAAATAAAATATATACACAAAACAAAGTAAAAGAAATGTCAGGGTTAGTTAATGATAAGCTTAGTACCAAGAAATAAGCACAGAATAAGGAAAAGAAAGATACATTTGTTGATATTGTGTCGATTGGTGAATTTGTTGGTTCATTTTGTTTTATGACATATCAACACTATATCAGGTTATTTCATGCCCAATCTAGTGACATTTTTTTTTCCTAGAATATATTTGTTTATTTAATGTTGGTTTCTATTTAACTCATAATTGGGACCCTAACAGGTACTACTACTCCAGATCAGAGTGGACCTGGTAGCAATAGCAATTAAATGGTGGCTTCACACTTCACAAAGCCCCATGTTTGGATACAGTTTATGGTCATATCCAGGACCTGGTGAATTTGTAAATAATTGAAACGATCAACACTGGCGAGTTAGAATTCTACATACCTATTGTTATAAAGTACCAATTTATGTTTTACATATCACTCCACAACGTTGCTGCAGAATCCAGACAGTTGAAAGAGTCTCAAGAAACTGAAAAGCTATTTAGTACTCTTAAATAAAATAACATGCATAAAGAAATCCTAATATAAGACAATAGATGAAAAAGCAATAAAAATTTTGTGTGGAATCAAGTGAAAACAGTTTTTTTGTCAAAGAAATTGCATGAAGATTCTCAGAGACTTTTCCTTCCTCGTTCCCTTCCCTTTTGGTGGACGGAAACTTTCACAGTGGCTCAGAAGGTGGGCTGAGCACACTTCCTACAAAGGTGGGATGGGTAAATTTCTTTTTCATTTGGTTGCCTGGAGGACAGGCTTAGGCCCCCCCCCAAAAAAAAGGTTGGAGCCAGGGAACTTCTCCTCCCAGAAGGGGGAGGGGGGCCCGGGAAGGCTTCTCTTCCCATATTTTTTGTTTTGTGTAAGGTTGATCTCTTTCCAAAGGGAGTAAGAGGATATCCCTCTCTTAGGAGGAGACCGAAGGCTCCCTGGGCCTCCCATCCTCCTTCTGAGAGAAGTTCCCCGGCTTCCACATTCATTGCTCAGCCCGCCGTCCAGGCAATCAGAGTCTGATTGTCTGCCGTATATAAAAAGGCGATTTTAGCTTGTCAGGCGGTATGCTCTGCGTAGACCATTTTTCTTCCACCTGTTGACCTTCCCTCCCTGTCATACAATACGCTTAAACAGGATATTTTAATTTATGCAGATTCCATATAGACTTTTAGTTTCCCAGGGTGTATACCCTCCGTTGACCATTTATGTTTAAGAGTTTTCCTTGCCCCTTCTCTGCCCCAGAATGGGAAGGGAGCTCTTTCCCACTGTATGGGGGGGGGGGGCTTTCTTTTATGGTTATGTGGGGAGCCTTACCTTTACCCCCCTTAAGGTGGTAGGTCTTTTTTGTAAAATTGTTAGTCAAATGTTGATCAAATATTATAAGTTTTTGTGATATGCATGAAACATGTGCAGAATATGATCTGCTCTCATGCTGAAAGCAAGTAGAGAAACATTGTGAAAAAATGATGTAAACCTAAGCTAAGCAAACGACCAGTCAATGGAAATGTTTATTATAATGTATCAACAATAACACATTATCATAGTTATTTGGTGCTTATACGAAACAGGTATCATTGATTTTATTTATGTTAACAGTGCATGTCACTACAAATAATGATGGTAGCGAAATTAAGTTTTGTTTATTCTACCTAATATAAAGTATATACACAAAACAAAGTAAACATCTGCTGAATTTGATATTAAGCAGCAAAATATTTCAAAACATAAAAATGTGAAACATAACATGAATACTCTCCATTGTCACTTGAAAACATTGTTCTTGGTAGGCAGTTTATTAGATGCTGAAATAGTGGTCTTGGTATGGTGTGCTTAATATTATTGTATGCAAAATTTAAAAACACAAAAGAGGGTACAATCAATATTGAAAAAGTAACATCTGTCACAGAAAATAGTAATTTATAAATATCAAAAGGAATATTATTCTGTACTTAAAATGTTAAACTTACTGTTAACAATAATTTAAAATGGTGATCAGGATGAGTCCAACAACTTAGTCCTTGAGCTTTCTTATTGGTCATAGTAAAAAAAAATTGTAGTCTTTCAAGTTTGTTGGTCGCATTGGGATTCTTGGAATGTATCAACAGATTCCTGCATATGAATCTTTGTTAATTTCACACAATACAAAATATATATACAAAACAAAGTAAAGCATAGTATAGGGTTAGTTGTGTCCTCTAATTATCAACCAACTATTGCTAAAAAGAGAAAAGCACTGGAAATGTTTCTTATAATGTATCAATATTGAATTGTTCTCATGAAACACAAATCGAAATAGTGATAGTTATTTGGCGCTTATAAGAAACAGGTATCAGGGATTTTGGTGTATCAGATGTTTTTACAGTGAACTTAACTTTCAAGAAACAAATTGGTATGCAATGACATAGGCTAAGAATCTTAGACAAAATATATGCAAATGAAAAAAAATGTTGAACACTTATAACTTTGTATGGACTCTCAAAAACATTTGTAAAAAATGTGTAAACAAATGTAAAAAAAAATGATCCGCTCTACTTGATGACATCAAGCATAGTAATATTTTAGTGAAGAAAATATGAAATTGATGTTCAGTGATTAGTTTGGATGAATGAGAAAATGTAATTGTTTGATGCATAAAAATAACTCATTTGCTGTATTTAATATTAAGCAGCAAAATATAGTGATTTGAATATTTAGGAAAACATCAAACCAGATTATGTAAAAAAAAAAAGATGAAATTAGAAAATATATATTTTATGCTTATGAGTTTTGCCAATTAAAATTTTGTGGCAGAAATTGGGTGATTACCAAGTAATTTTATTTTGGTAAAATTCTTAAATTATTTCAATGTTTATTATAATTTCTAATTAGTGACTTGTTATCATCAAAATCCGCCCCAAAGAGTGTCCTTTCTTTTATTAGGTATCAGAATAGGTATCCAGATTTCTACTTCTATACAAATGTGATATTGTAGTACAGTAAATGTCAAATTGTTTTTCAAGTATTAGTTTGTAACGTTTGTACTGACTTCATCAGATGTCATGTAAGGAACTGAATTCTATTTAAGACTTTATCTGAAGTGTTTTTATTTTGGTAGATCATGTGTGATTACACTGTAGTAATTGCGCTGATAGCATGTTAACTACAAATGACAAAAGATAAATCAATTTCTGATTCAGCTACACAATATAAACTAAAGGAAATCAAATTTGCAAAATAAAAGAAAAATGTAGTTATGGGTTAGTTTGGAGTTAGAATAAAAAGCCAACAAAACAGTTAGTTTATATTGTGTAGACTGTTTAATTAACTTTGTTCATTTCTGATAGTATTGAGAGTGGTCAATGAAAATCTTAATTTCTGACAAAATACTGTAATTTTCTTGGATACCCATTCGTAAAAAGTACCTTTTTTGTGAAAAAAAAAAACACTCCCCAGATCACCTTCACCACCTAAAACACAAAAACAAAAATATCTTTATTCTTCAAATATTGTGGTTGACTGGAGGACGGGCTGAGCACTCCCAAAAAGGTAGGAGCCGGGGAACTTCTCCTCCCAGAAAGGGGGCCCGGGAAGGCTTCCCTGTCCCCATATTTTTTTTTTTTTTGTGTAAGGTTGATCTCTTTCGGAATGGAGTAAGCAGAACCGACAGGGGGGGGGGGGTCAATCAACCATACAAAAGGATATCTATCTCTTAGTTGAAAGAGGGAAGGTCTCCCTGTCCTCCCATACCCCTTCTGAGAGAAGTTTCCCCAGCTCTCAGCTTTGGGGGGGGGGGGGTAGGAGGGCTTAGCCCGCCCTGAAGGCAAATAGTCTGACTGTCTGCCTTATATAAAAAGGCGATTTTAGCTGGTCAGGTGGTATGACCTGCATTGACTATTTTTCCTCCACCTGTTGACCTTCCTTAATATTTATTTTTAATAATAAACACATTTTATTTTAATATTAATATTTATTTGTAATAATAAACACATTATATTATTTTAAATATTAATATTTATTTTTAATAATAAACACATATTATTTTAAATATTAATATTTATTTATAATAATAAACACATTTTATTCTACTTTAAATATTAATATTTATTTTTAATAATAAAAACAATTTTATTTGAATATTAATATGTATTTTTAATAATAAACTCATTTTTATTTTAATAATTATTTTTAATACTAACTCATTTTATTATTGTAAATGTTAATATTTATTTTTAATAATTATTGTTATTTAATAATAATATCCTCTATTTTTTTACTGTTTATGTCTAACTTTTATCGACTTTTTCTTTTTTAATAGCATATTCTTTAAATGAATAGAAAAATAATTTCCCAAATTTTAGACCCCGGTTATTTGGCTGATAGTCGATAAAAATGATTAAAAGAGAGGATCATGAACATTAACGTTGTCATATAAAAAGAAAATGCTAATAAGAAGTGTTTTTAATCAATGTAACATATTTATTCAACTCTGTCATATATTTGTTTGATGACAACTTTTTCGAATCTGTGTACAGTAAAAACGATATACTTACATAGGATTTTGAAAGCATTTAAACTGTCGAAGAGTTTTATTATAAATAAAAGAGTTTAGTTTGTTGAACTTAATGGACTTTTTTGTTGTATCTATTAACTGTTTATTCTTTTTATCAAACAAAAAGAGAATTTTTATATTGACATGTGATGGACTGTTTTTCTAACATCGAAATTTTAAAATTAGTTTTATTTAAATATAAAAAAAAACTCGCCATTAGTGGACGGTCAAAAGACAAATATATAACAAATAAATGTTAGGAAAGGCAAGATAAGTTACTTTTCTATCCAACTGGATATATTTTTTGTGTTTTTATTCAATGTAACATATTTATTCAGCTCGAAAAACATACAGTGTTTACCGATGTATTCGAAAAATGCCACCAGTTGTTTACATAGCCATTTGCCGGAAGTGACGGTTTTTTTTTATATAAGTTTTATTCAAACAGGCTTTAAGTTCAAATTAATGGACTTTTTTTTATACTTCCAAAATAAACTATTACAGTCGTTTAAAACATAATAGAAGTATTATTTTTTATTTTTTAAAAACAATGTTTACAAAATGTCTATGCGCGTTTCTTCCGGCCGGCTGCGAATAGCATAAATAAATAACTGTTGCCAGAATTTATCGCATTTTTATTTTTTAATAGCATTTTCTTAAAACGAATAGAAAAATAATTTCCCATGAAAAAAAAAAAAGAAAATGCTATTAAATATAATAAAAATTACTGAGATAAAAATATAAAAAAATACGTACGTAACAACAAAAACACACCGAAGAAAGTGTGTGTGTGTGTGAGAGAGAGAGAGAGAGAGAGAGAGAGAGAGAGAGAGAGGGAGGGAGGGAAGAGGAAGCGGTGTATGTTGAATTTTGTTCCTTTTCGAAGCAGCACAAAAAGTAAGTGTTTCCATAGTAACCAAACCGTGACGTCACGTCACGTGACATGACTAAGCGTTTTTAAACGAATAGAAAAATAGAAAGAGGGTGATAGAGAAAGTGAGAGAGAGAGAGAGTAAGTGTGAGAGAGAGAGACGGTGTTGGTTTTACTCCCCCCCCTTCCAGCTTAAGAGGTATGAGGTCACGTGGTAATATACAAAATGGCTAATTATTTTACATTACATAAATATTACGATATTTTTATAATCGTCTAATATTTTGAAAGGTGAATTTTTTTATTCCCGTACATTTTTTCCTGACATTTTTCGTTAAAACTCTTGTATAAATAATATTTTTAACCAGGTAATAACGATGGAAACATTGGCATAAAGTAAAAAAAAAGATATAACTGAGCCGAAGAGAAAAATGCAAAAGTATCGGAGAAAGATTTTTTTATTAACAATTGTTCGCCATTAGTGGACGTTGACGTCACGTCACGTGACATGACTAAGCTTTTTTTTTTTTACGTATGAATTACATTGGATCATTCAAGAATTACGTAATAAAAAGCATTACAATGACAGTTTTTTTTGGGACCCCCTTGGAGATAACTGATACGTTTACCCCTTTCTCCTCGTCCGTTTGACGTGAAATTTCGATATTTGTCATCCGGGACACGGGGCTTCGATATGATACCAAATTTATCAAGTCTGGTTGTGTCTTTCAAAAGTTTTAGCGTTACATACAAACATACAAACTCACAGACATTTGGGATTTATATATATAGAAGACTAGCAGGGCTACCCGGCGTTGCTCGGGACCGTATAAACAATGAAAAAACAAAAGCAGATATTGAACATATGTTTTATTCTTAGGGGAGAGGAATCTTTCATCTCTATGTATTATTTGTTTTATCTACCCTAGGACTGGTATTGTTCATGTTTTATCCCTAGCATAGGTAATTTACAGCATGTATATGAAATTGTTTTACCTTAGGGAGAAGAGAACAGGTAATATACAACATAATGTGTCTATATTACATCCCTGGCAACGCCTAGAAACCAGCTAGAACATGTATTTCAGTCAATCTTTATTACATCCTGGGCTATGCCGGGAAACCAGCTAATCTCTATTTAGTGACTTGACCACCAAAATACCTCCCTAAGTGTGTCCTTTCTTTTGAACTTATTAGATATAGGTATCTAGAAATGTGTGTGAAATTTTGTTGAATGCATTGTTCACTATGATTTTCTTATTGTTCTACACAATATCAACTGCAGCGAAATAAAACAGTAAACTTAGTGTAGTGTTAGAATAAAGAGCAAAGGAAAAAATTAGAATCATATTCTGTAATTGCAAATCTAAATTTGCTAGCGTGTACCAGTATTTGCCAGGTTGTGGAAATTTGGAATTTATAACGTATGTAGTGGCCTTTTCCTAGATACCTATTGCTAAAAATTATACTTTCATTTTGTTAGAAAAATCTCTCTTCGGATGCCCTGCATCATCCAAAATAAAAACAAATATTTTTATAATTGTTTCAGTACATTGCTACACATTGTGAAATTTGTTGACGTTTGTAAAAAAAAATCATGAATGTGCTTATATTCCAAAAAAGAAAATATCAGTGCACAGTATTGAAAGTGTTCGAGATTCAAAAGTCTGTAACATTTCTACTAACTTCATAAGATGTCATGTGAGAAACTGAATTGAATATCAAGACATTATCTGAAGCGTTTTTATTTTGGTATAACGTATGTGTTTACAGTGAACCGTAACTTTTAATAAACAGCTTGGTATGCAATGACATAGGCTAAGAATCTTAGACAAAATATATATAAATTGGAAAAATGTGTGAACAAATGAAAAAAAAAATGATCCGCTCCACTTGATGACATCAAGCACAGTAATATTTTAGTGAAGAAAATATGAAATTGATGTTCAGTGATTAGTTTGGATGAATGAGAAAATGTAATTGTTTGATGCATAAAAAATAACTCATTTGCTGTATTTGATATTAAGCAGCAAAATATAGTGATTTGAATATTAAGGAAAACATCAAATCAGATTATGTAAAAAAAAAAGATGAAATTAGAAAATATATATTTTCTGTTTATGAGTTTTGCCAATCAAAATTTTGTGGCAGAAATTGGGTGATTACCATGCAATTTTATTTTGATAAAATTCTTAAATTATTTCAATGTTTATTATAATTTCTTAGTAGTGACTTGTTATCATCAAAATCCGCCCCAAAGAGTGTCCTTTCTTTTATTAGGTATCAGAATAGGTATCCAGATTTCTACTTCTATACAAATGTGATATTTCGGATCTGTAGATAAACAATTTGTTGCATATATAAGCTGAGAATTGTTCTCTCTCATTCTCTCTCTCACACACCCACACATTCTCACTTTTATAGATATAATAGATAAATTATGCTAGATATATTTCCATATGTCTGAATAATCTATATACAAATTTTCAAATCTGTAGATAAAAAATTTGTTGAGTATATAGGTTGAGAATTGTTCTCTCTCTCTCTCTCTCCTCTCACACATGCTCACTTTTATAGATATAATAGATAGATTATGCTAGATATATTTCCATATGTCTGAATACACTATATAAAAATTTTCTAATCTGTAGATAAAAATTTGTTGAATATAAAGGGTGAGAATTGTTCTTACTCTCTCTCTCTCTCTCACACACAGACATATTCTCACTTTTATAGACATAATAGATAGATTATGCTAGATATATTTCCATATGTCTGAATACCTTATATACCAATTTTCAAATCTGTAGATAAAAAATTTGTTGAATATATAGGTTGAGAATTGTTCTCTCGCTCTGTCTCTCTCTCTCTTGCTACCTCACACACACACACACGCAAACATTCTCACTTTTATAGATATAATAGATAGATTATGCTAGATATATTTCCATATGTCTGAATACCCTATATACAAATTATCTAATCTGTAGATAAAAAATTTGTTGAGTATATAGGTTGAGAATTGCTCTCTCTCTCACAGACACACACATTTTCACTTTTGTAGATATAATAGATAGATTATGCTAGATATATTTCCATATGTATGAATACCCTTTATAACAAATTTAAAATCTGTAGATAAAAAATTTGTTGAATATATAGGTTAAGAATTGTTCTCTCTCTCTCTCTCTCTACCTCACACACACACACACAAACATTCTGACTTTTATAGATATAATAGATAGATTATGCTAGATATATTCCATATGTCTGGATACCCTATATACAAATTTTCTAATCTGTAGATAAAAAATTTGTTGAATATTTTCAACCCTTATCCTCGAGTGGCGTCTGGGCCTTGATAAGTAGTAATGCGTATTTAGCAAAATATAAATATATATATATATAACAAATTTACTGAATTTCCATTACTAACGATTACTGTATTGTCCAATTGACTACTGCGCTTTTCAACCCTTATCCTCGAGTGGCCTCTGGGCCTTGAGAAGTAGTAATTACTAACGATTACTATATTGACCAATTGACTACTGCACTTTTTAACCCTTATCCTCGGGTGGCCTCTGGGCCTTATTGTCCAATTGACTACTGTGGACTTTTTAACTCTTATGCTCGAGTGGCCTCTGGGCCTTGATAAGTGGAAATGACTAAGTAACAAAAAATAGGTATATAACAAATTTACTGAATTTCCATTACTAACGATTACTATATTGTCCAATTGACTACTGTGCACTTTTCAATCCTTATCCTCGAGTGGCCTCTGGGCCTTGATAAATGGTAATGCGTATGTAACAAAATATACATATATATAACAAATTTACTGAATTTCCATTACTAACGATTACTATATTGTCCAATTGACTACTGCACTTTTAAACGCTTATCCTCGAGTGGCCTCTGGGCCTTGATAAGTGGTAATACCATCGAGTGGCCTCTGGGCCTTAATAAGTGGTTGTGCCTAAGTAACAAAAAATAGGTATATTACAAATATCCCGCATTTCCATTACAACCGACTACTACGGTGCACTTTTCAATCCTTATCCTCGAGTGGCCTGTGGGCTTTGATAAGTGGTAATGCGTATTTAACAAAATATTAATATATATATAACAAATTTACTGAATTTCCATTACTAACAATTACTATATTTTGTCCAATTGACTACTGCACTTTTCAACACTTATCCTCTAGTGGCCTCTGGGCCTTGATAAGTGGTAATGCCTATATAAACAAAATATAAATATATATATAACAAATTTCCCGACTTTCCATTACTAAGTATTACTATGTTGTCCAATTAACTACTGCCATTTTCAACCCTTATCCTCGGGTGGCCTCTGGGCCTTATTGTCCAATTGACTACTGTGCACATTTAACTCTTATCCTCGAGATGTATCTGGGCCTTGATAAGTGGAAATGCCTAAGTAACAAAAAAATAGATATATAACAAATTTCCCGAATTTGACTACTGTGCACTTTTCAACTCTTATCCTCGAGTGGCCTCTGGGCCTTGATAAGTGGTCATATATATTTTTTACAAAATAACAAAGTAGGTTGGAGTCGCTGAATAACTCATCCTCCCGTTAAAGCGGTTCCATCCTCTTTCCCCAATTTGACTACTGTGCACTTTTCAACTCTCGTCCTCGAGTGGACTATGGGCCTTGATAAGTGGTAATACATATTTTATGAAAAATATATCTATATATATATATATATATATATATATATATATATATATATATATATAACAAAATAGGTTGGAGTTGCTGAATAACTCATCCTCCTGTTAAAGCGGTTCCATCCTCTTTCCCAAATTTGACTACTGTGGACTTTTTAACTCTCATCCTCGAGTGGCCTATGGGCCTTGATAAGTAGTAATATATATTTTTTACAAAATATATACATACATATATGTAACAAAATAGGTTGGAGTCACTTAATAATTCATCCTCCTCTTAAAGCGGTTCCATCATCTTTGCCGAATTTGACTACTGTGCACTTTTCAACTCTAATCCTCGAGTGTCCTATGGGCCTTGATAAGTAGTAATATATATTTTTTACAAAATATATACATACATATATGTAACAAAATAGGTTGGAGTCACTTAATAATTCATCCTCCTCTTAAAGCGGTTCCATCATCTTTGCCGAATTTGACTACTGTGGACTTTTTAACTCTCATCCTCGAGTGGCCTATGGGCCTTGATAAGTGGTAATACATATTTTTTTATAAATATATATATATATATACCAAAACAGGTGTGAGTCGCTGAATAATTCATCCTCCTATTAAAGCGATTAAATCCTCTTTCCCAAATTTGACTACTGTGCACTTTTAAACTCTCATCCTCGTGTGGCCTCTGGGCCTTGATAAGTGGTAATATATAGTTTGTACAAAAAAAAAATATATATATATATATATATATATATATAACAAAATAGGTTGGAGTGGCTGAATAACTCATCCTCCCGTTAAAGAGGTTCCATCCTCTTTCCCGAATTTGACTACTGTCCACTTTTCAACTCTCATCCTCGAGTAGCCTATGGGCCTTGATAAGTGGTAATATATATTTTTTAGTAAATATAGATATAAAGATATATATAACAAAATAGGTTGGAGTCGCTGAATAACTCATCCTCCCGTTAAAACTGTTCCATCCTCTTTCCCGAATTTGATTACTGTGCACTTTTCAACTCTTATCCTCGAGTAGCCTATGGGCCTTGATAAGTGGTAATATATTTTTGTTATAAATATAGATATATATATATATATATATATATATATAAAAAATAGGTTGGAGTCGCTGAATAACTCATCCTCCCGTTAAAGCGGTTCCATCCTCTTTCCCGAATTTTACTACTATGCACTTTTCAACTCTCATCCTCGAGTGGCCTATTGTCCTTGATAAGTGGTAATATATATTTTTTAATAAAAGTATATATATATATATATATATATATAACAAAATAGGTTGGAGTCGCTGAATAACTCATCCTCTCGTTAAAGCGGTTCCATCCTCTTTACCGTATTTTTTATACAGTGCACTATTCAACTCTCATCCTCGAGTGGCCTATTGTCCTTGATAAGTGGTAATATATATTTTTTAATAAATATAGATATAAATATATATATAAAAAAAATAGGTTGGAGTCGCTGAATAACTCATCCTCCCGTTAAAGCGGTTCCATCCTCTTTCCCGAAGTTGACTACTGTGCACTTTTCAACTCTAATCCTCGAGTGTCCTATGGGCCTTGATAAGTAGTAATATATATTTTTTACAAAATATATACATACATATATATAACAAAATAGGTTGGAGTCACTGAATAATTCATCCTCCTCTTAAAGCGGTTCCATCATCTTTGCCGAATTTGACTACTGTGCACTTTTAAACTCTCATCCTCGTGTGGCCTATGGGCCTTGATAAGTGGTAATATATATTTAAAAATAAATATAGATATAAATATATATATACCAAAATAGGTTGGAGTCGCTGAATATCTCATCCTCCCGTTAAAGCGGTTCCATCCTCTTTCCCAGATTTGACTACTGTGCACTTTTCAACTCTAATCCTCGAGTGTCCTATGGGCCTTGATAAGTAGTAATATATATTTTTTACAAAATATATACATACATATATGTAACAAAATAGGTTGGAGTCACTGAATAATTCATCCTCCTCTTAAAGCGGTACCATCATCTTTCCCAGTTTGACTGCTGTGCACTTTTCAACTGTAATCCTCGAGTGTCCTATGGGCCTTGATAAGTAGTAATATATATTTTTTACAAAATATATACATACATATATGTAACAAAATAGGTTGGAGTCACTTAATAATTCATCCTCCTCTTAAAGCGGTTCCATCATCTTTGCCGAATTTGACTACTGTGCACTTTTAAACTCTCATCCTCGAGTGGCCTATAGGCCTTGATAAGTGGTAATATATAGTTTGTACAATATATATATATATATATATATATATATATTACAAAATAGGTTGGTGTCGCTGAATAACTCATGCTCCCGTTAAAGTTGTTCCATCCTCTTTCCCAAATTTGACTACTGTGACCTTTTGAACTGTCATCCTCGAGTTGCCTATTGGCCTTGATAAGTGCTAATATAGAGAGAAGAGAAACGGGGTGAGAGAGAGAGAAGATAAAGAGGGCGAGAGAGAGACAGAAGAGAATGAGGGGAGAGAGAGAGAGAAGAGAAAGACGGTGTGAGAGAGAGAAGAGAAAGGGGGTGAGAGAGAGAGAAGAGAAAGAGGTAGACAGGGAGAGAGAAGAGGGTAAGAGTGAGTTGAGAATGAGGGTGAAAGAGAGAGAGAGAAGAGAAAGAGGGTGAGAGAGAGAGAAAAGAAAGACGGCGAGAGAGAGAGAAAAGAGAAGAGAAGAGAAAGAGGGTAAGAGAGAGAGAAGAGGGTGAGAGAGAGAAGAGAAAGAGGTAGAGAGAGAAGAGGGTGAGAGAGAGCAGAGAAGAGGGTGAGAGAGAGCAGAGAAAGAGGGTGAGAGAAGTGAAAGAGGTAGAGAGAGAAGAGGGTAAGAGAGAAAGAGGGTTAGAGAGAGAAGAGGGTGAGAGAGAGAGAGGTAGTGAGAGAGAGATAAGAGAAAGAGGTAGAGAGAGAGAGAAGAGGGTAAGACAGAGAGAGAGAGAGGGGTAGTGAGAGAGAGAGAGATAAGAGAAAGAGGTAGAGAGAGAGAAGAGGGTGAGGGAGAAAGAAGAGGGTGAGAGAGAGCAGAGGGAGAGAGAGAGAGAAGAGAAATAGGTAGAGAGAGAGAGATGAAGGTGAGAGAGAGCAGGGAAAGAGGGTGATAGAGAAGAGAAAGAGGTAGAGAGAGAGAGAGAGAGAAGGGTGAGAGAGAGCAGAAAAAGAGGGTGAGAGAGAGAGAAAGAGGGTCAGAGAGAGAGAGAAGAGAAAAAGGTGTACACAGAGAGTGAGAGAGAGAAGAGGGTAAGAGAGAGAGAGAGAGAAGAGGTTGAGAGAGAGAGAGAGATAAGAGAAAGAGGTAGAGAGAGAGAAACGGGTGAGAGAGAGAGAAGAGGGTGCGAGAGAGAAGAGAAAGAGGTAGAGAGAGAGAAGTGGGTGAGAGAGAGAGAAGAGGGTGCGAGAGAGAAGAGAAAAAGGTAGAGAGAGAGAAGAGGGTGAGAGAGAGAGAAAGAGGATGAGAGAGAGAAGAGAAAGAGAGAGAGAGAAGAGGGTGATAGAGAAAGAGAGTGAGAGAGAGAAGAGAAAGAGAGAGAGAGAGAAAGAGGGTGAGAGAAGAGGGTAAATGTGCATCTTTTTTTATAGTAGGTAATGCTTGGGAGACTGTGCACATTGCCTCCTCCCCCCTCCCCCCTACAAAAGCGGTTCCATTCATAAGAAAACAAACTCGTATAAAAGTAATTTTCGTGTATTTAAGCGGCCTCATACTGATAGCCACCCCCCCCCTTCCAGAGAGAGAGAAATATGGTGATAGAGAGAGTTAGGAAAGGTGTAGAGATAGAAGAGAGTGAGAGAGAGAGAGAGAAAGACGGCGAGAGAGAGAGAGAAAGACGGCGAGAGAGAGAGAGAAAGACGGCGAGAGAGAGAGAGAAAGACGGCGAGAGAGAGAGAGAAAGACGGCGAGAGAGAGAGAGAGAGAGAGAGAGAGAAGGGAAAGAGGGTGAGAGAGAGGGTAGATAAAGAGGGTGAGAGAGAGAAAGAGAAGAGAAAAAGGTATAGAGAGAGAGAGAGAAGAGAGTGAGAGAGAGAGAGAGAGAAATATGGTGAGTCGAGTTGATCCTCTCTCTCTCTCACTCTCTTCTCTCTCTCTAGACCTTTTTCTCTTCTCTTTCTCTCTCTCACCCTCTTTATCTACTCTCTCTCTCACCCTCTTTCCCTTCTCTCTCTCTCTCTCTCTCTCGCCGTCTTTAGAGAGAAGAGAAACAGGGCGAGAGAGAGAGAGAAGATAAGAGAAGGGAAAGAGGGTGAGAGAGAGAGTAGATAAAGAGGGTGAGAGTGAGAAAGAGAAGAGAAAGAGGTCTAGAGAGAGAGAGAGAAGAGAGTGAGAGAGAGAGAGAAATATGGTGATAGAGAGTTAGGAAAGGTGTAGAGATAGAAGAGAGTGAGAGAGAGAGAGAAAGACGGCGAGAGAGAGAGAGAAAGACGGCGAGAGAGAGAGAGAGAGAGAGAGAGAGAAAGACGGCGAAAGAGAGAGAGAGAGAGAGAAAGACGGCGAGAGAGAGAGAGAGAGAAAGTGGAAAATGTGCAAGCGACCTAATTTTCGTTTACATAAGCGGCCTGATACTGATACCCCCCCTCCCCCTTCAAGTTAACAGAGTTAGAATGTATAAACAAAATGGCTAATCTTTGTTTACATGTAAATTACAAAGAGCAAAGTCATCTTCGCCGGCAAAAAACTTCGAGCAAAAATAAAAACATTTTCCCTACGTCAATTTTCGTGTAATTTTGGTTTTTTTTTTATTTTTGGAGTGCGATAATTACGTTGGTAATAACGGTTCGAGTCGAAAACTAATATTTAACTGTGTTATAGTATCAATTTCTCCTCCGAAGGCAGTTTTAACGTACCTCAGCTGCAGCCGACATTTTACTGAGCTGACGTCACGTCACGTGACACTTAATGAATAACGTTATAATGACAGGATTTTTGGGGCCCCCCCTGGGAGAAAAATGATAAGTTCACCCCCTTGTAATTGTCCGTTTGACGTGAAATTTTGATATTTGTCATGCGGGTGATCAAGGTGCAATATGATACATAATTTGTCAACTTTGGTTGTGTCTGTCAAAAGTTTGAGCTGACGTCACGTCATGTGACACGTATTGAATAACATTGGATCATTCAAGAATTACGTAATAAAAAGCATTACAATGACAGTTTTTTTTGGGCCCCCCTTGGAGATAACTGATACGTTTACCCCTTTCTCCTCGTCCGTTTGACGTGAAATTTCGATATTTGTCATCCGGGATAGGGGGCTTCGATATGATACCAAATTTATCAAGTCTAGTTGTGTCTTTCAAAAGTTTTAGCGTTACAAACAAACATACAAACTCACAGACGTTTGCCTTTTATATATATAGAAGATGTTTTTACAATTTATACAATAAATGTTTTTACAATTTATACAATAAATGTTTTTACAATTTATACAATAAATTTTTCGGTTTTCAAAAAATTTTTCTGTTCAGAAAAAATCTTGTTTGTTACTTATTTGCCGCATTATTTGACCAAGAAGAAATTAAACTTATCGCTTCCTAACATTAGCCACCGTCTGCATACTGCACAAGTTTCCCCGAAATGACTTTTAAACGATACTGTATCAGAAACAAATGTAACTTTTTTTCTTTCACGAAACAATGCCTCCCCCCCCTGTGCTATTTGCCCCCATACTGACCAATCAGGGGTACGATGCATTAATCCTTCCTATCCCCTAAGGAATTCGGCCAGCATCCATTTTGAAGAATAAGAACTCGTCCTTACTGAGAGAGACACCAAACGGAATGGACCCTTTTTCTTTACTCTCTCGGTGTTATTTCAACCAGTATTGACGATTCCACTGGAATAACTACCGTGATATCACCAGGTAGCCGGAGTCCAGCTTTTGACCAGGAACATATCACCCGGTACACATTCTCCTTAATAAACCTTTTATGTGTTACATTTTATGAAGTTGTTGCGTTCGTCATTTCAGAAGCTTGTACTGAATTATTTATTTTCTTAGGTTGTGCCCTAAAAGCATTAAACCCTAAAATGGTGACCCCCCACGTGATATACAAGCAATTCTGAATGGCGAGCCTTTTTCTTCATTTTTTTGTAAAACGGGACGCATCAGAGAAAAACCAGCGAGCTAAAATTCAGCCCCAAAAAGTGAACTTTTCAACAAAGAAAAACAAGTGAACTACTACCGACAAGAATCTCAACAAGCAACAATGGCATTGAATCTCCTTTTTTCCTCTTCGCGCTAACGGACCTCGTTTTTCCAGAACTCTTTTCCTTTTCAAACAACCAGCACATCACCCCATTATTTGACTAAAGACAAGCAACGTTGGGTATACAGACGGCGAGGAAAAAGAATTTCGCCAGCAGGGGATGAACAACAATGACGAAATCCCTCGTCAGACTCGGCAAAGAAAAATAAACACAGAGCTGTTGACTCCATATCAAATTTTTAAAAAATTCGAGCTCGACAAACATTTTTAAAGAAAAAAAAAAAGAAAAAAAAAGGGCCTAACATTTTTTTTTTGCTAAGAGGGACGCAAGTATGCACGCACATGTTCATACACATGCACACTCAAGCAAGAGACAATCTGCTATTACTGTCGTCACACATAAATGATACAGAAAAGAGAACTTTTCCAAAAAAAAAAAAAAAAAAAAAAAAAATATATATATATATATATATATATATATATATATATATATATATATATATAACATTTCTCTTCGTCTCTCGACCCCCCCCCAATGTAAGTACCCTTTAAAAAGATTTATTTAACTTCAGGCTTTCCGTACACACACACAATAAAAAAAAAAAACTATACTGCCTTTCCTTTCAAAAGTATATTTTTTTTTATTTTATTTTATTGTGGAATCTTTTCTTTTTCGTCTCTTAAGTATTTTCTCTTTCTAATTTTTGTCTTGTGTTATATATTTTTCTTTTTTCCTCATGCGGTCCTTCGACAATGTCCTGTCTGTATTTCAGATAGTTATTTTTTTTTTGTCTGTTGTCGTTTTCTTTATATATATATAAAATAGTTGCCGCGAGCCTTCGCAATGATGTCACAACTTAACGACATTGTGGATATGGCTATTTTAAAAGCCATTGAGAGACTCACTCACGAGGTAAAAAAAAAACTTGGCAAGCTGGAGCCACAGTCACACAGGTATCGACTCCAGACTAACTCCTTACATTCACACCACTACTGTCGCCACCACCGCGACCCGAACAAGCTGAAACTGTGCTTTTATCACAGTCGTTTTCGTATGGAGGCATGGAAATGCAGAAACCCCTGTTCATACATGAATCAGAGAAAATAAGGTCTGGGGAGCTGAGCGTGGCAGGCTCTGCACGGGATATTTTCAACAACTGTGCCTATTTCATCACAGACTCCCTATCCCAAGCACATTGTTTGGTTGATACCGGAGCGGCCTGCAGTATCTGGCGACTGAAACTTCTCACAGAGAAGCCTCCTTCATACTGCAAGCGGTAAATCACTCCCCCATCCCCATATACGGTCAAATTTCTCGTTCTCTGGACTTGGAATTACGGAGAGACTTTACATGGGTCTTCACTATAGCAGATTTACCCTACCCCATACGAGGCGCGGACTTCCTGCATCACTTCAACCTGATAGTGGATATGCGCAGACGTCGGCTGATAGATGCAAATACAGAACTTTCTGTCTCTAGTGTGAAAACAACACCCCCTCTATCAGCCCAGTATTCTTCGGATAACCCGTACCAGACCGCCTTACACTCCTACCCGAAGTTAACAAATTTAAATTTTGTGGTAAGCAAACCCACGCACACCACAAAACACCACATCAAGACCACAGGTGCTCCTGTTTTCTCATGCCCTCGCCGCCTCCCTGCTGATAAACTTAAGGCAGCAAAGGCAGAATTCAACCATATGCTGCAGCTAGGAATAATACACCCCTTGTCCAGTTCATGAGCTTCCGCTTTGCATATGGTCCTGAAACGAGACAGAGATTGACGTCCGACTAGGGACTACCGACGACTCAATGCCATGATGGTACCTTATCGTTACCCAATCCCGCATATACAAAATTTTGCTTCCTCTCTGCATGGTTGTAAGACCTTCTCCAAACTGGTCCTAGTTAAGGCTTACCATCAGATTCCAGTTAATTTGGCAGACATACCCAAGACTGCAATAATGACTCCATTCGGAGCATTTGAATTCTTAACTATGCCTTTTGGTTTACGAAATGCGGCATTTCATGGACGAAGTAGTGCATGACTTGGACTTCATCTATTACTATATATACGACATTCTCGTGGCAAGTGCCACACCTGAGGAACATGTCACTCACCTCCGCCTGCTATTCGAATGGTTTCAGCGATACCAGGTAAGGATTAACCCTGGTAAATGTCTTTTCGGTGCGTCATCACTAGTTTTCCTGGGCCATATTATCAGGCCAGACAGTATATCTCCGTTACCAGAAAAGGTGAAGGTTCTACAAGATCTTCAACCACCCACTTCACTTCACCAACTAAAGCACTTCCTCGGTCTGTTAAACTATTACATACGCTTTATCCCACACTGCGCGGATTTCCGAGTTCCTCTTTCCGACCTGTTATGTAACAGGAAGAAGAAAAAATCTCACTTAATGAGGTCCAGCTCAAAGCTTTTAATGAAATGAAAATAAAACTGGCGACAACATCTCTACTTGTACATCCTGTACCCGATGCCCAGTTTTCTCTGGTCGTTGACGCATCAGGCACAGCTGTAGGTGCAGTGTTGCAACAGCAGCAGCAACAACAGTTACAACTTCTCGCATACTTTTCGAGACAGCTGAAACTGGCAGAACAACATTACAGCACGTTTGGCCATGAACTCCTGGCAATGTACCTTGCAGTGAAACATTTCTAACATTCACTCGAGGGCCGTCGATTTGTGATCTACACTGATCACCATCCGCTTACATACGCACGGTGTTCTAAGCCAGACAAATATTCTCCCTGCAAAATGTGCCACTTGGATTTTGTTTCACAATTTACCAGCGATATCCGACATATCTCAGGTGAGCAGAATGCTGTGGCAGATGTTTTGTCCCGCCTTCCCATGAATTCTCTGTCCTCACCATCGAATATCGATTTACAGCAAATGGCCTTAGACCAGCCAAGTCTGGACATGTTGGATCCATCGTCACCTGAATTTGAAACTTGCAAATTCGCATACATGCCCGTGCCTACCTTGGACACACAGATCATTTGTGACACTTCAACGGATTCACCTCGATCATTCGTTCCATTGACTCATCGTAGAGTTGTTTTTGGCACCCGACACAATATGGCACACCCCAGATGCAGAGCCACAATGAAGCTGATTATAGCTAGATTTTTCTGGCCAAATATGAGGCATGATATCACTGCCTGGACACGTTCCTGTGTATCCTGCCAAAAGTCAAAGGTACACAAGCATATCCGTGCACCCCTTGGAACATTCACCACCCCAGACACTCGGTTTAACCATGTGCACATCGACCTGGTTGGACCTTGGCTGGTCAGTCAGGGATTTACTAATCTGCTGACCTGTATAGACCGTTTCACACGGTGGCCTGAAGCCATTCCCCTCACAGACATTTCAGCTGAGTTCGTAGCGTGAGCCCTTATATCAGGCTGGATATCGCGTTATGGAGTTCCCACCACCATCACCACTGATCGTGGTGTACAGTTTGAATCCCACATCTTCCAGGGACTCTCTAGGATTCTAGGGATCCAATGTATTTGCACTACAAGCTATCACTCTGCTTCTAACAGGATGATTGAATGCTTCCATCGCCAATTGAAAGCAGCATTATGTGCTTACCCTGACCAACAGCGATGGAGCGAATATGTACCGGTTGTCCTTCTTGGCTGTCGTGCTGCCATCAAAGAGGACCTGGAATACTCTTCAGCCGAACTTGTATATGGAGTACCTCTATCGTTGCCAGGCCAAATGCTGAGCCCGATAGCATTAACAACAAACGATTCAGCTCTGTATGTCAACAGACTGCGAGCTTATTTTAGTAAGCTCCCACTGATGCACACTAGGGAACAGACCATTAGATCTTCAGTTCCAAAGGACATTTTGTCTTGGATTCATATTTTTCTTAGAAAGGACGCCGTGAAAGTCCCCATAACTTCACATTATACTGGCCCTTATTGCGTGCTTTCACGTACTGATAAGCTTTTTACTTTAGATATCAGTGGTAAAAGAGAAACTGTCTCTATTGATAGAGTAAAAAAAAACATTTCTTGACACAAAAACACACGAGTCACACCTTCCCGCTACTTTCACACAGCATCAAAATAAAAAAAAAGAAAAAAAGAATACCCTATTACAAGAAGTTGCAAATATTCCCCAACTTTTCACACAAAAGAACATTTTTTTTTCTTTCTCGTAAAAATAAATACAATAAAATGACATTTTTATTTTTCACCATTTGTTATGCTACCTTTTTTCTCTGTCGGCTTTCAGCCTAAGCAGGGGGTTATGTAGCAGGAACAAATGGAACTATTTTTTTTTAACGAATCAATGCCTCCCCGTGATATCATCAGGTAGCCGGAGTCCAGCTTTTGACCAGGAACATATCACCCGGTACACATTCTCCTTAATAAACCTTTTATGTGTTACATTTTATGAAGTTGTTGTGTTCGTCATTACAGAAGCTTGTATTGAATCGTTTATTTTCTTAGGTTGTGCCGTAAAAGCATCTAAACCCTAAAAGTTAAGAATGGCTTTCGAAATAATGACATTATTATTTCAGCACGGTACCAAAATCACATAAGGCTGTGTTTTCTTTTTTGTTGTTTTGTAATGACAGCTAATTGTTTTAAAGCAAGAATTAAAAATAATTTTTAAAAATATTATGGGGAAGCATAAAAACAATATCTCCTTCAAGAACGGTCATAAAATGTGTTTTCAATCGATATTTATTCAATAAGGGACCAGTTTTCCTACATAGCACAAAAGGGGAGTTTTCCGGGACAAGTTTTCCGGGCACCGTTGCGAATTATTAATGAACCAAATACTTCATTTTCTTCAGCATCAGCATCTTCATTGTCTGCGTAATTCACATGGATATAGTGACATGCATTATTTAAAAGATAAAAGAAATTATTTTATTTATAACATGTGCTTTTATTCATATCAATTATTTTATTTATAACATGTGCTTTTATTCATATCAATTATTTTATTCAAAACATGTGCTTTTATTCATATCAATTATTTTATTTATAACATGTGCTTTTATTCATATCAATTATTTTATTTATAACATGTGCTTTTATTCATATCAATTATTTTATTCAAAACATGTGCTTTTATTCATATCAATTATTTTATTTATAACATGTGCTTTTATTCATATCAATTATTTTATTTATAACATGTGCTTTTATTCATATCAATTATTTTATTTATAACATGTGCTTTTATTCATATCAATTATTTTATTCAAAACATATGCTTTTATTCATATCAATTATTTTATTTATAACATGTGCTTTTATTCATATCAATTATTTTATTCAAAACATGTGCTTTTATTCATATCAATTATTTTATTCAAAACATGTGCTTTTATTCATATCAATTATTTTATTTATAACATGTGCTTTTATTCATATCAATTATTTTATTTATAACATGTGCTTTTATTCATATCAATTATTTTATTTATAACATGTGCTTTTATTCATATCAATTATTTTATTCAAAACATGTGCTTTTATTCATATCAATTATTTTATTTATAACATGTGCTTTTATTCATATCAATTATTTTATTTATAACATGTGCTTTTATTCATATCAATTATTTTATTTATAACATGTGCTTTTATTCATATCAATTATTTTATTTATAACATGTGCTTTTATTCATATCAATTATTTTATTCAAAACATGTGCTTTTATTCATATCAATTATTTTATTCAAAACATGTGCTTTTATTCATATCAATTATTTTATTTAAAACATGTGCTTTTATTCATATCAATTATTTTATTTATAACATGTGCTTTTATTCATATCAATTATTTTATTTATAACATGTGCTTTTATTCATATCAATTATTTTATTTATAACATGTGCTTTTATTCATATCAATTATTTTATTCAAAACATGTGCTTTTATTCATATCAATTATTTTATTTATAACATGTGCTTTTATTCATATCAATTATTTTATTTATAACATGTGCTTTTATTCATATCAATTATTTTATTTATAACATGTGCTTTTATTCATATCAATTATTTTATTCAAAACATGTGCTTTTATTCATATCAATTATTTTATTCAAAACATGTGCTTTTATTCATATCAATTATTTTATTTATAACATGTGCTTTTATTCATATCAATTATTTTATTTATAACATGTGCTTTTATTCATATCAATTATTTTATTCAAAACATGTGCTTTTATTCATATCAATTATTTTATTTATAACATGTGCTTTTATTCATATCAATTATTTTATTCAAAACATGTGCTTGCAAGCACAATATTTGATATGGATTCTTTCTTATTTGCATATATTGCGACATATCTTGTTTTTGTTTAAAAGAGAAACATAATTCACAAGAACAAGTTTCTACCTTTTTAAAAAAACATTCTTATCAGTAGGCATAGGGCATCCTACCAGATGCCAAACATTCACCAGCTAACTTAGATATTCCGACCGAGAGATCTTTAAAATATTCTGTATTGTTGCAATTGTTTTTGGATCTTCAGTATTCACATCTGACGCAAGATGTTGTTTCCATGTAACAGAAGAGCCACACAATTCACAAGAATATGATTTCTCATGTTCTTAATTTTTTTTTTTCAGTTTCGTTTCCCTTGAGTATGCATTTGCATATGTTGCAACATATGTTTCGATGTAAAAGAAGCTATATTCACAAGATAATGGTTTCTCTCTTTCTAAAACAAATTCTTATCAGTTCGTCCAAGCCGGGAATGAGGCATCCTATTGGCTGCAAAACATCGCCCGCAAACTCAAGTATTCCAACCAAGATCCTTTCAAAGTTCTCTTTAAGCCCATTGTTTAAATATTTCTTGCACTTAGTTCACTAGTTATATTTGACGGATAGATTTTTAAATTCTTTTACATGTCAAGTTGCTTCTGTGAAAACTGGGATGACAAAGATCTTAATATTCCAGTTTATTTTAAAATCATACACATCAGTTTATTTTCAGAACATACACATCAGTTTATTTTCAGAACATACACATCAGTTTATCTTCAGATCATACACAACAGTTTTTTTTCAGATAATACACAACAATTTATCTTCAGATCATACACAACAGTTTTAGATCATACACAACAGTTTAGTTGTAGATCATACACAACAGTTTATATTTAGATCATACACAACAGTTTTTCAAATCATTTACAACAGTTTATTTTAAGATCATACACAAGTTTATTTTCAGATCATACACAACAGTTTATTCTTAGAGCATTTACAACGGTTTATTTTTAGATAATACAAAACAGTTTATTTTAGATGATACACAACAGTTTATTTTAGATCATACACAACAGTTTATTTTCAGATCATACACCCCAGTTTATTTTCAGATCATACACAACAGTTTATGTTTAGACCATACACAACGGTTTGTTTTTAGATCATACACAACTGTTTATTTTCAGATAATACACAACTGTTTATTTTCAGATAATACACAACAGTTTTTCAAATCATTTACAACAGTTTATTTTTAGATCATACACAACAGTTTATTTTCAGATAATACACTACAGTTTATTTTCATATCATACACAACAGTTTATTTTTAAATCATGCACAACAGTTTATTTTTAAATCATGCAAAACAGTTTATTTTTAAATCATGCACAACAGTTTATTTTTAGATCATACATAACAGTTTATTTTCAGATCATACATAACAGTTCATTTTCAGATCATACACAACTGTATATCTTCAGATCATACACAACTGTTTATTTTCAGATAATACACAACTGTTTTTCAAATCATTTACAACAGTTTATTTTCAGATCATACACAACAGTTTGTTTTCAGATCATACACAATAGTTTATTTTCAGATCATACACAATAGTTTATTTTCAGATCATACACAACAGTTTATTTTTAAATCATACACAACAGTTTATTTTTAGATCATACAAAACAGTTTATTTTCAGATCATACACAACAGTTCATTTTTAGATCATACACAACAATATATATTCAGATCATACACAACAGTTTATTTTCAGATAATACACAACAGTATATTTTCAGATAATACACAACAGTATATTTTCAGATAATACACAACAGTATATTTTCAAATCATACACAACAGTATATTTTCAAATCATACACAACAGTTTATTTTCAGATCATACACAACAGTTTATTTTTAGATCATACATAGTGTCCAGGTCGAGCGTTTTATTTTCCAACAAACGCTGGCAAATGGTATGGGACTGAATTCCGGCAATAAAGGCATCCCGAATCTATTCATTAGAGTATATCGCCGCGCCGCGCTGACGTCCCTAAAATTGCAGTCCTTGCTAAGGACTCGTAATGCCCGAAAATACTTGTCCAGGCTTTCTCCCAGTTGATGATAGCTCGTGGCGAGTATATGCCATGTGTATATCTCGTTTTTTGGTTTGATAAAGAGTTCCTCCAGTTTGAGTCAGGCTTCTTCATAATTTCCGCAATCGCTGACATATTCGAAAATATCCGGTGAAATAAAATTTATCAGGACCGACAACTTGTGGAGATTTTCCTGGGGTAGTGCCGCTAAAAAATATTTGAACGTAGCAAAAAAAAAAAAAAAAAAAAAAAAAAAAGAAAGCTTAAATTCTCGCTCAAGCATTAGATGAATAAGGGTTTACGTCCAATCGAGGTGTCAGGGCACGATCCATTTTTAAAATCTTTTACTTTTTTTTTTTACCCTTTATGTGCTAATAAAACAAATACTGAATACCCTTTAAATAAGGTTTTTATTAGCACAAAAGAACGATACATCGGGTCCAACGTCAACACTGTAAAGTAACATGGCGGACACTACTGGAGTAGTATACAGAGTTAGCGCTTCGCCAGGGAGAGTGCTATTGGGAAGTTTCGTATCCATACGAAACACAACACAACACGTACACAACAGGCTTTTTTCAAATCATAGAGAAAAGTTTATTTTCAGATCAGACACTAAAGTTTATTTTAAGATCATACACAACAGTTTATTTTTAAATCATACAGAATCATGCTTACCTGTTTATTTTTAGATCATACACAACAGTTTATTTTCAAATCATTCAAAACAGTTTTTGGATCATACACAACAGTTTATTTTGAGATCATACACAACAGACTTGTTTCAAATCATACAAAACAGTTTATTTTGAGATCATACACAACAGTTTATTTTAAGATTATACACAACAGTTTATTTTAAGATCATACACAACAGTTTATTTTAGATCATACACAGCAGTTTATTTTTAGATCATACAAAACAGTTTATTTTTAGATCATACAAAACAGTTTATTTTTAGATCATACAAAACAGTTTATTTTTAGATCCTTCTAAACAGTTTTTAGATCATACACAACAGTTTATTTTCAGATCATGGACAACAGTTTATTTTTAGATCATACAAAACAGTTTATTTTTGGATCATACAAAACAGTTTATGTTTACATCATTCAAAACAGTTTATTTTCAGATCATACACAACAGTTTATTTTCAAATCATACACAACAGTTTAGTTCCAAATCATACACAACAGTTTAGTTTCAAATCATACTCAACAGTTTAGTTTCAAATCATACTCAACAGTTTATTTTCAAATCATACTCAACAGTTTATTTTCAAATCATATGCAACAGTTTATTTTCAACTCACACACAACAGTTTATTTTCAAATCATATGCAACAGTTTATTTTCAAATCATACACAACAGTTTATTTTCAAATCATATGCAACAGTTTATTTTTAAATCATTCAGAACAGTTTATTTTTAAATCATTCAGAACGGTTTTTTAGATCATACACAACAATTTATTTTCAGATCATGCTCACCTGTTTATTCATAGATCATACACAACAGTTTATTTTCAAATCATTCAAAACAGTTTTTAGATCATACACAACAGACTTGTTTCAAATCATACAAAACAGTTTATTTTGAGATCATACACAACAGTTTATTTTAAGATCATACACAGCAGTTTATTTTTAGATCATACAAAACAGTTTATTTTTAGATCCTTCAAAACAGTTTATTTTTAGATCATACACAACAGTTTATTTTCAGATCATACACAAGAGTTTATTTTCAGATCATGCACAACAGTTTATTTTCAGATCATGCACAACAGTTTATTTTCAGATCATACACAACAGTTTATTTTCAGATCATACACAACAGTTTATGTTCACATCATTCAAAACAGTTTATGTTTACATCATTCAAAACAGTTTATTTTCAGATCATACACAACAGGCTTCTTTCAAATCATACACGACAGTTTATTTTCAGATCATACACGACAGTTTATATTCAGATCATACACAACAGTTTATTTTCAAATCATACACAACAGTTAATTTCAAATCATACACAACAGTTTATTTTCAAATCATACACAACTGTTTATTTTCAAATCATACACAACAGTTTATTTTCAAATCATACACAACAGTTTATTTTGAAATCATACACAACAGTTTATTTTCAAATCATACACAACAGTTTATTTTCAAATCATATGCAACAGTTTATTTTCAAATCATATGCAACAGTTTATTTTCAAATCATACACAACAGTTTATTTTCAAATCATACAACAGTGTATTTTCAAATCATACACAACAGTTTATTTTCAGATCATACACAACAGTTTATTTTCAGATCATACACAACAGTTTATTTTCAGATCATACACAACAGTTTATTTTCAGATCATACACAACAGTTTATTTTCAAATCATACACAACAGTTTATTTTCAAATCATACACAACAGTTTATTTTCAGATCATATGCAACAGTTTATTTTCAGGTCATCTGCAACAGTTTATTTTACAATCATACACAACAGTTTATTTTCAAATCATACACAACAGTTTATTTTCAAATCATACACAACAGTTTATTTTCAGATCATACACAACAGGCTTCTTTCAAATCAAATACGGCAGTTTATTTTCAGATCATACACAACAGTTTATGTTCAGATCATATACAACAGTTTATTTTCAAATCATACACAACAGTTTATTTTCAAATCATACACAACAGTTTATTTTCAAATCATACGCAACAGTTTATTTTCAAATCATATGCAACAGTTTATTTTCAAATCATACACAACAGTTTATTTTCAAATCATACACAACAGTTTATTTTCAAATCATACACAACAGTTTATTTTCAAATCATACACAACAGTTTATTTTCAAATCATATGCAGCAGTTTATTTTCAAATCATACACAAGTTTATTTTCAAAGGATACACAACAGTTTATTTTCAAATCATATGCAACAGTTTATTTTCAAATCATACACAACAGTTTATTTTCAAATCATATGCAGCAGTTTATTTTCAAATCATACACAAGTTTATTTTCAAATGATACACAACAGTTTATTTTCAAATCATATGCAACAGTTTATTTTCAAATCATACACAACAGTTTATTTTCAAATCATACGCAACAGTTTATTTTCAAATCATATGCAACAGTTTATTTTCAAATCATACACAACAGTTTATTTTCAAATCATACACAACAGTTTATTTTCAAATCATACACAACAGTTTATTTTCAAATCATACACAACAGTTTATTTTCAAATGATACACAACAGTTTATTTTCAAATCATACACAACAGTTTATTTTCAAATCATACACAACAGTTTATTTTCAAATCATACACAACAGTTTATTTTCAAATCATACACAACAGTTTATTTTCAAATCATACACAACAGTTTATTTTCAAATCATATGCAGCAGTTTATTTTCAAATCATACACAAGTTTATTTTCAAATGATACACAACAGTTTATTTTCAAATCATATGCAACAGTTTATTTTCAACTCATACACAAGAGTTTATTTTCAAATCATATGCAACAGTTTATTTTCAAATCATACACAACAGTTTATTTTCAAATCATATGCAAGGGTTTATTTTTAAATCATTCAGAACAGTTTATTTTTAAATCATTCAGAACGGTTTTTTAGATCCTACACAACAGATTATTTTCAGATCATGCTCACCTGTTTATTCATAGATCATACACAACAGTTTATTTTCAAATCATTCAAAACAGTTTTCAAATCATACAAAACAATTTATTTTGAGATCATACACAACAGTTTATTTTAAGATCATACACAACAGTTTATTTTAGATCATACACAACAGTTTATTTTAGATCATACACAGCAGTTTAATTTTAGATCATACAAAACAGTTTATTTTTAGATCATACAAAACAGTTTATTTTTAGATCCTTCAAAACAGGTTTTAGATCATACACAACAGTTTATTTTCAGATCATACACAACAGTTTATTTTCAAATCATACACAACAGTTTATTTTCAAATCATACACAACAGTTTATTTTCAGATCATACACAACAGTTTATTTTCAGATCATACACAACAGTTTATTTTCGGATCATACAAAACAGTTTATGTTTACATCATTCAAAACAGTTTATGTTTACATCATTCAAAACAGTTTATGTTTACATCATTCAAAACAGTTTATGTTTACATCATTCAAAACAGTTTATGTTTACATCATTCAAAACAGTTTATTTTCAGATCATACACAACAGGCTTCTTTCAAATCATACACGACAGTTTATTTTCAGATCATACACAACAGTTTATTTTCAGATCATACACAACAGTTTATTTTCAGATCATACACAACAGTTTATTTTCAGATCATACACAACAGTTTATTTTCAAATCATACACAACCGTTTATTTTGAAATCATACACAACCGTTTATTTTCAAATCATATGCAACAGTTTATTTTCAAATCATACACAACAGTTTATTTTCAAATCATACACAACAGTTTATTTTCAAATCATACACAACAGTTTATTTTCAAATCATACACAACAGTTTATTTTCAAATCATACACAACAGTTTATTTTAAAATCATACACAACAGTTTATTTTGAAATCATACACAACAGTTTATTTTCAAATCATATGCAACAGTTTATTTTCAAATCATACACAACAGTTTATTTTCAAATCATACACAACAGTTTATTTTCAAATCATACACAACAGTTTATTTTCAAATCATACACAACAGTTTATTTTCAAATCATACACAACAGTTTATTTTCAAATCATACATAACAGTTTATTTTTAAATCATACAGAACAGTTTATTTTCAAATCATATGCAACAGTTTATTTTCAAATCATACACAACAGTTTATTTTCAACTCATACACAACAGTTTATTTTCAAATCATACACAACAGTTTATTTTCAAATCATACACAACAGTTTATTTTCAAATCATACACAACAGTTTATTTTCAAATCATACACAACAGTTTATTTTCAAATCATACACAACAGTTTATTTTCAAATCATACACAACAGTTTATTTTCAAATCATACACAACAGTTTATTTTCAAATCATACACAACAGTTTATTTTCAAATCATACACAACAGTTTATTTTCAAATCATACACAACAGTTTATTTTCAAATCATACACAACAGTTTATTTTCAAATCATATGCAACAGTTTATTTTCAACTCATACACAACAGTTTATTTTCAAATCATACACAAGTTTATTTTCAAATCATACACAACAGTTTATTTTCAAATCATACACAACAGTTTATTTTCAAATCATACACAACAGTTTATTTTCAAATCATACACAACAGTTTATTTTCAAATCATACACAACAGTTTATTTTCAAATCATACACAACAGTTTATTTTCAAATCATACACAACAGTTTATTTTCAAATCATACACAACAGTTTATTTTCAAATCATACACAACAGTTTATTTTCAAATCATACACAACAGTTTATTTTCAAATCATACACAACAGTTTATTTTCAAATCATACACAACAGTTTATTTTCAAATCATACACAACAGTTTATTTTCAAATCATACACAACCGTTTATTTTTAAATCATACAGAACAGTTTATTTTCAAATCATACACAACAGTTTATTTTCAAATCATATGCAACAGTTTATTTTCAAATCATACACAACAGTTTATTTTCAACTCATACACAACAGTTTATTTTCAAATCATACACAACAGTTTATTTTCAAATCATACACAACAGTTTATTTTCAAATCATACACAACAGTTTATTTTCAAATCATACACAACAGTTTATTTTCAAATCATACACAACAGTTTATTTTCAAATCATACACAACAGTTTATTTTCAAATCATACACAACAGTTTATTTTCAAATCATACACAACAGTTTATTTTCAAATCATACACAACAGTTTATTTTCAAATCATACACAACAGTTTATTTTCAAATCATACACAACAGTTTATTTTCAAATCATACACAACAGTTTATTTTCAAATCATACACAACAGTTTATTTTCAAATCATACATAACAGTTTATTTTTAAATCATACAGAACAGTTTATTTTCAAATCATACGCAACAGTTTATTTTCAAATCATATGCAACAGTTTATTTTCAAATCATACACAAGAGTTTATTTTCAACTCATACACAACAGTTTATTTTCAAATCATACACAACAGTTTATTTTCAAATCATACACAACAGTTTATTTTCAAATCATACACAACAGTTTATTTTCAAATCATACACAACAGTTTATTTTCAAATCATACACAACAGTTTATTTTCAAATCATACACAACAGTTTATTTTCAAATCATACACAACAGTTTATTTTCAAATCATACACAACAGTTTATTTTCAAATCATACATAACAGTTTATTTTTAAATCATACAGAACAGTTTATTTTCAAATCATACACAACAGTTTATTTTCAAATCATATGCAACAGTTTATTTTCAAATCATACACAACAGTTTATTTTCAACTCATACACAACAGTTTATTTTCAAATCATACACAACAGTTTATTTTCAAATCATACACAACAGTTTATTTTCAAATCATACACAACAGTTTATTTTCAAATCATACACAACAGTTTATTTTCAAATCATACACAACAGTTTATTTTCAAATCATACACAACAGTTTATTTTCAAATCATACACAACAGTTTATTTTCAAATCATACACAACAGTTTATTTTCAAATCATACACAACAGTTTATTTTCAAATCATACACAACAGTTTATTTTCAAATCATACACAACAGTTTATTTTCAAATCATACACAACAGTTTATTTTCAAGTCATATGCAACAGTTTTTCTTTTTTTTTGCAAAGGCATCACCACATTATCAAGGCCCAGAGGCCACTCAAGGATAAGGGTTAAAGAATGTACAGTAGAAATTGGTCAATATAGTAATCATTAGTAATGAAAATTTGGTAAATTTGATAACTTATATGGAACGGTTCATCAAGAACTTATTTACTTTAGACTTGAACACAACCATATTTTAGTCAGCCGGAAAGCAGGAAAACGGAAGACAATTCCACAGGCGTGCAGTTCTAAGAAAAAAGCTTTGTTCATGGAATCTACGTTTAGGTTTAGGCACAGATAAAGAGTGGGGGAAATTATTGATAGTGTTTACAGCTAGACGAGTGTTTCCTGTGAAAGTTTGGCGAGGGGGGACCATAGATTGAAACTCAGATGAACACTTTCCATGAAAATAACGATACATCAGAGACAAAATCGCAACATCTCTTCTGTGAGATAGAGGTTGCAAGGAGGAGAAAAGGACATCTCCTACGAGGCTACGAAGTCTATTTTGAACTCTATCAAGGCAAGTCAAGTCCTTTCTAGCAGCTCCTGCCCAGATGTGGCAACAGTATTCCATCCTTGGACGTACCTGGCTCTTATATAGGTAGAGAATAGCATCAGCAGTGAGATATCTACTGGATCGATAGAAAGATCCCACCATTTTTCCAGCGGCCTTGGCAACAGATTTGATATACGTGTTCCATTTAAGATCAAGAGTAATGGTCAAGCCCAGAAGCTTGTCAAAACTTGAGGCCTCCTGATGACGAGAGCCATTCATTTCAATTGATGACAAATGTAGATTAGAATGTTGATGATGTAAAGAGAGAAGCTTGGTTTTAGATGCATTAAAAGTAACCAGCCACTCCTTTCCCCATTGTACTACGTGCTCAAGATCAGAGGAGAGAGAATTGGAGAGAACTTGGTCGTTTACTGTCTTAGATGTGGTACCATAAATGGTAGTGTCGTCAGCATAAATGTCTACAAATGATGTAAGGATATGATTTGGAAGATCATTAATGTAGATCAGGAAAAGAGTTGGGCAACTCATACACAACAGTTTATTTTCAACTCATACACAACAGTTTATTTTCAAATCATACACAACAGTTTATTTTCAACTCATACACAACAGTTTATTTTCAAATCATATGCAACAGTTTATTTTCAACTCATACACAACAGTTTATTTTCAAATCATATGCAACAGTTTATTTTCAAATCATACACAACAGTTTATTTTCAAATCATACACAACAGTTTATTTTCAAATCATACACAACAGTTTATTTTCAAATCATACACAACAGTTTATTTTCAAATCATACACAACAGTTTATTTTCAAATCATACACAACAGTTTATTTTCAAATCATACACAACAGTTTATTTTAAAATCATACACAACAGTTTATTTTCAAATCATACACAACAGTTTATTTTCAAATCATACACAACAGTTTATTTTCAAATCATACACAACAGTTTATTTTCAAATCATACACAACAGTTTATTTTAAAATCATACACAACAGTTTATTTTCAAATCATACACAACAGTTTATTTTCAAATCATACACAACAGTTTATTTTCAAATCATACACAACAGTTTATTTTCAAATCATACACAACAGTTTATTTTCAAATCATACACAACAGTTTATTTTCAAATCATACACAACAGTTTATTTTCAAATCATACACAACAGTTTATTTTAAAATCATACACAACAGTTTATTTTCAAATCATACACAACAGTTTATTTTAAAATCATACACAACAGTTTATTTTCAAATCATACACAACAGTTTATTTTCAAATCATACACAACAGTTTATTTTCAAATCATACACAACAGTTTATTTTAAAATCATACACAACAGTTTATTTTCAAATCATACACAACAGTTTATTTTCAAATCATACACAACAGTTTATTTTCAAATCATACACAACAGTTTATTTTCAAATCATACACAACAGTTTATTTTAAAATCATACACAACAGTTTATTTTCAAATCATACACAACAGTTTATTTTAAAATCATACACAACAGTTTATTTTCAAATCATACACAACAGTTTATTTTCAAATCATACACAACAGTTTATTTTAAAATCATACACAACAGTTTATTTTCAAATCATACACAACAGTTTATTTTCAAATCATACACAACAGTTTATTTTCAAATCATACACAACAGTTTATTTTCAAATCATACACAACAGTTTATTTTCAAATCATACACAACAGTTTATTTTCAAATCATACACAACAGTTTATTTTAAAATCATACACAACAGTTTATTTTCAAATCATACACAACAGTTTATTTTAAAATCATACACAACAGTTTATTTTCAAATCATACACAACAGTTTATTTTCAAATCATACACAAACAAGGTTGATGTTTTTCTCTTTCTTGTCTATGACTATATAGGTCTATGATTTATTTCTAACTGTTCGTTCTGGTACATGTTTCTAGGATTTCTGTGTTAATTTTCCCATCACTTTGTTTTTCCTTGGGATGGGGAATTCTACTGGATGCCTAACATTCTCTCATTGGTCACTATAATCGAGAGATCTTTTTAAGCTTCTAACCGTCCGATTGTGCCATTGCTGGTATTTCTATTGCACTTGGTTCACCGGGTATATTCGCCAGATAGTTTTTGAAATTCTTTTTCATTAGCCCAGTTGCTTCTATAATGACTGGTATGATTGATACGTTTTTAGAGTCCAGTTTCTTTTCATTCATACATAAGTCCTTTGTATTTTGTTATTTTCTCCCTCCCTGCTCTGTTAAGGTCAGCATCATTAGGGACACTTACTTCAACTAGGGTTGCTACTTTCTCCTTGTCCCATATCACTCTCAGGCTTAATAGCCCCATTTTCTAGGTATCTAGTTATAGTAATTTCGTAGTCAAGTTAAGTAGCTGTAGGAATTTCGTAGTTCTCTTAAAAATTTTATTTTTATTTTCTTCCTTTGAAGATTGTAACACTGCTACCAACATTGCCCTGCTTTTTATTGAAACCAACCGAGAGCTCTTTTTAGTATTCTCGTTTTTCCCTTAAGTGCAATTGTCTGGATCTCTTTTGCACTTGGTTCACCAGGAATATTAGTTAGGTAGGACTTCAGGTTCTTCTTCATAAGCTCTGTAGTACTTATAATAACTGCTATGACTGATATCTCTCTAAGATTCCAGTTTATTTTTATATCATACATAAAACCTTGATATTTGTTCTATTTCTCCCTTTCAACTGTTCAGACCTCCATCACTAGAAACACTCACTTCAACCAAGGTTACAACTCTCTCTGACTTATTCCATATAACTATGTCAGGATTCACAGCAGCATTTTCAAAGTAGGTGGCTGTAGGGATTACATGGTCGTAATGTATGGTATATAAGTAACTTCCAACTGTTCTTTCAGGTAGATGTTCCCAGGACTTGCTGCTACATTGGATGTTTAATATTTTACAGATGGTCCAGTGGATGTACTTACATACTCCATCATATCTCGTTGTGTAGTAGCCATCCCCTAAAAAAACATTGCAACTTAATACTAGATGACTCACACTTTCCAATTCCGTGTGGCAGAATTTACATTTGTTGTTATTACTGATCCCTGCCATTCTTGAATGCATTGGTCATCAATCCTTGGTCTTGAGCAGCCATTATAACCCTTTCTTGATCGTGGTGGAGGGATCCTCTTTTGAGCCAGTCCGGGGAACCTTCTTTGTCTATGTATTCCTGACGGAGTTCCCCCAGAAAATACTTTGCATGTTGATGATGGTCCCACTGTTTAAGCTTCTTCTTTTGGAAGGTCTCGGTATATTTCTGCCGACTCCTTACTATTTCTGTGGCAGGCTTGTTTAGTTTTTCAGCCTCATCTGTGAGATAGCCCTGACCAAAATGCTTGGCCAGCTGGGTGACTGATGTTGCTTTGCTGGCTCTTGATGTTCATATACCATTAAGAGGGTGTGGTTTTGAGAGTTTCTCAAATACTGGCTTGTGCTCACTATTGTTGCTCTATGTTGTTGGTTGATCTCTGAGAGCCCTGGTCCTCCTTTTCCCCTGGGCAAATACAATCTTAGTAGACACTGATTTCTATATATGATTTTATGAAGTGTTAGTAGCTTCCGTGTCTTGACATCTAGCTGGTTGATGTATTTTTGTGGCCAATCAATGATACCAAAACTATATGTTATTACTGGCATAGCAAGCTGGTTGATGGCAGTTATTTTATTTTTATTTGTAAGCTGTGTTTTGCAGATCTTCCTCACATGTCGTACCTACTCTTTACCTATCTTCTTGGCATGTTGTATGTTGACATTTTCTTCAATGCCAAGGCTCGTGCTCTTCTAGATCCCTGATGTCAATGTGTTCATTAAGCTGCATATTTTCTATGTGGGTCTTCTTCCCAGCTCTGAGTGCACACTTGGCACATTTATCCGGACCAAACTTCATTCCGATGTCATTGGAGAAGGTGTGTACTACCTGCAGAAGCTGGTGCAGATCCATGTCAGAGCTGGCATACAGTTTAAGATCATCCATGAAGAGCAGATGGTTTTCTTTCTTGTTAAATCGTAGATATTATAATCTAGGGAGCATATAAAAAGTTTTAATAATGAGTGATCCCATCGACTATGCCCCGCCAAAAAAAGACTTTGCCGGACATACACAAAAAATGCACCCACACACTCATAAACACACACACATTTTTACATTTATTTAATAGATTAGCAGGGCTACCTGGCGTTGTCGGGACCGTATAAACAATGAGAAAATTGAAGTTGATTTTGAACATATTTGTTATTCTTAGGAGAGAGGAATTTTTAATGTCTATGCATCATTTGCTATTTCGAGCAAAAGAATATTTTACTTACCATAGGACGGGTATTACACGTATGAAATAATTGCACCTTACCTAGGATAGGTAACTAACAGAATGTATATGAAAAATTTTACCTTTGCAAGGCGGGTACTAAACAACACATATTTAAAATAATTTTACCTACCCTCGGACGGGTAATTTAAATACTGTTATGAAACAATTTCACATACTCTCGACAGTTATTGTACAACATATGTTAACTAATTTTTCTCCCCACCAAGCTGATATAATTTTAAGAAAACTGAAACAAGTTTTAGAAGATGGATCATTAGGATTTCCAAATATATACATAAATACATAGTATTGGTTAATGATTAGGCAATCATTGCTTCACTATATATTTCAGCATTACTGTGTTTCTTTCCATTCCTCACTATTGGCACCATAATTATAAGAAGAATTATGACATTTAAGGAAGACAACCCTTGCTTCATTATCAAATTCCACATTACTGTTTCATATTCATTCCCAATTACTGACATCAAATTTTTTTTGAAGAAAAAAAACGTCATTTTCGGAAGATTACTCAACATGTTCTACAAACAAATACACAAATATGTTGAGAAATTTAAGGACTTGGCAATCCTTGCTTCACTACAAAATTCCACATTACTGTGTACTTTCCCTCATGACTACCGCCACCATATTTTTAAGTAATAATATTTCTTGGAGATAACTCAGCAGGTTTTCCAAATAATTACAGAAATGCATTGACAAATCAATCCATTAACTCACATTTCATCATTTTTCATAATTCTTGGATATGTTACTAATTTCGACAATCATATTTCATAATTTTAGCCCACAATGTCGCCTCACCTTTACAATAATAATAACTTTGATAAATTGTCTGAGCTGATTATTTCTTTACAAACACACCAATCAATTAATTATCATTTCATCATTTTTCATAATTCTTGGATATGTTACCAATTTCGACAGTGATTTCTCATAATTTTAACCCACATTATCGCCCTCTTTACTAAAGTAGTAACTTTGATATATGATCTGGGATGATTATTTCATTACAAACACACCAATCAATTAACTTACATTTCATCAGTTTTCATAAATCTTGGATATGTTACTAATTTAGACAAGTTTTTTTAATAATTTTAACCCACATTATCGCCCCCACTCCTACTAAAATAATAACTTTGATATATGTTCAAGGATGATTTTTTCATTAAAAACACATCAATCAACTTATATTTCATCATTTTTCATAATTCTTGGATATGTTTCTAATTTCGACAGTCATGTTTCATAATTTTAACCCACATTATCGCCCCCCTTACTAAAATAATAATTTTGCTATAATAATATAATTTTTTTTTTGCTATAATAATAATAATTCTGATTTCGCTTATGAACGTCTCTCTGGAAAGGGGTGCGATTCATTTCCAGAGGATTTCCCTTAATCCCGGCTTCAAACCAGGAGCTTCAAAGGTTTTACTAAGGATGTTGGTGGTACCTATAATTGCAGAGGTTTGAAGGCCGCCTTAAACATCGGAGATTTGTAGTTTTTTCAATTGTCCTTCCAGACGACTTGATACTACTCCTAGTGTACCAACTACAACCAGGATTATTTGTTTTAACCCCATGTATATACCTTATCTCCAAGGCCAATGGAGAGAATCGGGCACCATTTTACATTTTCCAATACATCGGTAAACATTGTATATTTTTCGAGCTGAATAAGCATGTTACAAATAAAAACATTAAAAAAATATCCAATTAGGTAGAAAAGTAACTTATCTTGCCTTTGATAACATTTATTTGTTATATATTTGTTTTTTGACAACTTTTTCGAATCTATGTGTATAGTAATACGAACCCTAACTTTGATATATATATATGCATGTATAATTTTTACCCACATTAAATAAAGTAATGTCTAAAACGTAAAATGTTGCAGTCATTTCCGGGACTGGCTTTATATCCCTCACCCCACTGTTAAAAATATACATGAAATAAAGTAATGTTTAAATCGTAAATGTTTTCAGCCATTTCCGAGACTGACTTCATATCCCCCACCCAACTGTTTGAAATATACTTGTTTTCGAAATTAATACATGAAAACATTAACACTGTTAGGGATTAGGCAAACATAACTGCAACATGAATTCCTGAGTGTAGTATCAGTTGTAGCATTCCAGTGACTTTAACCCCCCCCTTAACTCAGGATTACTTGATATATTTACGTGATTTTTGGAATGCTACAAATAAGCCTCTAGCGTACACTGATCCATTTAACTGATTTTTGTAAGTTTCTTGAAATCACAGCAGTCCAACCATGTGATTTTTGGAATATGACATCTTATATCAACGTAGTACATCATAAATATATTATATCCAACTTTTTTAACAGACGATATGACGCCATCATCAGATGTAAACACACCAGGCAATCATCCCCCTGTTGGTACGGGTTTAGGTTCTTCCAAGTCCCAAAACTACCGACCAGCTTTAATAATTACTAAACGTACAACAAGTATAAACGACAAGAATTTATTAACAAACATGAAAACATGACAACACTGCAATTCAAAACATTAAGGTAAAAAGGTTACTCACTTCAATAGTGGGGTTTACGGGAGGAGTGAGGACTGTATTCTTGAGTTGTACTCTGCCTGTCCAACATTGTCTTTTAGGAGAAGAACTTTTTGCGTCCGTGCCTCATGTGTACGGACTCTCCTCTTCTTTTCTCAAGGGACCTCACTCCTTACCCTACACCGGTAATCCGGTGCTCTTATTTATTACCCTACAGTACTCCCCCCCAAAATACGGAGTACCTGAAATAAATGGGCAACATTTTTAATTTTATTTAAACCATCACAAAATTTTTTAAATGTGCTGGCCATCTGACATGTCTACCTGACCGTGTCTTTTTCTTTTCTACTTTCTGAAGCGTCATATCTACCGGCATGGCGTTTGGGGGTGATACTTTCAGATATGTCTCTTCCAGTGCTGCGGGTTTTAACCTGTCTACCGAAATGTTTTGTTCCTCATTCTTGATAAGCACCTTGAAAAACTTATTTTGTCTCTCCACAACCTTAAAGGGGCCACAATACGGCGGTTGCAGGGAATGCCTCCTTTCCGTATCATGGGTAAAGACGTGCGTGCAAGTCTCTAAACCCTTAGGTACATATGGGACCATGTTCCTATTCAAGCCTGAGGGAGAATATGCCATCTTGGCCATTTTTGTTGTTAGCCGGTCGACAAACGCTGTCATGTCCATAACATTTTTTGGTGCTTCAAAAAAATATTGTGATGGCAACCGCAATGTGGTTCCATATAGAGCCTCCGCTGCTGAGCACTCCATATCTCTTTTCACCGTTGTCCGCAGTCCCAACAATATTAGTGGCAGATGTTCTAACCACCTTGTATTGTCCGTAAGCTGTGCCCATAAGGAGGCTTTCAGACTGCGATGTAGTCGCTCAACCATGCCGTTTGCCTGGGGGTGATAAGCCGTGGTGTGTATACTCTTGGTGCCCAAAAGTTTTGCAAGTTTATGAAAAAGGTCTGACTCAAACTGTCGACCTCTGTCTGATGTAACATTTTGTGGTACACCGAATCTGGCCACCCAGCCAGCAAGGAATGTCCTGCCAGTTGTGTATGCCGTCATGTCTGGCATCGGTAGAGCTTCAAACCATCATGAGAATCTGTCGATACATGTCAGCAGATAGCACTGACCTTCACATGTCGGAAATGGTCCGGTGATGTCGATATGAATGTGCTGAAATCTCTCATCTGGAACTGGAAACGTGCCTAGAGGAGCCCGCGTGTGACAACCGACCTTGGCTTTTTGACACTCCACACACGTTTTCGCCCACGCTCTTGTATCAACTTTTATTCATGGCCAGACATATCGGTCTGTTAGTAGCCTTACAGAGGCATTGGCCCCTGGATGCGATAGACTGTGTACTGCCTTAAATATGTCTTTGCGTAGCGATGCTGGAACGTATGGTCGCAGTTTGTTTGTGCTTGTGTCACACACAACTTTTGTGTGGCTGGTAGGGTTGGTAATTGTCACTAGGTTCAATGAAGTCGGATTATTCTGCAGGAGATTTTGTAAATGTTCATCCTTCTGTTGTTCTTTGACAAGGTGTTGACGTCAATTGCCGGCTGCAACAGGAAGGAATTAATTCCCCGCGATAAGGTGTCTGCTGGGATGTTGTCTGCTCCCTTGATGTGCCGGATATCCGATGTCAATTGAAGGATATAATCCATCTGGCGAATCTCTCTGGGAGAATATTTGTCCGAGGAAGACTGTAAAGCGCCTAACAGGGGTTTGTGGTCCGTGAGGATATGGAACTGCTGACCTTCCAAGAGCTGCTGGAAATGGCGTATCGCAGAGAATGCAGCTAACAGCTCTCTGGAAAATGTACTATAGCGTTTCTCAGTCTCTGTTAATTTTTTTGAGAAAAAGGAAATGGGTTTCCAGTCCGCATCACATTTTTGTTGTAGGACCGCTCCAATTCCAATTGCGGATGCATCCACTGCTAGGCACAGCTCCTGGTTGGGTTGGATGTGAGACAATTTTGCAGTCTCCTGCAACATAGCCTTGATCTTGTTGAATGCTTCTACCGCGTGCTCTGAAAATACAATGTCACACTTCCTCACATTTGTCAACAAACTTGTCAATGGTAAAAGTACTTGTGCACAGTGAGGTAAGAACCTACGATAAAAGTTTATCAGCCCCAAGAATTGACGCAGCTGCCTCATTATGGCAGGGATAGGGAAATTTTGAATGGACTTGACCATCTCTGGTGATGGGGATATTCCCCCCTCTGAAATATGGTGTCCTAAAAAAATTACTTCGGATTGACCAAAAGCACATTTTAATGGGTTTAGGACTATCCCATATTGCTTCAAACGTTCGAAGACCTGTCACACATGACCGATGTGTTCCTTTCTAGTTTGGCTAGCAATAAGTACATCGTCAATATATGCACAGACGAATGGCAAATCTGACAACACCTGGTCTATGAACCGTTGGAATGTTTGTGCTGCATTCCGCAACCCAAAAGGAACTCGCATGAACTCGAACATCCCGAATGGGGTGATGATAGCCGTTTTAGGAATGTGTTCGGGCTCCACCGGTATTTGGTGATATGCTCAAATTAAATCCAATTTTGTAAAAAAAAACGGTTATTTTGAGCCATTGCTGTCACGTCCTGGACATGTGGTACTGGGTATCTATCTGGTTTAGTGACTACATTCAGTGCTCTGTAGTCCCCACATGCCCGCCATGTGTTAACACCTTTGTTGACAAGATGAAGAGGTGAAGCCCATTCGCTCTTTGAAGGGCGAACTATGCCTAACTTCATCATTTGCTGAAATTCAGCCTTGGCCGCTGTTACCTTTTCTGGTGCTAAGTGCCTAGCTTTGCTATGAACGGGCGGACCCTTTGTTTCGATATAGTGTGTGGTGGAGTGTGGCAAAACGTCCCTATGGAAAGAAGGCACTGAAATTGAAGGGTATTCCTTCAAGAGACTCAGAAAATCGTTATTCTGGTTTGCATGTGCCACTGCTGGACACAATGGAGTACCAGTCCTAACTACCCCACACGCTGTGAGATGCGTTTCTGGATCTTTCAGACACTGGCCTGTTATATCCACCACCAAACTGAACGCCTGTAAAAAATCGGTACCTAAAATAGCACTGTCTACATCCGCCACTATAAAAATATGGGCAAATGTTCTATGCAGGCCTAAATTAAGGTCCATACACTTCTCCCCATATGTGTGTATTAACGAGCCATTCACAGCTCGTAGTGTGAATTTACAGGGAGGGGATTTCTTGTCGGCTGCAGTCGCAGGAATGAGAGACACCTGTGCCCCGCTGTCCACCAAAAAGGACGTACCTGAGTTTTTGTCCACCACATACAATAGGCGGCCTGAACGAGATGCACCGACAGTTGATGCCGCATTCTTCTGTCGGTTTAAGCTTTTCCCAAACTCTTGTAACTACACGGTGGGATACAGGAATTTGCCTTCTCCCCAAATCTCTTGTGCTTCCAGCAAATGGTCCTATCCTGCCTCCGTTCTCTGGAATGGCTGCGCCCCCCCCCCCCCGCCTTTGCTTATTCTCAAGGGTAAGTCTCGCGATGTCCTCCGCCATTTTGTTCATGCGAGCTTCCAATCTGGTCTGTCCCTCCATTAGTTTGGAGAGTAGCTCGTCTTTCTCCAATGTCTGAACGCCAGCCACCGTTGACGACCGTGTCGACATTATATCGGCAATATGGTCGGCTATCTCAGCCACTCGTTCCACTGGCATAGATTCATCTTGTGCAGCTATTACCACCTTATACTCGGTTGGTATGCGCTGTAGGAAGATGTGTTTGACAATATTATTGTCCATTGTCCCTTCAGCCAACTTCTGCAGGCGCTTTAGAAACTGTGACGGCGTGCTATCCCCCATCGTTTCCTGTTTTAGATTGTGAGATTCGCCTGTGTGCTGAAACTGACACAGCAGTTGTCACTCTTTCTCGTAGGGTGTCATATGGTTTCTCCGTGGGAGGAGATATAATTAGGTCTCTCACCTCAACGATAACATCCTGAGGTTATATAGTCGCCACATGGCAAAACTTTTCAGTTTGTCCTGATATCGTTTTCTGCCAAAAATATAAATCTAGCTGTGCGAAAAACAAAGCAGGGTCATTCCGTACATCCGTTGGAATCAGACTGAATGTGGGCGACGCCATTTCACATTTATTTATGATTTTTATAATTATTATTATTATTATTTATTTTTATCTTATTTATAGCGACAGTTAGCTAGATGACACCGTATAGTAGTAATAGTAGGGACAGAGCAAGAGGAAGACGAAGTGTGACGTAGTGTTCACATCAGCCAATCACGAGACTGGCGCCGCGTGCAAATTGAAGAAGACGCGGCCGGCCATATTTGTTGTGCGAGAAAAATGTGAATATCCCGATGAAAGGGTAACGATACTTGTATAAAATAAATCTCGGCACAAAAACGTAACTAGTCATTATTTTTTTATTTTTTTATTTTTAACTTACGTACGTAAATGTTTTGTTTATTTATTTTTAACTACTCTGATGCCGGGATTCATGTTATGGATTACTTTTATTTAAAAATAAACTTTAATTTTACGCATTTTCCTTTTGTTATTAAAACATAAAAAAAACGTTGCTTTGCGTATTCTATGTTGCTAGTTGGGGTCACCACTGTTGGTACGGGTTTAGGTTCTTCCAAGTCCCAAAACTACCGACCAGCTTTAATAATTACTAAACGTACAACAAGTATAAACGACAAGAATTTATTAACAAACATGAAAACATGACAACACTGCAATTCAGAACATTAAGGTAAAAAGATTACTCACTTCAATAGTGGGGTTTACGGGAGGAGTGAGGACTGTATTCTAGAGTTGTACTCTGCCTGTCCAACATTGTCTTTTAGGAGAAGAACTTTTTGCGTCCGTGCCTCATGTGTACGGACTCTCCTCTTCTTTTCTCAAGGGACCTCACTCCTTACCCTACACCGGTAATCCGGTGCTCTTATTTATTCCCCTACACCCCTATTCGAAAATAAGGACGAGATTATTCCTGAGATCTCATTAAACACTCACCAAATCCATTAACTCACATTTCGTATAATATTAAAATCTGTAAGTATAAGGCTTTAGAGAAACAAACGTTGATTAACTCATATTATGCCCCCCTTCTCCCATACTCGAATCAACAATAGCATATATAGTGTTTGGGATTAGGATTCGGACGTTTAGAGTTATTTATATAAATACATTGTTTACATGTAAAAATATAGCAACTGATAATTTCAATTTTCATCTGTAAATATTTTAAATCACTCATAATTTTATTTTCCCCCCTTCGATTTTCGTAATAATTTGGTATTTTACGTTTTGAAATGCGATAATCACGTTGGTACCAATTTGTTTTACCTGAAAATTAGTATTTTACTCAGGATTATAATATCAAGTGACCTTTCGAAGGCGGTTAATGTAAGTATTAAAAGTAATGATAATAGAGAGCTGACGTCACATCCGGTGACATGACTAAGCATTTTTTCAAATATGTATAAATAACTTTAGAATCTATTGAATTATAGAAATAACGTTAAAATTTCACTAAATATTATGACCCCCCCCCCACGCAGAAAATTGTCCAGCTGACCAACTTAGACTTGACTGTTTAGGCCAATTTTTCGATATTATTCATTCGAAAGTGTAAACTTTAAAATAATACCAAATTTGTCAATGTTGATTAGGTCTGTCCAACGTTTTAGGCGAACATACAAACATACATACACACTAACAGACAGGGGAGATGTATATAACTAGCGGGGCTTCCCGGCGTTGCTCGGGACCGTATAAACAATGAGAAAATTGAAGTTGATTTTGAACATATTTGTTATTCTTCGGATAGAGGAATTTTAATGTCTATGTTGTAAACATAACACTGAGTTATGTACCCTTAACCCGAGCTCTCCAGGAAGGAGGGAGAAAAGGGGACTGTCATGGCGGACCCAATAAAGGTACATATGTACGTCGCTTATCGAGGCTAACTACTGTGTCTTGTTGTCTTGCCCTTATGAGTGAAGTCCTTCCCTCTTAATTATACATGGTGTCAGGAGTTGGATAAAAACAAAAATAACGAAAAAAAGGAAAAATACAACGACCCATCCTAAAAATAAAACATGAAAATACGTATGAACGATGAAGGATGCACCCTCACCACGTGGTAAACTTTTTTCGTTTCTTTGTTTGTTTTGTTTTTAATATCCAGTCAGTATACATATTCAATACTTTTTGACACTCTAGTTAAACACAAATATGTCTAACCCAAACGAAGCTTCACCAAAACATGCCGAAATCGACCCAATTTCTTTCATGTTACAAATGTAACAACAACAACTCACCATGCAAGAACAGATGACGAACCTCATGGCACGCCTTCTGCCCACCGGGCAACACGCCCCCACCCCATTGTCGCGCCATTCACGGGTGAAGCCCGAGCGACCAGTAATAGAACCTGACTCGTCAGACAATAAATGGATCATTTTTAAGGATGCATGGCTTCGTTATAAGGAGATGACACAACTTAACGACCCCACAGAAATCCGGAATGAGTTACGATCTGCATGCAATTCATCTGTCAATGAGATGTTATTGAATTTTATTGGTCCGGATGCCCTGCATAATGCTACAGAGGAGCAGCTGCTGGAATATATTAAATCCGTTGCCGTGAAAACCGTCCATCCCGAGGTATACCGTCAGCAGTTCTTTGTAATGAGGCAAAGTGATGGGGAGACTATCACATCCTTTATTTCCCCGTTGAAATCACAAGCGATGCTCTGCGCTTTCAATTGTGGCAACCAGCAATGTACAATGTCATTTTCCGAAGACATGATCAAATCTCAAATCATTGCCGGATTACGGGACACCTCCCACCAGAGCAAAATTTTAGCAGAGATTACGTCCCTGCCAACTCTAAATGACTTAACTAGACGTCTCTTGACTCTAGAATCTACTGCCAGAGCATCAAATCACTTCCGACCCGCAGAGATCACACAAGTGGCCCAATTTAAATCTGCGTCATCAAGAAAGTTTCCACCACCAGACAAGACCAAAAATGATAATGGCAAATGCAAAGGTTGTGGACACAAGGCACACCCTTTTGGGTGAAGACAATGCCCCGCTTGGGGGAAATCATGCCACAAATGTGGCAAAGAGAACCGCTTCTCAACCACATACCATAGAACAGCATCGTCAAATGCCATAATGGGAGACTACCCAAATGACAGCCAAGATGAAGATTCTTCGTTCATATCGACAATGACTGTGCAACCTAAATGACTAGAGGAAGAAGAGGGGATCCCGCATGGGTCATGGACCAACAACAAGTTCACACCAAGCCAACCAGAGCCACCTCCATTTTTCAATGTTACTATCACATTAGATACAAAGGCCCACCAACATCTCGGACGATTCAGATATATAAATATGAAACACCAACCCGTCCAATTGCTCGCTTTGGCAGACACAGGAGCTCAGACAAGTACAGCTGGTGTGGACTTATTGAACAATCTGGGGTGCACTTCTGAACATCTGCTGCGCACCAGACATCGGTTACGTGCCGTTAATGATGACAACCTGCCCATTAAGGGGGCCTTAATTGCCACGATGTCACTCGGTAAGGCAACATGTTCGGAGGTGATATACATCAGCCCAAGGGTTAAGGGCCTGTATATATCACAAAACTCAAAATTATCAACGACGACTTTCCAGCACAAATTAATAGTCTGGTAGCTACAAGGAAGATGGACCACAAACCAACTGACCGAATGTTAGCCCCATGCGGATGCCCATACAGATCACCGTGCCCACCACTGCCAGATAAGCTCCCGTTTCCTGCCACACTGGAATATCGAGGAGAGATAGAGAGCTGGATCAAATGCTATTTTGCCAGCAGTGCATTTAATACATGTACACACCAGAAATTGCAGACCATGACCGGAGAACCGCTTACTATCACATTCCTCGACAACCACCAACCTAAGGCTGTTCACAAACCAATCCCTGTCCCTCACCACTGGAAAGAAGCTGTCAAATCCCAGCTTGATGCAGACGTAGCACTGAACATCATTGAACCAGTGCCAGCAGGGACACCAACGACATGGTGTTCGAGAATGATCACCGTGCCCAAAAAAGATGGCAGCCCACGTAGAACGGTCGACCTCCAAAATTTAAATGCAGTGACAAGACGAGAAACACACCACACACCCTCCCCATTCAATCTTGTCAATACGATACCCCCAGGAAAAAAGAAAATTATTCTGGATGCCTGGAACGGATATCACAGTGTTCCTCTGGCTGTAAAGGCACGGGATGCCACCACTTTCATAACAGAATGGGGCAGATACAGGTATTTGCGAGCCCCCAAGGTTTCCAAGCGTCCAATGATGGTTACACAAAGAGATTCGACACCATTACAGAAGGTTTCCCTCGTGTTGCTCGCTGTGTGGACGACTCTCTCTTGTGGGATGATGATGATATGGCACTATCCTTTTGGCACACTATTAGATACATCATGCTATGTGCTGAAAATGGAATAGTATTTAACCCAGAAAAATTCCAATTTGCAAAAGACAATGTAGAGTTTGCTGGCTTCGACATCAGCCTAACAGGGTACAAACCATCTCAAAAATTACTTGAGGGCATCAGAAACTTCCCATCACCGACAAACATTACAGGAGTTAGATTTTTCTTTGGTTTGATAAACCAAGTTTCATATGCGTTTGCCCAAGCACCCATCATGTCACCCTTCAGAGAACTACTGAAACATAACAGCAGGTTTTACTGGGACGATACATTGTAACAACTCTTCCAGCAATCCAAGGAAACAATCCTAGAAAACATCCGGGAGGGCGTTCGAACATTCGAAATAAATCGCCCAACATGTCTGTCTACAGACTGGAGTCGAACAGGAATAGGATTTACCCTACTCCAAAAACATTGTGCATGCCCGTCCACAATGGACCACCGTTGTGGGCCAGGACATTGGAAAGTTGCATATGCTGGCTCCCGATTCACTAGACCTGCTGAGAACCGGTATGCACCAATTGAAGGGGAAGCTTTAGCTATAAAGAAAGCTGCAAAATGTTTGTTTTAGGCTGCCCCCACCTGATACTTGCTATTGATCACAAACCCCTTGTGCCGATATTCAATGATCGTAGCTTGGACGAAATAAAAAATCCCAGGATTTTAGATATCAGAGAGCAGACCCTGATGTACCAGTTCAGGGCCATATCAATACCAGGCGACGCCAATGGTGGAGCAAATGCCATGTCCCGTATCCCTACACATACCACCAAGGTCGCAGCAGCGGAATTGGATAGCATGGAAGAAGCATTGCAAGTTGGAATAGAATCCCGATACAACCAGGAAACATCTCCTATCAAGATGGTGTGCATACAGCAAGAAGCTGCGATGGATCGCCAATACATGAACCTCGTGGAAACAATAGAACAAGGATTCCCTGAACACAAGGATCTTCTACAGCCAAATATTAAAGAGTTTTGGAATATGCGAAGCAACCTATACACAGTTCAGTCTCTAGTATTCAAGGAAGGCCGCATATTAATTCCAAAAACCTACGTCGCGAACTCATCGACCAACTCCATGTTGGCCACCAGGGGGTCAATAGTATGAGAAGCAACGCCAGACAACGTTTTTTTTGGCCTGGTATGGGAGCACAATTGCAGGAAAAGCGCAATCAGTGCAAGCGCTGTAACGAAATTGCCTCCTCAAACCATAAAGAACCTGCAATGGAGCCTGTCCACCCAGAATACCCTTTCCAGTCGACAGTAACAGATATTTTCAACATGGCGGGACAGAAATATATGATATATGCTGACAGATATTCAGGTTGGACAGAGGTATCTTCAATGCAACAAGACGCCAGGATCTCCACAGTATGCAACATCTTACGCAGGTATTTTGTGAATTATGGTGTGCCGGAGGAAATTGTTTGTGACGGTGGACCCCCATACAACTCTGATGAGTGGAGGACATGGGGCATATCCCTCCGAGTCTCGTCGGCATATTATCCACAAAGCAATGGCAGAGCTGAGGCAGCTGTCCAGCATATGAAGAGGATATTAACAACAAATGTTAGCCCCAACGGTTCACTGGATACGGATGAAGTGGCAAAAGCACTGCTACTCCATCGCAACACACCACCACCTGACATAGGTGCGTCACCATCAGAACTTCTATTCGCTCGTCCCCTGAATGACCACTTACCAAACCCCACAAAATTTCGCCGCGAATGGTTGGAACTCGCCGAAATGCGTGAGAGGGCCATTAACCAGCGTTTCCTCAACAACATGAAACACACTGAAAACAGGCAACAACTCAACCCACTAAGAATTGGGAACATGTGTCAATTCAAAACCAACATGGACACAAACCACTGTGCTGGGATAACACTGGCACGATTGTTGAAACTCTCCCCCACAGACAATACCGTGTATTAGTTGATGGCAGCAGAAGAACCACACTCCGAAACCGCCGTTACCTTCGCAAAATAAGCACAGATAGCCGCAACCTGGCTCATGATAACACCCTACCAGATGACCTACCAAACAGAATCAGGATCCATTCCCCACAGTCACCTACAAACTCAAACCCAGTACGCCCAGACAGCCAACAACACCCTCAAATACAAATAACACCAACCACACCAGGTACTCAAATAAAGAATGAACCCCTGAAAATGACAGATACAGGGCAGAATGAAAGATCTGAAGCTAGGTCTAGACCTATCCGTAACAGACGATTACCGTCTAGATTTAAGGACTTCCAGCTTGGATGATAATAATAATAATAATAGTGGTAATAATAATAATGATAAAAAAAAAAAAAAATAAATAAATAAAAATAACATGTAAACATAACACTGAGTTATGTACCCTTAACCCGAGCTCTCCAGGAAGGAGGGAGAAAAGGGGACTGTCATGGCGGACCCAATAAAGGTATACATGTACGTCGCTTATCGAGGCTAACTACTGTGTCTTGTTGTCTTTCCCTTATGAGTGAAGTCCTTCCCTCTTAATTATACATATGTATCATTAGCTTTTTCGAGCAAAAGAATATTTTATCTACCCTAGGACAGGTATTACACATATCAAATAATTATACCTTATCTAGGATAAGTAATTTATACCATATATATGAAATAATGTTTCCTTTGCGGGATGGGTAATATACAACACATATTTAAAATAATTTTATCTTCCCTCGGACGGGTAATTAAAAAACATACATGAAACAATTTCACATACTATCGACAGGGATTGTACAACATGTTAAATAATTTCTCTTACCACCAAGGCTACCAGTATTTTAAGGAAACTTAAACAATTTTTAGAAAATAGATCATTAGGCTTTCCAAATTAGTACATAAATACATCATCTTGGTTAAGAATTAGGCAAGCATTATTTCATCATAAATTTTAATATTACTGGGTTTTTTCCTTCGTCACTATCGGCACTTAAATTGTAAGAAAAATTATGACATTTTTTAACAATGTCTCAGTAGGATTTTCAAATTAATGCATAAATACATTGACACAGTTAGTGATTAGACAACCTTTGCTTCATTATCAAATTTCACATTACTGTGTTTCATTTTAATTCCCCACTAACGACACCAAATCTTTTTTGAAAAATACTTCATTTTCTGAAGATTACTCAGTACGTTTTACAAACAAATACACAAATGTGTTAAGTTTAGTGATTAGGTAATCCTTGCTTCACTACAAAATTCCACATTACCGTGTTCTATTCCTCCCGACTACCGATGCCATATTTTTAAGTTAAATGATATAATTTCTGGAACATAACTGAGCAGGTTTTCCAAGTAAATATAGAAAAAAAAAAAAAAAAAAAAAAAATATGGATCACCCCCCTACAGAAACTGGCCTAGTAAACTTTCATAAAAAAAACAACAATATATATGAATAAACCTAATATTGAGATCGTAAACTGTTTTAGTCATATCCGGAAAAAACTTCACAAATAAAGTAATTTTGAGATTGAAAATTGTTTAAGCCATTTCCAGGACAAACTTTTCATTCTACCACCCTCATTTAATCCAAGCGACGCTGAGTATTCTGCTAGTATATATATATATGACCAAGCCAATGTTGCTTATCTTTGCTGATCTACATAAAGCATTTGGTATTCCCAAGTAGTCTCCCATCTGATAATGACCAGACTCCATGTAGCTTAACTTTGGTGATCTACATAAAGCATTTGGTATTCAACAGTAGTCACCCATCTGATAATGACCAAGACAAGGTTGCTTTACTTTGGTGATCTACATAAAACATTTGGTATTCCCAAGTAGTCTCCCATCTGATAATGGCCAGACTCCATGTTTCTTAACTTAAGTGATCTATACAAAGCATTTGGCATTCCCAAGTAGTCACCCATCTGATAATGACCAAAACCATTTTGTTTAACTTTGGTGATCTACATAAAGCATTTGGTATTCCATCTGATAATGATTAAGACTATGTTGCTTAACTTTTGTTATTTACATGAAGCATTTGATAATCCCAAGTAGTTACCCATCTGATTATAGCCAGACTCCATGTTGCTTAATTTTAGTGATCTATACAAAGCATTTGGTATTCCCAAGTAATCACCCATTTGATAATGACCAAGCACATGGTTCTTAACTTTGGTGATCTACATAAAGCATTTGGTATTCCCAAGTAGTCACCCATTTGATAATGACCAAGCCCATGTTGCTTAACTTTGGTGATCTACATTAAGCATTTGGTATTCCCAAGTAGTCACCCATCTGATTATAGCCAGACTCCATGTTGCTTAATTTTAGTGATCTATATAAAGCATTTGGTATTCTCAAGTAATCACCCATTTGATAATGACCAAGCACATGGTTCTTAATTTTAGTTATCTACATAAAGCATTTGGTATTCCCAAGTAGTCACCCATTTGATAATGACCAAGACAATGTTGCTTAGCTTTGGTGATCTACATAAAGCATTTGGTATTCCTAAGTAGTCACCCATTTGATAATGACCAAGACAATGTTGCTTAACTTTGGTGATCTATATAAAGCATTTGGTATTCCCAAGTAGTAATGACCAGACTCCATGTCGCTTAACTCTGTTGATCTACATAAAGCATTGGTGTATTTCCAAGTAGTTACCAATATGATAATGACCAGTCTACATTTTGCTTAACTTTGGTGATCTACAAAAAACATTTGGTATTCCCAAATAGTCACCCATCTGATAATGACCTGATTATGTTGCTTAACTTTGCTGATCTACATAATGCATTTGTAATTCCCAAGTAGTCACCGATCGGATAATGACCAAACTCAATGTTGCGTAACTTTTATGATCTTGGTAAAGCATTTGGTATTCCCATGTAGTCATCCATCTGATAATGACCAGACCCCATGTTTCTTAAGTTTGGTGATCTACATAAAGCATTTTGTATTCTCAAGTAGCTCCTTCAAAATTTTTCAAATTGTATCTATACTGCACAAGCTCAAAGTTTTTGCAAATCGGACCTATACTGCACATGCACCTTAAAATTTTTCAAATCGGGCATATATTGCACAAGCACCTTAAAATTATCACCTCAAACCTATACTGCAAAAGCTCCTTCAAAATTATCACCTCAAACCTATACTGCAAAAGCTCCTTCAAAATTATCAAATCGGACCTATCCTGCACCTTCCAAATTGTAAAATCGGACTTATCCAGCACAAGCCCCATCAAAATTGTATAATCGGACCTATACTACACAAGCACGTTCAAAATTGTCAAATTGAACATATAATGCACAAGTACCTTAAAAACTGTAAAATCAGATCTATACTGCACAAGCACCTTCAAAACTGTCAAATCGGGCCTATACAGCACAAGCCCCTTCAAAATGTTTCAAACCAGACCTATACTACACAAAGCACCTTCAAAATTTTATAAATCGGATATATACTGCACAAGCAATTAAAGATTTGTCAAATCGGACCTATACTGCACATGCACCTATAAATTTTTCAAATCGGACGTATACTGCACAAACATATTTAAAACTGTCAAAATGGATTATACTGCACAAGCACTTTCAAAATTGTCGAATCGGACCCATACTGCACAAGCACCTTCAAAATTGGCAAATCGAACCTATACTGCACAAGCACCTTCAAAATTTCTCAAATTGTACCTATCCTGCACAAGCACTTTAAATTTTTTTAAATTGGACCATATTGCACAAGCACCTTAAAACGTTTCAAATAAGGCCTATACTGTACAAGCACAATAAATTTTTCAGATCGGACATATACTGCACAAGCCCCTTCAAAATTTTAAAATCGGACCTATACTGCACAAGCCCCTTCAAAATTATCCAATCGGACCTATACTGCACAGTCACCATCACAATTTTCAAATCGGACCTATACTGCACAAGCATCTTCAAAATTGTAAAATCGAACCCATACTGCAGAAGCCCCTTAAAAATTGTAAAATCGGACCCATACTGCGCAAGCACCTTCAAAATTGTCAAATAGGGCCTATACTGCACAAGCATCTTCAAAATTGTAAAATCGAACCCATACTGCAGAAGCCCCTTAAAAATTGTAAAATCGGACCCATACTGCGCAAGCACCTTCAAAATTGTCAAATAGGGCCTATACTGCACAAGCATCTTCAAAATTGTAAAATCGAACCCATACTGCAGAAGCCCAAAAATTTTTCAAATCGTATCTATACTGCACAAGGACTTTACAAATTGTCAAATCAAATGTATACTGCACAAGCACCTTACCAATTGTCAAATCAAACCTATACTGCACAAGAAACTTTTAAAATTATCGAATCGAACCTATACTGAACAAGCACCGTCACAATTTTCAAATCGGACCTATACTGCACAAGCACCTTCAAAATTGTCAAATCAGACCTATACTGCACAAGCATCTTCAAAATTGTAAAATCGAACCTATACTGCACAAGCCCCTTAAAAATTTTAAAATCGGATCTATACTGTGCAAGCACCTTAAAAATTGTCAAATAGGGCCTATACTGCACAAGCACCTGCAAAATTTTTCAAATCGGACCTATACTACACAAGGACTTTACAAATTGTCAAATCAAACCTATACTGCACAAGCCCCATCAAAATTATCAAATCGGACCTATACTGCACAAGCATCTTCAAAATTGTCAAATCCGACCTATACTGCACAAGCAACTTTTTAAATTATCGAATCGAACCTAGACTGAACAAGCACGTTCAAAATTGTCGAATCAGACCTATACTGCACAAGCACCTTCAAAATTGTCAAATCAGACTTATACTGCATAAACGCCTTATCATTTTTCAAATCGAACTTACACTGCACAAGCACCTTCAAAATGTTTCAAACCGGACCTATACTGCACAAGCACCTTCAAAATTTTTCAAATTGAACTTATACTGCGCAAGCACCTATGTCATACAATCCCGGGCGACACATGGTGTTCTGCTAGTACATATACACCAATTTTATCCAATCCTGGGCTATGCCGGGTATTCTGCTAGTACAACTATGTAATACAATCCCGGGCGACGCTGGGTATTAGACTAGTACATTTATCAACCAATCTTATTCGATCCCAGGCAACGCTGGGTATTTTTCTAGGAAACATTCAATGTATTTCCACCTACGTCGGATAATCTGCTAGTATACTTTTATATGAATTCCTTAACCTTCCTCCTTAACTGAAGATTATATAAAAAAACATAACCTTCCAATACTAAGAATGGCTTTCTGAATAATAATGGTTTTATTTCAGAATTTGGAATCAGCAGTTTAGCGATGTGTGATGTTTGAATATGACATCTTGTTTCAATATACTATACGATAAATTGTCGCATTTTTTTTACTTGTTCTTTTGGCTAAATCAAAGGCTTAGAATTCAAGCGGTCTCATCTTTCGCCCCCACCCCCACTAAAAAAAATAAGGAGGAGGTCATGCTTTGCATGTCAAGCTTTAGAGAAATAAACGTCACTCGAAAATAAGGATGGCCTTCTAAATAATAATGTTTTTAGTTCAGATGTGATTTTTGGAATATGACATCTTGTCTCAATTTAGTAATCGATAAATATAAATGATGCATCTTTTTATAATAGAAGATAATGCCCGGTAGAAAATTAAGTTGTATAAGACGGTTACTTGGTCTTTTGGTTAAGATCAAAGTGCAGTATCTGTTCTTATAATTCAAGCGGTCTCATCTTTCGCCCCCCTTCCACTAAGAAAATAAGGGGGAGGTTATACCTGGGATCTGAACTGTAGAGAAACAAAGTTACTCGAAAATAAGGAGGATTTATGCCTGGGATGTCACCAAATCCATTAACTGAAATTTCGTATTATATTAAAATGTGTAAGTATAAGGGTGTAGTGAAACAAACGCTGATCAACTCATATTATGCTTCCCCCCCCTTTCCTTCATACTTACCTATATGTAATGTTTTAGATTTAGAAAATGCACTGTTTTAAAATAAACATAGTAAATCGATTCTCGTCGGTAAAAAAGTTCAATCACTAATAATTTTATTTTCCCCTCTTCAATTTTCGTGTAAATTTGGGATTCTATGTTTTGAAATGCCATAATTACGTTGGTACTAAGTTTTCAACTTAAAAATTAATATTTAGCTCTGGGTTATAATATCAAGTTACCCTTTGAAGGCAGTTAATTTGTGTATTAGCAGCCACCATTACAGCTTGCAGACATCAGGTCACGTGACATGAATCAGCGTTTTTTAAATTACATAGAATTTAACGTTAAAATGTCACCCCCCCCTGCAGAAAAACGGTCAGCTGACACATTTAGAGGGGTCCTTTTGGGCCAAAATTTTGATATTTGTTGTCCGGAGGGGCGAGCTTTAATATGATACCAAGTTTGTTAATTTTTGTTCTATCTGTCGAAAGTTTTTAGCGGACATACAAACACACAAAGAAACACTCACACACATTTTGCCTTTTATATATATATATACTAGCAGGGCTACCCGGCGTTGCTCGGGACCGTATAAACAATGAAAAAACAAAAGCAGATATTGAACATATGTTTTATTCTTAGGGGAGAGGAATCTTTCATCTCTATGTATTATTTGTTTTATCTACCCTAGGACTGGTATTGTTCATGTTTTATCCCTAGCATAGGTAATTTACAGCATGTATATGAAATTGTTTTACCTTAGGGAGAAGAGAACAGGTAATATACAACATAATGTGTCTATATTACATCCCTGGCAACGCCTAGAAACCAGCTAGAACATGTATTTAAGTCAATCTTTATTACATCCTGGGCTATGCCGGGAAACCAGCTAATCTCTATTTAGTGACTTGACCACCAAAATACCTCCCTAAGTCTGTCCTTTCTTTTGAACTTATTAGATATAGGTATCTAGAAATGTGTGTGAAATTTTGTTGAATGCATTGTTCACTATGATTTTCTTATTGTTCTACACAATATCAACTGTAGCGAAATAACACAGTAAACTTAGTGTAGTGTAAGAATAAAGAGCAAAAGAAAAAATTAGAATCATATTCTGTAATTGCAAATCTAAATTTGCTAGCGTGTACCAGTATTTGCCAGGTTGTGGAAATTTGGAATTTATAACATATGTAGTGGCCTTTTCCTAGATACCTATTGCTAAAAATTATACCTTCATTTTGTTAGAAAAATCTCTCTTCGGATGCCCTGCATCATCCAAAATAAAAACAAATATTTTTATAATTGTTTCAGTACATTGCTACACAATGTGACATTTGTTGGCGTTTGTAAAAAAAATCATGAATGTGCTTATATTCCAAAAAAGAAAATATCAGTGCACAGTATTGAAAGTGTTTGAGATTCAAAAGTCTGTAACATTTCTACTAACTTCATAAGATGTCATGTGAGAAACTGAATTGAATATCAAGACATTATCTGAAGCGTTTTTATTTTGGTATAACGTATGTGTTTACAGTGAACCTTAACTTTTAATAAACAGCTTGGTATGCAATGACATAGGCTAAGAATCTTAGACAAAATATATATAAATTGGAAAAATGTGTGAACAAATGAAAAAAAAAATGATCCGCTCCACTTGATGACATCAAGCACAGTAATATTTTAGTGAAGAAAATATGAAATTGATGTTCAGTGATTAGTTTGGATGAATGAGAAAATGTAATTGTTTGATGCATAAAAAATAACTCATTTGCTGTATTTGATATTAAGCAGCAAAATATAGTGATTTGAATATTAAGGAAAACATCAAATCAGATTATGTAAAAAAAAAAGATGAAATTAGAAAATATATATTTTATGTTTATGAGTTTTGCCAATCAAAATTTTTTGGCAGAAATTGGGTGATTACCATGCAATTTTATTTTGGTAAAATTCTTGAATTATTTCAATGTTTATTATAATTTCTTATTAGTGACTTGTTATCATCAAAATCCGCCCCAAAGAGCGTCCTTTCTTTTATTAGGTATCAAAATAGGTATCCAGATTTCTACTTCTATACAAATGTGATATTTCAGATCATTAGATAAAAAATTTGTTGCATATATAGGTTGAGAATTGTTCTCTCTCATTCTCTCTCTCACACACACATTCTCACTTTTATAGATATAATAGATAAATTATGCTTGATATATTTCCATATGTCTGAATAATCTATATACAAATTTTCAAATCTGTAGATAAAAAATCTGTTGAGTATATAGGTTGAGAATTGTTCTCTCTCTCTCACACACACACATTTTCACTTTTATAGATATAATAGATAGATTATGCTAGATATATTTCTATATGTCTGAATACGCTACATACAAATTTTCAAATCTGTAGATAAAAAATTTGTTGAGTATATAGGTTGAGAATTGTTCTCTCTCTCTCACACACACACATTTTCACTTTTATAGATATAATAGATAGATTATGCTAGATATATTTCCATAAGTCTGAATTCCCCTATATACAAATTTTCAAATCTGTAGATAGAAAAATTGTTGAGTACATAGGTTGAGAATTGTTCTCTCTCTCTCTCACAGACACACACATTTTAACTTTTGGAGATATAATAGATAGATTATGCTAGATATATTTCCATATGTCTGAATACCCTTTATAACAAATTTAAAATCTGTAGATAAAAAATTTGTTGAATATATAGGCTAAGAATTGTTCTCTCTCTCTCTCGCTACCTCACACACACACACACAAACATTCTGACTTTTAAAGATATAATAGATAGACTATGCTAGATATATTCCATATGTCTTAATACCCTATATACAAATTTTCTAATTGGTAGATAAAAATTTTTTTGAATATTTTCAATCCTTATCCTCGAGTGGCGTCTGGGCCTTGATAAGTGGTAATGCGTATTTAGCAAAATATAAATATATATATAACAAATTTACTGAATTTCCATTACTAACTATTACTGTATTGTCCAATTGACTACTGCACTTTTGAACCGTTATCCTCGAGTGGCCTCTGGGCCTTGAGAAGTAGTAATTACTAACGATTACTATATTGTCCAATTGACTACTGCACTTTTTAACCCTTAATCTCGGGTGGCCTCTGGGCCTTATTGTCCAATTGACTACTTTGGACTTTTTAACTCTTATCCTCGAGTGGCCTCTGGGCCTTGATAAGTGGAAATGACTAAGTAACAAAAAAATAGGTATATAACAAATTGCCCGAATTTCCATAACTAACGATTACTATATTGTCCAATTGACTAATGTGCACTGTTCAATCCTTATCCTCGAATGGCCTCTGGGCCTTGATAAGTGGTAATGCGTATTTAACAAAATATAAATATATATATAACAAATTTCCCGCATTTCCATTACTAACGATTACTATATTGTCCAATTGACTACAGCACTTTTCAACCCTTATCCTCGAGTGGCCTCTGGGCCTTGATAAGTGGTAATATCCTTGAGTGGCCTCTTGGCCTTGATAAGTGGTAATGCCTAAGTAACAAAAAAATAGTTATATAACAAATTTCCCGAATTTTCATTACTAACGATTACTACTGTGCACATCCTTATCGTCGAGGGGCCTGTGGGCCTTGATAAATGGTAATGCGTATGTAACAAAATATAAATATATATATAACAAATTTACTGAATTTCCATTACTAACGATTACTATATTGTCCAATTGACTACTGCACTTTTAAACGCTTATCCTCGAGTGGCCTCTGGGCCTTGATAAGTTGTAATACCATCGAGTGGCCTTTCGGCTATGATAAGTGGTAATGCCTAAGTAATAAAAAAATAGGGATATTACAAATATCCCGCATTTCCATTACAACCGATTACTACTGTGCACTTTTCAATCCTTATCCTCGAGTGGCCTGTGGGCTATGATAAGTGGTAATGCGTATGTAACGAAATATTAATATATATATCACAAATTTACTGAATTTCCATTACTAACAATTACTATATTGTCCCATTGACTACTGCACTTTTAAACGCTTATCCTCGAGTGGCCTCTGGGCCTTGATAAGTGGTAATACCATCGAGTGGCCTCTGGGCCTTCATAAGTGGTAATGCCTAAGTAACAAAAAAATAGGTATATTACAAATATCCCGCATTTCCATTACAACCGATTACTACTGTGCACTTTTTAATCCTTATCCTCGAGTGGCCTGTGGGCTTTGATAAGTGGTAATGCGTATTTAACAAAATATTAATATATATATAACAAATTTACTGAATTTCCATTACTAACGATTACTATATTTTGTCCAATTGACTACTGCACTTTTCAACCCTTATCCTCTAGTAGCCTCTGGGCCTTGATAAGTGGTAATGCCTAAATAACAAAATATAAATATATATATAACAAATTTCCCGACTTTCCATTACTAACAATTACTATGTTGTCCAATTGACTACTGCAATTTTCAACCCTTATCCTCGGGTGGCCTCTGGGCCTTATTGTCCAATTGACTGCTGTGCAAATTTTAACTCTTATCCTCGAGTTGTATCTCGGCCTTGATAAGTGGAAATGCCTAAGTAACAAAAAAAAAGTATATAACAAATTTCCCGAATTTGACTACTGTGCACTTTTGAACTCTTATCCTCGAGTGGCCTCTGGGCCTTGATAAGTGGTCATATATATTTTTTACAAAATATATATATATATATATATATATATATATATAAAAAAATAGGTTGGAGTCACTGAATAACTCATCCTCCCGTTAAAGCGGTTCCATCCTCTTTCCCGAATTTGACTACTGTGCACTTTTCAACTCTCATCCTCGAGTGGACTATGGGCCTTGATAAGTAGTAATATATATTTTATGCAACATATATATATATATATATATATATAACAAAATAGGTTGGAGTCGCTGAATAACTCATCCTCCCGTTAAAGCGGTTCCATCCTCTTTCCCGAATTTGACTACTGTGCATTATCCAACACTCATCCTCGAGTGTCCTATGGGCCCTGATAAGTAGAAATATATATTTTTTAATAAATATATATATATATATATATATATATATATATATATATATATATATATATATATATAACAAAACAGGTGTGAGTCGCTGAATTATTCATCCTCCTGTTAAAGCGGTTCAGTACTCTTTCCCGAATTTGACTACTGTGGACTTTTAAACTCTCATCCTCGAGTGTGGCCCATGGGCCTGTATAAGGGGTAATATATATTTATTACAATATATATATATATATATAACAAAATAGGTTGGAGTAGCTGAATAACTCTTTCCCGAATTTGACTACTGTGCCAATTTCATCCTCGAGTGGCCTATGGGCCTTGATAAGTGATAATATATATTTTTTCATAAATATATATATATATATATATATATATATAACAAAATAGGTTGCAGTTGTTTAATAACTTATTTAAAGCGGTTCCCTCCTCTTTCCCGAATTTGACTACTGTGCAATTTTCAACTCTTATCCTCGCGTAGCCAATGGGCCTTGATAAGTGGTAATATATAGTTTGTACAAAGTGTGTGTGTGTGTATATATATATATATATATATATATATAACAAAATAGGTTGGAGTCGCTGTATAACTCAATCTCCTGTTATAGCGGTTCCATCCTCCTTCACGAATTTGACTACTGTGGACTTTTAAACTCTCATCCTCGAGTGGCCTATGGGGTATAAGTGGTAATATATATTTTATACCAAATATATAAATATATATATATATATATATAACAGAATAGGTTGGAGTCGCTGAATAACTCATCCTCCCGTTAAAGTGGTTCGATCGTCTTTCCCGAATTTGACTACTGTGCAAATTTCATCCTCGAATGGCCTATGGGCCTTGATAAGTGGTAATATATATTTTTTCATAAATATAGATATATATATACAACAAAATAGGTTGCAGTTGCTTAATAACTCATCCTCCTGTTAAAGCGATTCCATTCTCTTTCCCGAATTTGACTACTGTGCACTTTTCAACTCTTATCCTCGCGTAGCCAATGGGCCTTGATAAGTGGTAATATATAGTTTGTACAAAGTATATATATATATATATATATATATATATATATATAACAAAATAGGTTGGAGTCGCTTAATAACTCATTCTCCCGTTAAAGCGGTTCCATCCTCCTTCCCGAATTTGACTACTGTGCACTTTTAAACTCTCATCCTCGAGTAGCCTATGGGCCTTGATAAGTGGTAATATATATAGTTTCTAAAAAATGTATATATATATATAACAAAATAGGTTGGTGTCGTTGAATAACTCATCCTCCTGTTAAAGTTGTTCCATCCTCTTTCCCAAATTTGACTACTGTGCACTTTTGAACTGTCATCCTCGAGTTGCCTATTGGCCTTGATAAGTGCTAATATAGAGAGAAGAGACACAGGGTGAGAGAGAGAGAAGATAAAGAGGGTGAGAGAGAGGCAGAAGAGAAAGTTGTTCCATCCTCTTTCCCAAATTTGACTACTGTGCACGTTTGAACTCTCATCCTCGAGTTGCCTATTGGCCTTGATAAGTGCTAATATAGATAGAATATATATATATAACAAAATAGGTTGGAGTCGCTGAATAACTCAATCTCCTGTTATAGCGGTTCCATCCTCCTTCCCGAATTTGACTACTGTGCACTTTTAAACTCTCATCCTCGAGTAGCCTATGGGCCTTGATAAGTGGTGATATATATAGTTTCTAAAAAATGTATATATATATATAACAAAATAGGTTGGTGTCGTTGAATAACTCATCCTCCCGTTAAAGTTGTTCCATCCTCTTTCCCAAATTTGACTACTGTGCACTTTTGAACTGTCATCCTCGAGTTGCCTATTGGCCTTGATAAGTGCTAATATAGAGAGAAGAGAAACAGGGTGAGAGAGAGAGAAGATAAAGAGGGTGAGAGAGAGGCAGAAGAGAAAGTTGTTCCATCCTCTTTCCCAAATTTGACTACTGTGCACGTTTGAACTCTCATCCTCGAGTTGCCTATTGGCCTTTGTAAGTGCTAATATAGATAGAATATATATATATAACAAAATAGGTTGGAGTCGCTGAATAACTCAATCTCCTGTTATAGCGGTTCAATCCTCCTTCCCGAATTTGACTACTGTGCACTTTTAAACTCTCATCCTCGAGTAGCCTATGGGCCTTGATAAGTGGTAATATATATAGTTTCTACAAAATGTATATATATATATATATATATAACAAAATAGGTTGGTGTCGTTGAATAACTCATCCTCCCGTTAAAGTTGTTCCATCCTCTTTCCCAAATTTGACTACTGTGCACTTTTGAACTGTCATCCTCGAGTTGCCTATTAGCCTTGATAAGTGCTAATATAGAGAGAAGAGAAACAGGGTGAGAGAGAGGCAGAAGAGAAAGTTGTTCCATCCTCTTTCCCAAATTTGACTACTGTGCACGTTTGAACTCTCATCCTCGAGTTGCCTATTGGCCTTGATAAGTGCTAATATAGATAGAATATATATATATAACAAAATAGGTTGGAGTCGCTGAATAACTCAATCTCCTGTTATAGCGGTTCCATCCTCCTTCCCGAATTTGACTACTGTGCACTTTTAAACTCTCATCCTCGAGTAGCCTATGGGCCTTGATAAGTGGTGATATATATAGTTTCTAAAAAATGTATATATATACATAACAAAATAGGTTGGTGTCGTTGAATAACTCATCCTCCCGTTAAAGTTGTTCCATCCTCTTTCCCAAATTTGACTACTGTGCACTTTTGAACTGTCATCCTCGAGTTGCCTATTGGCCTTGATAAGTGCTAATATAGAGAGAAGAGAAACAGGGTGAGAGAGAGAGAAGATAAAGAGGGTGAGAGAGAGGCAGAAGAGAAAGTTGTTCCATCCTCTTTCCCAAATTTGACTACTGTGCACGTTTGAACTCTCATCCTCGAGTTGCCTATTGGCCTTTGTAAGTGCTAATATAGATAGAATATATATATATAACAAAATAGGTTGGAGTCGCTGAATAACTCAATCTCCTGTTATAGCGGTTCAATCCTCCTTCCCGAATTTGACTACTGTGCACTTTTAAACTCTCATCCTCGAGTAGCCTATGGGCCTTGATAAGTGGTAATATATATAGTTTCTACAAAATGTATATATATATATATATATATATATAACAAAATAGGTTGGTGTCGTTGAATAACTCATCCTCCCGTTAAAGTTGTTCCATCCTCTTTCCCAAATTTGACTACTGTGCACTTTTGAACTGTCATCCTCGAGTTGCCTATTAGCCTTGATAAGTGCTAATATAGAGAGAAGAGAAACAGGGTGAGAGAGAGGCAGAAGAGAAAGTTGTTCCATCCTCTTTCCCAAATTTGACTACTGTGCACGTTTGAACTCTCATCCTCGAGTTGCCTATTGGCCTTGATAAGTGCTAATATAGATAGAATATATATATATAACAAAATAGGTTGGAGTCGCTGAATAACTCAATCTCCTGTTATAGCGGTTCCATCCTCCTTCCCGAATTTGACTACTGTGCACTTTTAAACTCTCATCCTCGAGTAGCCTATGGGCCTTGATAAGTGGTAATATATATAGTTTCTAAAAAATGTATATATATATATATATAACAAAATAGGTTGGTGTCGTTGAATAACTCATCCTCCCGTTAAAGTTGTTCCATCCTCTTTCCCAAATTTGACTACTGTGCACGGTTGAACTCTCATCCTCGAGTTGCCTATTGGCCTTGATAAGTGCTAATATAGATAGAAGGGAAAGAGGGTGAGAGAGAGAGAGAAGATAAAGAGGGTGAGAGAGAGAGAGAAGATAAAGAGGGTGAGAGAGAGAAAGAAGAGAATGAGGGTGAGAGAGAGAAAGAAGAGAATGAGGGTGAGAGAGAGAGAGAGAAGAGAAAGAGGTGTAGAGAGAGAGAGAGAGAGAGAGAGAGAGAGAGAGAGAGAGAAATATGGTGATAGAGAGAGAGTAGAGAAAGAGGTAGAGAGAGAGAAGGGGGTGAGAGAGAGAGAAGAGAAAGGGAGTGAGAGAGAGAGAGAGAGAGAGAGAGAGAAGAGAAAGACGGCGAGAGAGAGAGAGAGAGAGAGTGAGAGAAGAGGGTAAATGTGCATCTTTTTTTATAGTAGGTAATGCTTGGGAAAACTGTGCACGCGACCTAATTTTCGTGTATTTAAGCGGCCTCATACTGATACCCACCCCTCCCCCTTACATTTTAACATAGGTAGGAGGTAAAAACAAAATGGCTAAAGGATTGTTTACATGGTAAACTATAGCAAAGAGCAAACTCATCTTTGCCGGTAAAAAACTTCAAGCAAAAATAAAAACATTTTCCCTACGTCAATTTTCGTGTAATTTTGGGATTCTGCTTTTTGAAGTGCGATAAATCCGTTGGTAATAACGGTTTGACTCGAAAACTAATATTTAACTGTGTTATAGTATCAATTACTCCTCGAAGGCAGCTTAAATGTACCTCAGCGCAGCCGACATTTTTCTGAGCTGACGTCACGTCATGTGACACGTAATGAATAACGTTAAAATGACAGGTTTTTTGGGCCCCCCCCCTGGGAGAAAAATGATCAGTTCACCCCCTTCTAGTTGTCCGTTTGACGTGAAATTTCGATATTTGTCATCCGGGTGATCAAGGTTCAATATGATACCTAATTTGTCAACTTTGGTTGTGTTTGTCAAAAGTTTTAGCGTTATAAACAAACATACATACATACATACACACACACACAGATTTTTGGCTTTTATATATATAGATATACTAGCGGGGCTACCCGGCGTTGCTCGGGACCGTACACATAATGAAAAAATTGATTATTCTTATGAGAGAGGAATTTTGTATGTTTATGTATCATTTGCTATTTCGAGCAAAAGAATATTTTACCTACATAAGACGGGTATTACACATATGAAATAATTGTATCTTACCTAGGGTAGGTAATTTACAGCATGTATATGCAACGACAGGTAATATGCAACACATTTATCTCATCAAATCCCAAGCGATTCCAGGTATTTTGCTAATATATATATATTCACCTAATTCATTCAATCCCGGGCAACGCTAGGTGTTTTGCTAGTATATATCTCAATCAATCTCATGAAATCCTGGGCGATGCAAGGTATTCTGTTAGTATATATTTCAATCAATCTAATTCAATCCAAGGCAGCGCCAAGTATTCTGCTAGTATATATTTGCATCTATCTCATTACATCCCAGCTGACCATGTATTCTGCTTGCATGTATCTCATTAAATTCAGGGTGACTCCTAGTAATCTGTAAGTATATATGTTGACGTATCTCGTTGAATCCCATAATTCTTGGATTGTTACACATTTCCACAATTTAACCCACATTATCGCTCACCTGTCTAAAATAATAACTTTAAGACATTGTCTTGGCTGGTTTTTCATTACAAATACATCATCAAAATAACTCATATTTAATCATTTTTCATATTTTTTTGATATGTTACTAATTTACACAACCATGTCACATGATTTAACTTACATTATTGCTTCCACTCTTACTAAAATAAAAACATTGATACATAGGCTATGGTATGTTACTAATTTCTGCTATCATTTTTTATGAGTAAATCCACATTATCGCCCCCTTCTATCACTATAATAATAACTTTTAGACATTGTATGGCTGGTTATTTCGTTACAAACCCACCAACAAAGTAACTCACATTATATAATTTTTCATAATTCTTGGATATGTAACTAATTTCGACGATTGTTTTTAATGAAGTAACCCAAATAATCACCACCTCTTGCTAAAATAATAACTTTCATAAATTGTCTGGTATGTCTACTTCATTATGAATATACCAATCAAATAACTCACATTTCATCATTTTTCATAATTTTTGGATATGTTGCTAATTTCAAACGTCATTTTTTCTGAGTTCAATCACATAATCCCTCTCCTCTTACTAAAGTAATACCTTTGAGACATTTCTCAGCTGTTTATTTCATTACAAACACATCAATAAAATACATCACACTTCATCATTTTTTCATAATTTTTGGATATGTTGCTAATTTCAACCGTCATTTTCATCTCCTCTTACTAAAATAATACCTTTGAGACACTTCTAAGTTGTTTATTTCATTACAAACACATCAATAAAATACCTCACATTTCATTATTTTTCATAATTCTTGGATATGTCATGAATTTCGACAATCAAATTTAATGAGTGCGCACATATAATCGCCCAATTCTTATTAAAATCATAAATTTGCTACATTGACTGGGCTGTTTATTTCATTATAAACACACCAATCAAATAACTAAAACTTCATTTTTCATGATTCTTGGATGTGTTACTAATTTCGACAATAATTTTTCAAGAGTTATCCACATTATCGCCACCTCCTATTACTAAAATAATAACTTTCAGACATTGTATGGCTGTTTTTTTTTTTCATTACAAACACACCTATCAATTTACTCACAGTTTACCAGTTTTCATTATTCTTGGATATGTTACTAATTTCGAGAATTATTGTTAATAAAGTAACCCAAATAATCGCCCCCTCATTAACCGACATGATCCCGTTCCTCTTACAAAAATAACAACTTTGATACATCTTCTAGCTTGTCTATTTCATTACGAACACACCGATCAAATAACTCACATTTAATCATTTTTCATTATTCTATGATATGTTACTAATCATTGTTTAAGATTTAACCCGCATAATCGACCCCCTCTTACTAAAATAAAAACTTTCAGACAATATCTGGGCTGTTTATTTCATTATATAAACACACCAATCAAATAACTCATATTTTATCATTTTTCATAATTCTTAGATATGTTACAAATTTTGACAATCGTTTTATTTTATTTAAGATTTTTCATGATTTAACCCAGATAATCCCTTTTCCTCTTACTAAAATAATACATTTGATAAATTGTCTGGGCTGTCTATTTAATTACAAACATACTAATAAAATTACTCACATGTCATCATTTTTCATAATTCTTGGATATTTTATTAATTTCGATAATCATTTTTCTTGATTTAACACTAATTATAGCCCCCTTCTTTCTAAAATTATAACTTTAATACATCATCTTGGCTTTCTATTTTATCAAGAACACACCAAACAAATAACTCAAATTCACTCATTTTTAATAATTCTTGGATATGTTACTAATTTTTACGGTCATTTTTTTTTATCATATAACCTACATAATTAACCCCCTTTACTAAAATAATAACTTTCACACGAAGCTACATCCAAGCGAGATCACTTGCATATTATAACAATGATTGTATATTATTCTAATGGTATTTGACAATGAAGCTACATAAAAGGGACATCACTTAAATATTATAACAATGATTGTATATTATTCTAATGGTATTCGACAATGAAGCTACACACAAGGGAGGTCACCTATATAATAAAACAATGATTTCATTTTAATCTAATGGTATTCGACAATGAAGCTACACCCAAGGGAGGTCACTTACATATTATAACAACAATTGTACATTTTTCTAATCGTTTTTCATGATTTAACCCACATAATCCCCTCTCTTCTTGCTAAAATAAAAACTTTGAGACATTGATATTGGTTATTTCATGATAAACACACCAATCAAATAACTCACATTCTATCATTTTTCATAAATCTTGGATATGTTACTAAATTCGACAATCTTTTTCGATGATTTAACACGCATAATCGGCCCTCTCTTACTAAAATAACAACCATGCGACATTGTCTAGGGTGTCTATTTCATTACAAATATGCACATCAAATAACTAACATTTCATAATTTTTCATAATTCTTGGATATGTTATTAATTTTGACAATCATGTTTCATGAGTTAACCCACATAATCCCCTTCCTCTTACTAAATTAATACATTTGAGACATTGTCTGTGCTGGTAATTTCATTACAAACACACTAATCACATAACTCACATTTCATCCTTTTTCACTTTTCTTGGATATGTTACTAATTTCTACAATCATTCTTAATGATGTAACCCACATAATCGACCCCCTCTTAATAAAATATTAACTTTAAGACTATATCTGGGCTGTTCATATCATTATAAATCCCCAATCCAATAACTTACATTTAATCACTTTTCATAATTTTTGGATATGTTACAAATTTCGACAATCGTTTTTCATAATTTAGCCCACATAATATCCTTTCCTTTGCTAAAATAATTATTTGTGACATTGTCTGGCGTGGTATTTCATTATAAACACACCAACAAATAACTCGCATTTCATCATTTTTCATAATTCTGTGATATGTTACTAATCTGGACAATAATTTTTCATGATATAATCACACCATCTTCCTATATGGGGTATTCTGTTAGTACAAATATCCACCCATCTGATCCGATCCCAGGAATTCTCCGAGGAAACATCCCACCCGTGTCATCCAATCCCAGGCAACGTCGTGTATTTTACTAGTACATATGTCCATCTTTCTAATACAATGCCCGGCAACGCTGGGTATTATGCTAGTACAAATATCCAGCTATGAAACCATATCTTAGAGCGTTCACTGGCATAATATTACATTGATTGCATATTAATCTAATGGTATTCGACAATGACGCTACATCCAAGGTAGGTCACTTGCATATTATAACAATGATTGTATATCAATCTAATTGTATTCGAAAATGAAACTACAGCCAAGTGAAGCCACTTGCGTAATCTAATGGTAGTCGACAATGAAGTTACACCAAAGGGAGGTGACTCGTATGTTATAACAATGAGTGTATATTAATCTAATGGTATTAGTCAACGAAGCTACACCCAAGGGAGGTCACTCACATATTATAACAATGACTGTATATTATTCTAAAGGTATTCGGCAATGAAGACACATCCAAGGGAGGTAACTTGCATACTATAACAAAATTGTATATTATTCTAATGGTATTCGACAACAAAGCTACATTCAAGGGAGGTCACTTGCATATTATAACAATGATTGTATATTATTCTAATGGAATCTGACAGTGAAGCTACACCCAAGAGAGGTCACTTGCATATTATAACAATGATTTTATATAAATGTAATGGCAGTAAAGAATGAAGCTACATCCAAGGGAGGTTACTTACAAATTATGACAATGAATGTATATTAATCTAATGGTATTAGAGAATGAAGCTACATCAAAGGGAGGTCACTTGCATATTATGACAATAATTGTATATTAATATAATGGAATTCAAGAATGAAGCTACACTCAATGGAGATCACATACATAGTATGCAAACAATTGCATATTAATCTAATGGTATTCGACAATGAAGCTACACTCAATGGAAATCACTTGCATATTACACCAATGTTTTTATGTTATCCTAATGGTATTCGAAAAAGATGCTAATTCCAAGGGAGATCACTTACATATTATCGCAATGATTGTATATTATTGTAATGAAATTCGACAATGACTATACATCAATGGGAGATCACTTGCATATTATAACAATGATTGTATATTAATCTAATGGAATTCGACAATGAATCTACACCCAAGGGAGATCACTTGCATATTATAATGATTGTATTATTCTAATAGAATTTGACAATGAAGCTAAATCCATGGGAGGTAACTTACATATTATACCAATTATTTTATATTAATCTAATTGTATTCGACAATAAAGCTACATCCAAAGGAGGTCACTTACATATTATGAGAACAATTATATATTAATCTAATGGTATTCAAAAATGAAGCTACATCCAAGGTAGTTCACTCGCATATTATAACAATGATTGTGTATCAATCTAATGGAATTCGACAATGAATCTACATCAAAGGGAGGTAACTTGCATATTACCCTAATGATTGGGTATTAATCTAATGGTATTCGATAATGATGCTTAATCCAAGGGACGTAAGTTGAATATTATAACAATGATTGAATATTAATCTAATGGTATTTGACAACGAAGCTACATCCAAGGGAGGTCACTTGCATATAATAACAATGATTGTATATTAATCTAAATGAATTCGAAAATGAAGCTACACTCAAGGGAGGTCACTTGCATATTGTAACACTGATTGTATATTAATGTAATACAATTTGACAATGAAGCTACATCAAAGGGAGGTCACTTGCATATTATAACAATGATTGTATATTAATCTAATGGAATCTGATAATGAAGCTACATCAAAGGGAGGTCACTTGCATATTCTAACAATGATTGTATATTAATCTAATGGAATCTGATAATGAAGCTACACCCAAGGGAGGTCACTTGCATATTCTTACAATGATTGTATATTAATCTAATGGAATCTGATAATGAAGCTACATCAAAGGGAGGTCACTTGCATATTGTAACAATGATTGTATATTAATCTAATGGAATCTGATAATGAAGCTACATCAAAGGGAGGTCACTTGCATATTCTAACAATGATTGTATATTAATCTAATGGAATCTGATAATGAAGCTACATCCAAGGGAGGTCACTTGCATATTCTAACAATGATTGTATATTAATCCAATGAAATCTCATAATGAAGCTACACCCAAGGGAGGTCACTTGCATACTATAACAATGATTGTATACTAATCTAATGCAATCTGATAATGAAGCTACATCCAAGGGAGGTCACTTGCATATTATAACAATGATTGTATACTAATCTAATGAAATCTGATAATGAAGCTACATCCAAGGGAGGTCACTTGCATACTATAACAATGATTGTATATTAATCTAATGGAATCTGATAATGAAGCTACATCCAAGGGAGGTCACTTGCATATTCTAACAATGATTGTATATTAATCTAATGGAATCTGATAATGAAGCTACATCCAAGGGAGGTCACTTGTATATTGTAACAATGATTGTATATTAATCTAATGGAATCTGATAATGAAGCTACATCCAAGGGAAGTTACTTGCATGTTATATCAATTATTGTATATTAATCTAATGGGATCTGATAATGAAGCTACATCCAAGGGAAGTTACTTGCATGTTATATCAATTATTGTATATTAATCTAATGGGATCTGATAATGAAGCTACATCCAAGGGAGGTCACCTGCATATTGTAACAATGATTGTATATTAATCTAATGGAATCTGATAATGAAGCTACATCCAAGGGAGGTCACTTGCATATTCTAACAATGATTGTATATTAATCTAATGGAATCTGATAATGAAGCTACATCCAAGGGAGGTCACTTGCATATTGTAACAATGATTGTATATTAATCTAATGGAATATGATAATGATCTACATCCAAGGAAGGTCACTTGCATATTCTAACAATGATTGTATATTAATCTAATGGAATCTGATAATGAAGCTACATCCAAGGGAGGTCACTTGCATATTGTAACAATGATTGTATATTAATCTAATGGAATATGATAATGATCTACATCCAAGGAAGGTCACTTGCATATTGTAAAAATGATTGTATATTAATCTAATTGAATCTGATAATGATTGGTTGGTTGGTTGTTTTTGTTTTACGGCATATTAACCCTTTTCGGGTTATTTAATGCCGAATCCAAAGATTTTGAAGAAAAATTTTTATTAATAGAATATATTTGTTGTTTTCACGTCGGTTTCTATTTAACCCATAGTTGGGACCCTAACAGGTACTACCACTCCGGGTCAGAGTGGACCTGGGAGCAATGGTAATTAAAGGGTGGTTCCACACTCCCCAAAGCCCACGAGCTGGAACCTCACCACTGGATATAGTTTAAGGTCATATCCAGGACCCCCATTGAGGGACTTTTACCCTCTGCAGGGAGGCAGCCGGTGTATTCTAATGCCCCACCTACGGGGCCATCAGATAATGAAGCTACATCCAAGGGAGGTCACTTGCATATTGTAACAATGATTGTATATTAATCTAATGGAATCTGATAATGAAGCTACATCAAAGGGAGGTTACTTGCATATTGTAACAATGATGGTATATTAATCTAATGGAATCTGATAATGAAGCTACATCCAAGGGAGGTCACTTGCATATTGTAACAATGATTGTATATTAATCTAATGGAATCTGATAATGAAGCTACATCCAAGGGAGGTCACTTGCATATTGTAACAATGATTGCATATTAATCTAATGAAATCTTATGATGAAGCTACATCCAAGGGAGGTCACTTGCATATTGTAACAATGAGTGTATATTAATCTAATGGAATCTGATAATGAAGCTACATCCAATAGAGGTCACTTGCATATTCTAATAATGATTGTATATTAATCTAATGGAATCTGATAATGAAGCTACATCCAAGGGAGGTCACTTGCATATTCTAACAAAGATTGTATATTAATCTAATGGAATCTGATAATGAAGCTACATCCAAGGGAGGTCACTTGCATATTGTAACAATGATTGCATATTAATCTAATGGAATCTTATGATGAAGCTACATCCAAGGGAGGTCACTTGCATATTGTAACAATGAGTGTATATTAATCTAATGGAATCTGATAATGAAGCTACATACAAGGGAGGTCACTTGCATATTCTAACAATGATTGTATATTAATCTAATGGAATCTGATAATGAAGCTACATTCAAGGGAGGTCACTTGCATATTCTGACAATGATTGTATATTAATCTAATGGAATCTGATAATGAAGCTACATCCAAGGGAGGTCACTTGCATATTATAACAATGATTGTATATTAATCTAATGGAATCTGATAATGAAGCTACATACAAGGGAGGTCACTTGCATATTATAACAATGATTGTATATTAATCTAATGGAATCTGATAATGAAGCTACATTCAAGGGAGGTCACTTGGATATTCTAACCATGATTGGATATTAATCTAATGGAATCTGATAATGAAACTACATCTAAGGGAGGTCACTTGCATATTCTAACAATGATTGTATATTAATCTAATGGAATCTGATAATGAAGCTACATCCAAGGGAGGTCACTTGCATATTCTAACCATGATTGTATATTAATCTAATAGAATCTGATAATGAAGCTACCTCCAAGGGAGGTCACTTGCATATTTTAACAATGATTGTATATTAATCTAATGGAATCTGATAATGAAGCTACATCCAATGGAGGTCACTTGCATATTGTAACAATGATTGTATATTAATCTAATGGAATCTGATAATGAAGCTACATCCAAGGGAGGTCACTTGCATATTCTAACAATGATTCTGTATTAATCTAATGGAATCTGATAATGAAGCTACATCCAAGGGAGGTCACTTGCATATTGTAACAATGATTGTATATTAATCTAATGGAATCTGATAATGAAGCTACATCCAAGGGAGGTCACTTGCATATTGTAACAATGATTGTATATTCATCTAATGGAATCTGATAATGAAGCTACATCCAATAGAGGTCACTTGCATATTCTAACAATGATTGTATATTAATCTAATGGAATCTGATAATGAAGCTACATCCAAGGGAGGTCACTTGCATATTGTAACATATATACTGTGCAAGCACTTTCTAAATTTTTCACATCAGACCTATAATGCACAAGCACCTTCTAAATTTTGCAAATTGGACCTATACTGCACAAGCACTTTATAAATTTTTCAACTTGGACCTAAACTGCACAAGCACCTAAATTTTTCAAATTGGACCTATACTGCACAAGCACCTTTAATATTGTCAAATGGGACCTATACTGCACAAGCACCTTCAAAATTGTCAAATCGGACCTACAATGCACAAGCACCATCAAATATTTTCAAATCGGACCTATACTGCACAAGCACCTTAAAAATTGTCGAATTGGACCTATACTTCACCTATATCATACAATCCCAGGCGACACTTGGTATCTGCTAGTACACATCCACTTATGTCATACAATCCCGGGCGACGCCGATTGTTCTTCTAGTGCATATACACCTACTTTATCCAATCCTGGGCTATGCCGGGTATTTTGCTAGTACAGATATTAAGCTACACTCAAGGGAGGTCACATGCATATTATAAGAATCATTGTATATTAATCTAATGGAATCTGATAATGAAGCTACATCCAATAGAGGTCACTTGCATATTGTAACATATATACTGCGCAAGCACCTTTTAAATTTTTCCCATCGGACTTATACTTCACAAGCACCTTCTAAATTTTTCAAATTGGACCTATACTGCAAAAGCATGTCTAAATTTTTCAAATCGGACCTATACTGCACAAGCACCTTCAAAATTGTCAAATGGGACCTTTACTGCACAAGCACCTTCAAAATTGTTCAATCGGCCTATAATCCACAAACACCTTCTAAATTATCAAATCGGACCTATAATGCACAAGCACCATCAAATATTTTCAAATCGGACCTATACTGAACAAGCACCTTAAAAATTGTCGAATTGGACCTATACTTCACCTATATCATACAATCACAGGCGACACTTGGTATTCTGCTAGTACACATCCACCTATGTCATACAATCCCGGGCGACGCCGAGATCACTTGCATATTATAGCAATGATTGTATATTAATCTAATGGAATTCGACAATGAATCTACACCCAAGGGAGATCACTTGCATATTATAATAATTGTATTATTCTAATAGAAATTGACAATGAAGCTACATCCATGGGAGGTAACTTACATATCATATCAATTATTTTATATTAATCTAATTGTATTCGACAATGAATCTACATCCAAAGGAGGTCACTTACATATTATGAGAATAATTATATATTAATCTAATGGTATTCAACAATGAAGCTACATCCAAGGGGTTCAATTACATATTATGACAATGATTGTATATTAATTTAATGGAATTCGACAATAAGGCTACACGCTACACTCGCATATTATAATAATGATTACATATTAATCTAATGGAATTCGACAATGAATCTACATCAAAAGGAGGTCACTTGCATATTACCCCAATGGTTGTATATTTAATATAATGGTATTCCATAATGATGTTTAATCCAAGGGAGGTAAGTTGAATATTATCACAATGATTGTATATTAATCTAATGGTATTTGACAATGAAGCTACATCCAAGGGAGATCACTTGCATATAATAATAATGATGATCATATATTAATCTAAATGAATTCGACAATGAAGCTACGCTCAAGGGAGGTCACTTGCATATTGTAACAATGATTGTATATTAATATAATGGAATTCGACAATGAAACTACACCCATAGGGAGGAAACTTGCATATTATAACAATGATTGTATATTAATCTAATTGTAACTGATAATGAAGCTACATCCAAGGGAGATCACTTGCATATTGTAACATATATACTGTGCAAGCACATTCTAAATTTTTCAAATCGGGCCTATAATGCAGAAGCATCTTCTAAATTTTTCAAATTGGACCTATACTGCACAAGCACTTTATAAATTTTTCAACTTGGACCTAAACTGCACAAGCACCGTCTAAATTTTTCAAATCGGACCTATACTGCACAAGCTCCTTCAAAATTGTACAAATCGGACCTATACTGCACAAGCACCTTCAAAATTGTTAAATCGGCCTATAATGCACAAGCACCATCAAAATTTTTCAAATCGGACCTATGTTGCACAAGCACCTTTAAAATTGTTGAATCGGACCTATACTTCACCTATATCATACAATCACAGGCGACACTTGGTATTCTGCTAGTACACATCCACTTATGTCATACAATCCTGGGCGACGCCGGTTGTTCTGCTAGTGCATATACACCTACTTTATCCAATCCTGGGCTATGCCAGGTATTTTGCTAGTACAGATATTAAGCTACACTCAAGGGAGATCACTTGCATATTATAATAATGATTGTATATTAATCTAATGGAATCTGATAATGAAGCTACATCCAAGGGAGGTCACTTGCATATTCTAACAATGATTGTATATTAATCTAATGGAATCTGATAATGAAGCTACATCCAAGGGAGGTTACGTTCATATTGTAACATATATACTGCACAAGCACCTTCTAAATTTTTCAAATTGAACCTTTATTGCACAAGCACCATCTAAATTTTTGAAATCGGACCTATAGTGCACAAGCCCCTTCAAAATTGTCAAATCGGATCTATACTGCACAAGCACCTTCAAAATTGTTAAATTGGCCTATAATCCACAAGCACCTTCAAAATTGTCGAATCGGACCTATAATGCACAAGCACCATCAAAATTTTTCAAATCGGACCTATACTGCACAAGCACCTTCAAAATTGTCGAATCGGACCTATACTTTACTTATATCATACAATCACAGGCGACACTTGGTATTCTGCTAGTACACATCCACCTATGTCATACAATCCCAGGCGATGCTAGTGCATATACACCTACTTTATCCAATCCTGGGCTATGCCGGATATTTTGCTAGTACAGATACCCACCTACGTAATCCATCCCACGCGACACAGGGCATTTTGCTAGTACATACATCTACCAATTTTTTTCCAATCCCAGGCGTCGCTGAGTGTTCTTCCAATCCCAGGCCATGCCGGGTAATCAGCTAGTATATATGTCGTGCTAGTATTATGTCATTCTATTACAGGCGACGCTGGGTATTTTGCTCCTACATATGCACCAACTCATGCCCTGTCCCTTCGTCCCTATCTCCAATACGCATCTTTTTTTTTCTTTTGGCTAAGATCAAAGTGTAGTATCTGTTCCGGCAGATACTGCAAGCAAAGACTATATGTGGGGGAAACCCCACATATAAGACCTTGGTCATACCAATTGTCACTATCCAGCTCCCCTACTCCCCGGGGAGTTTGTCCCCATTTCCCCTTCACTCCTCGCATTAAAAATCGGCCTTGTGCCTAATTTGCCCAGTGGGGGAGCTAATAAATACCTCAAAGTGCAGTATCTGTTCTTAGAAATAAAGTGGTTTCATCTTTCGCCCCCTCCTCCCACTAACTCATAATATGCCTCTCACTTTCCTCAAAAATATATAATACGCATTTTTTTTTTTTTTACTTGGTGTTTTGGCTAAAATCAAAGTGTAGTATCTGTTCTTAGAATTAAAGCGGTTTCACCCCCCCCCCCACTAAGTAAATATAAATTATGCATCTTTTTTTAATAGAATATAATGCTCGGGAGAAAATTAAGCTGTATAAGACGGTTACTTGGTCTTTTGGCTAAGATCAAAGTGTAGTATCTGTTCTTAGAATTCAAACTAATATACGAAAAATATATAATATGCATGTTTTTTTACTTGTTTTTTTGACTAAGATCAAAGTGTAATATCTGTTCGTAGGCCTGGGATGTGATCAAATACAATCACTCATATGTTTGTTTATTTACATTTTAAAACGCAGTAAAACGAATCTCGTTTCCTGTCTAGACATCTGTGTGTGTGTCTCTCTCTCTCTTTTCACACTCTCTCTCTCTCTCTCTCACTTCGTCTTCCTTATCCTGAAGTGTTACTAAAAAGGAAAATGGCGTCTCGCTTTGTTTTTTTAGTAAAAACATCGATGGTTAATATTTTTTGTAAGCATATTTTTTTTTTTACATTTTGTGCTTGTTATTTTTCGTTTAACTATCATATCTAATTATTTTTAACGTACTAAAACTTTGGTAACGTTCTCCTAACGTGAAATTTTTGTATTTTGATATGTATGATGTGTCTTTTTTACCGATAACAAAAGTCTCTATTCAATGTTTTCATAAAACCTATCGCCATGACAGCTTGCTTATGTCAGGGTCACGTGACATTACTCAGGGTTTAATAAATTACGTATAAATATCATTAAAATGTCACTTTTATAGCTCCCCCTGCAGAAAATCGATCAGCTGACCCACTTCTGATGGTCCTTTTGGACTAATTTTTCGATATTTGTCATCCAAAGGGTGGGGCTTTCATATGATACCAAGTTTGTTAATTTTTGTTGTGTCTGTCAAAAGTTGTTAGCAAACATACAAACAAACACACACACACACACACACTCATTTTGCCTTTTATATATTAGATAGACTAGGGGGGGGCTACCCGACGCTGCTCGAGACTGTATAAACAATGAGAAAATATAATTTGATTTAGAATCTAATAGTTATTTTTAGGAGAGAGGAATTTTTAATGTTTATGTATCATTTGCTATTTTGAGCAAAAGAATATTTACCTTCCTAGGACGGGTATTACACGTATGAAATAATTGTATCTTATCTAGGGTAGATAATTTACAGCATGTATATAAAATAATTTTACCTTTGCAAGAACGGGTAATATACAACACATACTTAAAATAATTTTACCTAGACTAAGACGGGTAATTTAAATACATATATGAAACAATTTCAGAAGCGTTTTTACCTCAAAACGGACATTACTCTCGCCAACCCAACTGCTTAAAGAAAACGCAAGAATACATTTAAAATTAACATAATCATGGTTCTTCCTACCTACCACTACAACCATCATATCATTCCCGGATAATAACAAATTAAAAAAAAATATATAGATTACTCCCTAAAGAAACTGTCCTAGTAAACTTTCATAGAAAACCAACAATATATATGTATTAATCTAATTTTGAGATCGCAAACTGTTTAAGCCATATCCGGAATCGCTTGACAAATAAAGGAATTTTTAGATAGAAAATTGTTTAAGCCATTTACGGTACAGACTTTATATTCTGCCACCCTCATTTAATCAAGAGCAACGCTTATTATTTTGCGAGTATATATTTGCCCCTATCTCATTCAATCCCGAGCAACGCCAGGAATTTTGCTAATATATATTTCCATCAATTTCCTTCAATTCCGGGCGAAGTAAATTTGCTAGTAAATTTTCTCACCTATCTCATTCATCCCCAGGCGACGTCAGGTATTCTGTTAGTATTTATTTGCACCTGCTTATTAAATCCATAGCAATGCCTGGTATTCTGCTTCTATATATTTCCACCTTTATCATTCAATCTGGGGCGATAATGGGTATTCTGCTAATATATATTTCCACCTATCTAATTCAATCCCAAGCGACGTAAGGAATTTTATGAGTATATAGTCTCACCTACTTCATTCAATCCCAGGAAATGCCGGGTATTCGGCTAGTTTATAAAAACAAAACCTCCCAATAAATGACTTTCTGAATAATGTTTTTATTTTAGAATTTGGAAGCAGCAGTTTAACAATATGTGATGTTCGGAATATGACATCCTGTCTCAATGTAGTATACGATAAATATATATTTTGCGAAAATAAGGAGGCGGTCATGTCTGGCATATCTAGCTTTAGAGAAACAAACGTCACTGGAAAGTAAGGAGGCGGTCATGCCTGGCATGTCTATCTTTAGAGAAACAAAAGTCACTTGAAAAAAAGGAGGCAGTCATGCCTGGCATGTCTAGCTTTAAAGAAGCAAACATCACCCGGAAATAAGAAGGCGGTAATGCCTGGCATGTCTAGCTTTAGAGAAACAAACATCACTCGAAAATAAGGTGGTTAGGCCTGGCATGTTTAGCTTCAGAGAAACAAATGTCACTCGAAAATAAGGAGGCGGTCAGGCCTGGAATGTCTAGCTTCAGAGAAACAAACGTCACTCGAAAATAAGAAGGTGGTAATGCCTGGCATGTCTAGCTTTAGAGAAACAAATGTCACCCAGTAATGAAATGTTTAGCGAAAGAAATATAACACCGATTGTACAAGTAATTTTAGCTAATTCAAGCGGCCTTGTCTGTCAACCCCTCTCCATTTTAACGTGTTAATAATACAAAAAAGGAAATGGCTGTTTATTTTTTAGCGTAAAGATAATGATCGGTCTTATAATCGGTGAATATTTTTAAGCTTAATTTTGTTTCCCTTATCATTTTTTCTTGACATTTTTGTTATACTCTCGTATATTTACTATTTTTAACCCATTAATCACGTTGGAAACATTTTCATAATGTGTAAGATAATATATTAATTTGTACGATACTGACAGTTAATCTTTTAATTTGTGCAATACTAACATCTTAAATCTTAATACAAATGTCGCCATTACAGCTTGCTGACGTCAAGATCATGTGACATGACTCAGCGTTTTTTAAATACAGGGTAACGCAAAAAAAAAAAAAAAAAAACGGCCCCGTGTACACTTTATGTGGGAGAGTTCGGGCCCGTTTTTTTGTACTTATAAATATCATTAGAATCGATTTAAAATTACGTAATGTTTAACGTTAAAATGTCACTTTTTTGCCCCCCACCCCACTGCAGAAAGACGGTCAGCTGACCCACTTCTAGTGATCCTTTTGGGCCAAAATTTCGATATTTGTCATCCGGAGGGTCGAGCTTCAATCTGATAGCAAATTTGTTAATTTTTGTTCTGTCTGTCGAAAGTTTTTAGTGAACATACTCACATACACACATTTTGCCTTTTATATATATAGATAGATGAGGCATATGCACCTGTAAGTAATAAATAATATGAATTTAAAAATACTTGAGGAATACACAACTATAAGTGCATAAAATATACAAATTTATAAATACTTAAAGAATATGCACCCATCAGTACATACATTGTATAAATTTATAAATGCATGAAATATATGCATCCATAAGTACATGTCACGCCTTAATTTTGGAATAAATTTGGGAGTAAGTTAGATACTAAAACAGTTAAGTTCTGGTAACAATTTCACCGACCTAGCCGTCTTTAAGATTAGTTAATGAGTGTTGGAAACACCAAACCAGATAGAAGTATGCTTTTTTTTTTTTTTTTTATAAGAAGCCGTGTTATAAGAAACCAGTAATAGGATGTTAAAAATCTTAAGAAACTTTTAGTACTATCTCAAGTCAACAATTTTGATTAAGAAACTTCTTGAGAAACTTTTTAACCCTCAAAAGACTACGTGAGGTTGTTTTGACGCAACTTTTTAAACTTTTGCTTATATTTTCCTGAAAACGTGATTTTTTTCACTCTGATTTTCTATATAGATTCCTGAATATTTCTAACCGTATAAAGCGTCAAAAAATCAAATTTACAAAATAATTTTTCTCTAGGGATGTCCTTGAGAGTAACCCCCTATCAAATTTTTCAGAAATTCCAAAATAATAAATTTACCTAAAATGATCAAAATACAAAATTGTATTGCTTTTCATGATGAAGTATCGCATCATGAAAAGACTATGTTAAAACTATGTGGAATCTGAAAACATAAAAATGTTGATTAAAGCAGCAAAACTTGACGGAAAAAATCAGCATTTTTCTAAAAAAAGAAAATCACAAGATTTCTTTTGACCATACTTCTTGAAGTCCCTACACATCAACAAAATGCAAAGCAATGCTGATTTTTGTGGATATGTGATCTAAGAAGACTAAGGTAAGGAACACAAAGATATAAAATTGTTTCAATTTCTTGAGTTTGGTGGGGTTTATACACATTTTTAAATTCTGGGTCAAGTTGACCCCCCTCCCCCAGCCCACTGCACTCTGAAAAAAAAAACACATGGTTTTGCAAGGGTTAAGAAACAAATCCTACATTACCTTATTGGCTCCCATGAAAAAAGTGAAAATGGTATATTTGTACCCGAAAGCCCCAAATATTCACACCTACACTACGTTTACCTTACAAAATATTTTATAATATCCTTAAGCTACATTTCCAGAGTACTTGACAAATTTGATTAAGAAACTAATTAAGACCTTTTTGGAACTATGTGTCAAAATGAAGAAACTTCTTATAAAAAAGCATGTAAACAAAATGTAGTGCAACTAGGTTCTACATTCCTTTTTTACCTTTCTTCAGAAAACTGGATTACTTGTGAGGCTTGCTCCATTAGTGTTCAACTCAACTTGAGTATCACAAGTTTGACTATAATCGGTCCAAGGGACTTGAGAATCTATCAGACTTGGAGCAAAGAATTGTTGAGACATTGTTGTAGAGAGTTGAACTGAAAGAAAATGAAGGTGAATTATCAACCATTTGCTTCCATCACAAACAATATTTTCGAAATATTGTTTGTGATGGAACAAAATATTGTTTGTGATGAAGCAAAGACCACAAAGTTTGGTAGTGGATTTTTACAACACAAGAAATCAAAGGTGAACGACCGATATCTTTGCAGATGTCAAAAGATCTGGAGGCAAGAGGGTATAATGTAACACCAGATCACTTTCTTTGTTGTCAGTGCACAAAGAAATATGAGAGTCTGACAGTTGATAACACAATGGATCCAGACTACGAGCCTGTGAGTTCTGTGAAAACTTCACGAAAAACCTTGAATGCAAGACTGGTATCCATGGATGTTTCCCCTGTAGTTTTGCACAGTGTTGCTTCTCATAGCCGTCAAAAGGAAGTTAGAACAAACTGTTGAAACATTAAAAAGTAATATGTCCATGGTGATAAAATTGGCGTTGGTGAATTGACTGTGCAGAATTAATGCCCAGTGAAACAGACATCAAAGAAAAAGCAGCATAACTGAATCAATTACATTATCTGATGAAAGAGAAGTTAAAGAGCGCTTCAACTCCTGATCAAATCCAAATCAAATTGCTTCTGATTTCTGATCTCATGAATACAGTTCCAAATTCTTCAAGGTGTCTGAGTATGTTGTTCAAACTGCCAACTATTTTGTCAAACCCTAACTCGATTTTTCCCGGAGACAATCGACGTGATAATCCAAATGTATGAGAATGATGAATACAACCACCAAATACAAAAGGCAAAAAGGACTTTGTTAGGATAGAAAAGGGTGTTCACAAACAAAAACGCTTGATAATGTGTAATTTGCATTAACTGTATGTTGCAAGTGGTGTATTTTAGTTGAATCTACACATTCTGTTCTGTGACATGCATCAGAATGCAAAGCTTCTTGTCGATGCCATGAAGTGGAACATCACTTCAAAGTTAGTTTGTGATCCTTCTAACAAAGAGTGTATGAGGCATCGCTCTGAAAACTGCCCTGGTAGAAAAGCATTGCAGAAATTCTTGGATGAGGAGCTGTATGATATGAACCCTGATGACCAGTTTCATTTTAGTCAATGGGACACAACCGGCCATGCAACATTAACATACGCAGAATATAAAGATCTGTTGATTGACACCTTTGATAATTTTACTAGACACTCATATCTAACAAAATGCCAAGCCAGATACTTGAATCAAAAGAAATAGAATCTTTGTTCCAATTAGGTCCTTGTTCTGGGAGACTTTGGAGAAAACTTTCAATTTTTAATATAAGATGAAATTCAAAGTTATCATTGGAGCAAGGAATATTGCACCCTGCACCCAGTCGTGATTTACTACAGAGATTCTGACCAGCAGCTAAAGCACATTTCATTATGTTATGTTTCCGATGACAACACCCATGACATTGCATTTGTTTATCAAAATCAGACACTGACTAATCACTTAATCCACATGTGAACAAATGATTGCTGTGGGGCTCAATATAAAAACTTAAAGAATTTCATCAATTCATGCTTGCATAAGGAGGACTTTGGTATTGAAGTTATGGAAAATCCCCTTGTGATGTTCAGTAAAACGCTATGTGGCTAAGCGGTCACTCCAATGCCCTCTTAATAATCAAATCTTTGATTATAAAGCCATGTTTTCTATCTACCAGATGTCTGCCATCCGTTTCTTTGCATGATTGAGTAAAGCAAAGAGAAAGTGAGAAAGTCGTTTGAAGCAAGGTTTTCCAATGTCAGGAACCAGAGCTAGTCAACCTTTTTGTAACATTGTCAACATCACAAATTGGTCATAAGTTGTCCAGTGTGGATTTGCCATCAATTCTTTATATCTGACATCACACCAATCTAATATATAATCTGTATTTATAACTCTTTCTGGTGGGTTGATATTGTGAATGAAATAAATGCAGAGGAAGGTGATGTAACTGTCAAGTTCATGCATCCTCATGGACCACACAAGACATACAGTTGGCTGCAGATTGATGATACATGGTTTGTTTCCATCAAGAAAATTTTTTGTATTGTATCCCCACCAACATATATCGGAAGGAGATACACAATAACTGACCAAGACTATCAAAAAACAAAAAAACAAAACATTTCTGCATTTCAATGGCATAAAGAGCACAGCAATATAAGTAAATGTTGAATGCTGACTTTGGTTGTGAAATCCAATATTTTCCGAATAACATTTCACTGCAACTGTTTTATCTTCATTTTTTACATATTCGACTTTTTTTAATGGACGCCTGTTTGAAGATGAAATTTATGGAATTTGGCATGATTGGCCACTCTCATAACTTAACTCCATACAGATCGAAACTAGCTGCTTCCCATGAAGGTACTTTTAAGGGAATAGTTCAAGTTCGTTTTTGTGTATGAAATAGTATGTTCGCTCAAAGAGGGACTTAGCTAAAACAAACAGCCCTTATCAAAATTGCTACGTTTTGTATAAGAAAAAGGAACAAGAGGGGTCAAAAAGGCAGAAAATGAGTGTACATAGTTTTTGAATGATGTTAAGACTTTTTCAAAAGTTTTTTTCTTTCAACAAATAATGTGAGTGAACAAAAACAGAACTTTTAACCTTTTTTGGTGCAGACAAAAATGTGTGAGATAAATATATGGAGAAAGCCTTTGTGAGAACTACTTTTATTGTAAATATCTTATGGAATTGAGCCTGTTTACTTTTAGCATCTGGCTTACTTCAAAATTAGGGTGTGACATAAGTTTAACACATTTAAATTAATTATCACATCCAATAGAGGGAAGGAATATTTTTCTTTATCATCAAAAATATACCCGACTTTCAACAGAAGCCGTGAGTGAACGAAACAAGAACTTTTAACCATTTTTGGTCCAGAGACAATTTATTGTGCCTAAAAACAATATATGAAAAAAGTAATGCGTTACCATGCCAGTCACACCCTTTTTTTTTTATTCGATTTTGGGGCACATATGAAACAATCCAAAAACCCTTAATATCTCTATAAGGCTTCATTTTTTCTTTTTTAGATCTGGTGCCATTTTTGCTGGGTGAATTTTTAGAACCATACAATCTTCCAATCAGAAAATAATCAAAGAAATAACATCACAAAATTGTCGCCCAGACGTCACATTATATGACTAACGGCCAAACAAAAAATGCTCTAAATCAGGAACCGCTTAGAGTTGTGTGCTTAAATTTTCAGGATTTTTTAGTTCCTATATTGTCTATCTGCAGTGCAAATTACAGCCAGACCTGAGGATATAAGTGTCCAGCCCTGGATAATTTGACACGGAATGGACCAAATACATAAGAAATATGCACCCATAATTATATAAATTATATTAATTTTATAAATACATGAAGCATGTGCACCTATATGTACCTTAATTGAATAAATTCATAAACACATGTGGCATATGGACCCATAAATTATGTAAATTTATAAATGCATCATGCATATGCTCCCATAAGTATATAAATCATGGGAATTTATAAATGCATGAAGCATATGAACCCATAGGTACATAGATTTTTTAAATTTATAAATACATGCGGCATATGTACATGTACATAAATTATATAAATTTATAAATATCACATGCAGCCATCAGTACATAAACTGTATAAATGTATAATCACATGAGGCATATACACCCATAATACATAAATCATGTGAATTTATAAATGCATGAAGCATATACACCCATAAGTACACAAATTATACAAATATATATGATACATGAAGCATATGCACCAACAAGTACATGAATTATGTAATTTTATAAATACATGGGGTATATGTATTCATAATTACATAAGTTATACCAATTTATGAATACATGAAGCATATGCACCCAAAGTGCATGAATTATATAAATTTAAATGTACGAGATATACGCAACCAATAAGTACATAAATTATAAAGTAAAAAATACATGAAGCGTACATAAATTATATAAACTTGTAAATACATGAAGCGTATGCATTCATAAGTACATGAATGATCAAGCCCGTTCCACAGCAGACATCCTAACTGTGATCTCTGAACGTATATACCATTCACTGGACAAAGCGGGGGAGGGCAGAGCGGTAGCTCTAGATATATCTAAGGCTTTTGACAGGGTATGGCATGAGGGTCTCATCAGGAAAATCAGATCATACGGTATCACTGGTAGAATACATAACATGATTAAATCCTTCTTAGATAAGAGAAAAATCCAGGTTGTCCTCGACGGTCGTACATCTAAACAATATGATATAAATGCGGGGGTGCCCCAGGGTTCTATCCTTGGACCTCTATTGTTCCTGATATTCATAAATGACCTCCTCGACAAAATTGCCTCTGAGATGGGTATATATGCTGATGACACTACACTCTATGGCAGGCACGACAGGAAGACGAATAAACACATTTCTAAAGAAATGGCAGAAACACTAGAGGAAGACCTCCACTCTGTGGTGGAATGGGGACAAAAGTGGTTGGTCGCATTCAATGCTGCCAAGACTAAACTAGTTTCATTCAATAATTACAAGAAACCCTCTCTACCACCTATAGCAATGGCCAACGACTCTTTATCTGAGAGTACATCTTTCAAACTCCTTGGCCTAACGTTCACAGGAAACATGAGTTGAAACAATTACATTGAAGGCATTGCCAGGGCTGCTGCAAGAAAGGTGGGCTCTCTCTACCGTGCTAGAAAACTACTGACACCCGAAAGTATCCTGTACCTCTATAAGGCCACCATTTGCCCATGTATGGAGTATTGCTGCCACATCTGGGCTGGTGCATCTGCTACTAGTCTCTCGCTCCTTGACAAGGTTCAAAAGAGAGTTGCAAACCTGATAGGCCCTGAACTGGCATCTAAGCTTCAGCCTCTGTCCCATTGACGAAATGTTGCATCCCTCTGCCTTTTCTACAAGTATTTTAGTGGTGAATGCTCTGACAAACTGCAATCACTTGTGCCCCCACGACGTGAGCACCCTCGACAAACCCGACAGGCTGCTAAATCCCACCCCCACACTGTAGAGATCCCTAGATGTAAAAGCTCTTTTTACTCCAATAGTTTCTTCCCCAGAACCGCTAGACTCTGGAATTCCATTCCAGGTCCCTGCTTCCCCAACAGTAGTGACGTTCAGAAGTTCAAGTGTAACGTGAACTGACATCTTGCTGCCCAAATCCCTACATAGTACCCCAGCAGTTGTTGCCCCTGATAGTAGTCCCCTACACCAAAGTGGCAATTTGCCTTGTTTGGGGTGAAAATGTAATAAAAAAAAAAAAAAGAATACATGAGGCATATGCATCCATAAGTACATAATTATATAAACTTTTAAATACATGAATATTCACCCATATGTACATAAATTATAAAAATTTAAAAATACATGAGACATATGCACACATAATTATATAAACTTTTAAATACATGAATATTCACCCATATGTACATAAATTATAAAAATTTAAAAATACATGAGACATATGCACACATAATTATATAAACTTTTAAATACATGAATATTCACCCATATGTACATAAATTATAAAAATTTAAAAATACATGAGACATATGCACACATAATTATATAAACTTTTAAATACATGAATATTCACCCATATGTACATAAATTATAAAAATTTAAAAATACATGCACACATAATTATATAAATTTAATAAAACATGAAGCATATGCATAAGTGCATGAATTATATAAGTTTATAAATACAGGAGACATATGCACACATAAGTACATAAATTATGGGAATTTATAAATGCATGAGTAATATGCAACGATAAGTACATAAATTTTTAATTTTTATAAATACATGAAGTATATGCAGCCATAAGTACATTAGTCATATGAATTTTATAAATACACTAGCGAGGGGTACCCGGCGTTGCCCGGATGTTTGTAGGGGTGTGTGGTGTTAAATAAAAAAGAAGTCGGGGGGGGGGGGTAGGATCGAAGCCAAACCCCTGAGGCGAAGTTTGAAAATAAAATCGGCCAGCCAGAAGTGGAAGATGTTTAAAAGTCGTCAAGCATTACGGCGATGGCAATGACGATGTAAGCATTGTTATAAGCGAAGTAAGAAAAGAAAACACCGGGGGGGGGGGGGTTAAAAAAAAAAAAAAAACGTAAGGCAAACAAACGATTAAAACAGAAAAACGAACGAACGTTACGTGAAAAATGGCTTAAATAATACAGGGTTCAATATTTAAATTTAAAAAAATCGAAAAAAAAAAACAAAAACATCTCACACCACGATTCGAACCCAAAACATTTAGATAATGAACCAAGGCCTTAACTACCTGCGCTAAAGCGGCGTATATAAAGTTTGTTCGGATTATCAACTATTTAAAGTAAATCAGGTCACGACGTCATGACATCATCTGACGCATGCGTTGTTGACCCTCCCCCCTGCCGAATCTGTCTAGACATCTCTCTCTCTCACTCTCTCTCTCACTTTGTCTGCCTTACTCTAAAGACTGGAAAATGGCGTCTGGCTGCTTTTATTTTAAAAAAAAACTTCGATCGTTAATATTTTTTGTAAGCATATTTTTTTTTTTTACTTCACGTTTGGCTTGGCTTTATTTTTCGTTTAGCTATCGTATCTACCTATTTTGAATGTGGTAATAACTTTGGTAATGTTGCCATAGCGTAGAAGTTCATAGTTTAGCTTTAATTAATTTTTTTTTTACTGATAACAACATTTTTAAATTGTAAATTCAGACCGCCATTAGAGGTTGCTGACGTCAAGATCACGTGACATGACTCAGCGGGTTTTAAATACAAGTTGACCCAAAATAAACGGCAGCGTGTATACTTTATGTAGAAGAGTTGGCGGCCGTATTTTTTGAGGCAGTTATAAATCGATTTAAAAATATGTAATGTTTAACATTAAAATGTCACTTTTTAGGGGGTGCCCTCCTGCAGAAAATCGATCAGTTGACGCACTTCTGATGGTCACTTTGGGCCAATTTTTCGATATTTGTCATCCGGAATGTGGGGCTTTCATATGAGACCAAGTTTGTGAATTTTTGTTGTGTCTGTCGAAAGTTTTTAGCAGACACACAAACATACATACATACATACACACATTTTCGCTTTTATATATATAGATGACGCACTAATAAGTACTTTTAATCTATGCAGTTTATAAATACACTAGAAAATACCTGTTCACTTGCGTTGCCTGGCTTAAGCATGCCCCTGTATTGAGGTTTAGTATAACTGTTGTTGGTATTGCCCACCCGCAACCTCCTCATATTTAGAACGGCTTTTGGTACAGACACCCCCAACATCCTCATGGTAAGAATGGCTTTTGGAATTGACATTATCCATCTCCTGTAAAGGACAGTTTTCTGAATAGACTCCCTATTTTGTCGGGGAAGGTGTAAAAAAAAATGTAAATGTTGTGTAATTATGTATTTTTGTTACCGTGCTGAAATAATGTTATTATTGTGAAATAATATTATTGTGAAATAATGCTGTTTCTTTTGACTATTGCTATTTCTTGTTGCTGTTTTTGTTTGTCACTATTTCTTGTTGCTATTTTTGTCTGTTGCTATCTCTCTCTCACAATGATTTCTAGTATAAATATAAATTTTTGCTTTTATGTATTTTACTAATGACGTATGCTGCACAATCTGTAATGAACCATGGAGTTGAGTAGGTCTTGCTATAATACTTCCGTGTGGAAACGTACTTCAATGCCTGCTTTGCACCAGTCAGTTGTCTCATTGGCACACTGTTCAGCAGGAAGAGAGAACATATTGGTCCATGGGGTAACTCTTATGTGTTCTCCAATGGCTTTTCAGTTAGTCCTTTTGAAGTACTTTGTTGTTTTAATCAATGGCTCCTCACGTTGGGGTTGGGATTTAAATGTGATGTAAACTGATACCATGAGGTGGTCTGTGTCTCCAAGTGGACTGTGGGCATTAGTCACACAATCCTCAGGTACTGTGGTGAGGAACAGGTCTAGAAGTGAAGCCTGCTGGTGTTCACGATTTGGGAGGCGAGTTGGGAACATTACTGTGTGAGGGAATGGGCTATAGAAAAGCTATAAGTAGGATGCCTAGTTGAACCTGTGCAACAAGAGAAAACAAGCCAATTTTTAGTCACCTAACACATGTATTTGGGCATTACTATCTAAGAAGAGTGCTGCATCTATACTATGAGATGATCGATTAGGGTACATCCTGATGAGGGAGAACAGTAAAGAAAATATAAGTAATTAATTCAGTGCCGAAAGAAAGCTTGGTTATCTGATTCAAATCATTGTTCTCTAGTTAAAGGGAGAGTGTTATGAATATAGACTCCAAGTCCATGAATATATCTATCCAAATCCTTAGAGCAGAGAGGGTGGTATCTTGTCATGTTAAAGTAGTTAGAGGAGATTGAGGAGTGTAAGTTTGGGGAAAGTATTCTAAGAGGTAAGATTGTACATCATCTGGATTACTTCTAAACCCATGGATATTTGTGAATGTGAGCCTTAAAGGAGGAGGCGAATTGGTTTTGTTTGGTGGCTGTCTGAATTGTGATATTTGTTTGGGTTGTCTGCATAATCAATGTGAAATGGTGTTTTAGGCCAGGGTTGAGTTTTACTGGTGGTGCTTTGACTGCATATTGATAACCTTTGCAACATTTAACATTATCAACATCCTAGACTTACCGAGGACAATATGACTAACTTCATCTCAATGCCTTCATTGTAGACATTCTAGGACTTAAATGAATGTCTTTTAAAATTCTTTTTATTTGAACACAATGAGTGACTACTCTATGAATACAGTAGGTATCATCAGAAATAGAAAACAGAAATACCTTCTTTTTTTTCTTCTTATGTAATGCAATGATTTCATATCTTCAAGCATAACCAGTACTTCATTAATAAAATTTTCATGATTTCTTTTTCTTCCGTCACTGAGTCTCCCAATAATTCTGGGTCTTTGGTATCAATCTTGATAACCCATCAGCATGCACAAATATACTATTTTGAAATCAGAATTAAATAAGATGATACTCCGTCTGTAGTATAAATCGGTAATCCTTGTTTGATGAAATAATTGACAGAAGAGGTTTATGATGCATTTGGAAAATAAATATACCTATTGAACTTGTTAACCGCAAAAATTATAGCTAAATCCTTTTTCAATTTGACTATAATTTTTTTCCTGTCAGAATTAATGCATATAACAATACTCCATCGATTCAGTTTTCACCTATGTTTACTATAACAATCATTGTTTATTTTTATCTAATGAAATATTCAATAGAGTTATCAAATTGGAATGTTTGTACTTTCATTTTACTGTCTGGTGCATCATATTTATTATGGCTTCACAATTGATAGCGTTGGGGTTTCTTTATTCTTTATTATATTTTATCCAAGCAAAAATCGCATATCTCTAACAAAGCCATAAACACATATTCTTGTATCCTTCTGGATATTTGTCAAACATGGTGCTTATGTTTCTTCATATATTACTCTTGATGCGAATATCGTTCAAACATTCCTCCATGAAATCCAACCCAACATGATATCCACTATTTCTTGGAACAAACTTGGAGCTACCTTCAAAATAAAAGGTAGTCTTTTTTAGCTGTATAACCCTTTGTATGTATTGTTAAATATTTCATGCATTGTTCAACCACGTTCACTTGCACACATTACTCTGACAAATATTTTTTAATTTAGAAAATGTATCTACTGGAATATGAATTGGGTAACTATGGTCTTTTATAAAAATCAAAATAATAAACCTATTCAATCACTCCAATTTTTTTTTTTTTTTGAGAATTTAAAAAGCTCTAATGACGAAAATAATGCCCCTTTTTTGCTTGGAAAACTTGTATTTCAATTCTCTCATAACATCCAAGTCCTGAAAATATTTCTATATTTTATTGATTTGCAAATTTCTGTTTTTCTCTTAAGTTGAATAACAATGAATGAATTTATACTGAATGAATTTATACTGAATGAATTTATACTGAATGAATTAGCTTTATGTCCTGTTAATAGGAGATATTAATATTTGCATTTTATTTCCTATTGTCAAAAAATTGTTTGTTAAAAATCTAACATTTTTCCTGTCTATTCTATTGGTACTTTGTAAATGAGGTCGACCTATTTTATTCCAAGTTACTAATCATCGCCAAATCACTTCCGTTGTCCAATAATAAGAATAAAAAATGTATATAATAAGAATATAACAATATAATTTTATAACATTCCATGTCTACATGTTTTTGCCATATTTACTACTTTGTTTTTTTGATGCAATTGAATGAAATATTTTCAATTTTTCTCTTACATACACTTGCTATATGTTCTTTGCAGTTACAAACATAGTTTTTGTTTTTGAAAAATCACATACTTTAGTATGATTTTTCTCTGTATATTTTACAATTAAACATTATTTACAGTTGAAATTGTTTTCTAACACGCTGAATATAAACTATTTATTTCCAATATTTTTATTATTACTTTATAATTTTATTAGTTTTTAAAACTCTTCAGTAACTTTTTTGCTGTTATGTCTGCATCATTCTCTAGAAGTGACAATAGTCTAGAGCGAATTATTTTTTGTTTTACTTGTAAATCTTTGAACAAAAGTTAAAAACATTTTCATATCTTTTGTTTAAATTCTTGTAATTCACATTATACTCTTTCTGCAGAGTAAACAAAATATTCTTCTTCCTGCTTTATAATATCCATGAATTTTTAGTCAACATGAAAAGGCTATTTCTTTTTTCAGTTGCTTTTTTAAAATATTTCTTGAATGTTTTGCTGTTTTCATACTTGATATTGAAGGTTGAATTGTTGTTAATTTTGTTGTTGTTGGTATCATAAATTGGACAATTCCAAGCTTTTGTATTGCATTTCTCTGTTGTTCAAATTGTTTCTGTTGCTTTTGTGCAACACAAGTTTGTTGAAAACACCACCAACTTTTCCATGTTACTTTTAGTATCAATATTCAAAAAGATCAACTGTTAACTTCAAACAATAATTTGTCACTTCAAAAAGTGTGCTCTTTCATGAGTTATTTTATCAACGGCTGTATAGTGTTATTCAGCGAAATATCTCGAAACTCCTATATTTGTCATCTGATGAATACAGTGTTTTTTGTAATTCCTTTCAAATTATTCATTCGCAAAGTGACTTGTGATGATGAAACAAATGAGTTAGTAGCCCTGAGTGTTAAAGACTAAGAAAAACACACAACGAATCAATAAGGTTTAATAGCTGATAGTATGTCTACCCATGTGACGTTTCAAATTTGATGATGTAGAAAATGAAGATCCGCATATTTCACATGAAAATGGCTTCTCCCCTGTGTGAACGCGCATATGAACCTTAACATTTGATCGATCAGAAAATGCAGAACCGCATATTTCACATGAGAATGATTTTTCCCCAGTGTGAACACGCATGTGTACCTTTAACTGTGAGTTGCGAGCACAGGAATATTCACATATTTCACAAGAAAATGATTTCTCTCCATCATGTGTTCGATAGTGCTCAATCAAATGTGATTTTTGAGAAAAAGAAGATCCACATGTTTCACAAGAAAACGATTTTTCCCCGGTGTGTATACGAACGTGTCTTATCAAATTTGATTTTATGGAAAATGAAGATCCGCATGTTTCACAGGAAAATGGTTTTTCTTCAGTATGTGTACGCATATGAATAGTCAAATTTGAATGATCAGTAAAGCAAGATCCACATATTTTACAAGAAAACGATTTCTCACCAGTGTGTATACGAATATGTCTTATCAAATTTGATTTTGTAGAAAATGAAGATCCGCAAGTTTCACATGAGAATGGCTTCTCTGCAGTATGTATACGCATGTGAATGTTGACATTTGATTTATCAGCAAAAGAAGATCCGCATATAATACAGGAAAATGGTTTCTCCCCAGTGTGTATACGATTGTGCCGAACCAAACTTGATTTTGTAGAACAAGAATAATCACATATTTCACATGAAAATGATTTTTCCCCATCGTGTGTTCGATTGTGTTCAATCAAATGTGATTTTTGAGAAAATGAAGATCCGCATGTTTCACAAGAAAACGATTTCTCTCCAGTGTGTATGCGGACGTGTCTTGTCAAATTTGATGATGTAGAAAACAAAGATCCACATGTTTCACATGAGAATGGTTTCTCTCTAGTGTGTATACGATTGTGAATAGTTAAATTTGATTTGTCAGCAAATGAAGATCCACATATTGTACAGAAAAATGGTTTTTCCCCAGTGTGTATACGATTGTGTCGAATCAAACTTGATTTTGTAGAAAATGAAGATCCACAGAATTCGCAGGATAACGCTTTTTCTTGTATCTCAGACATTTTATCTGTAAATAAAGAATACATTAACACAACATCAAATAAGTTATTGTTTTACTAAACTAAAATTACTTTAACCAAACTAATGTTTATTTTATGTTCAACAATCTGTAATAGATACTTTATTTACAGAAATATGTTATATCTCGAGTATTATCTTTTGTTAAAAAAAAAATTTCTTTTAGGGTACATGGTTAATATCTATGTTCGTCTTCAATATATCTACATTTCTTTTCTGGTATCACTAACTTCAGTGTGGATCATTAATAAATCAATGTTTTTAGAGCAGATAATATGATGAGGTTGATTTAACTCATTCTAAACCTTTTAGTTCTTCCCATGAGTTTCATTTAGATTATTATATTCATTTTATTAGATTTATGAATACAGCTCTATGCAGAAGAAAGGTTACAACTTAAAAAAAACTAAAGTTCAAAGACGTGAACAGCCGAATGGTTATGTATATAATAAATATAACACAAAATTAAATAAAAACCATGTAATAATTCTAAATACCTATATTTTATCAATATAAAATATGAATTAAAAAAATTGTGCACAAACAATTTGTGTAATGTATATTATAATTTATATTTTAAGAGAGTTTTAAAACACTAAGGATTTTTGTTGCTTAACCCAAATTGTCTTTCTTTAACATAAATATTCTGTAGTCATTGCGCGTTATAAAACTGGTTTCTTGTTTTAAGATAGTTTTATGGTATAAAATAAATTTTTCTAAGCTCAAGATGTTTTAACTTTCAGTAATGGAAAATTAGAATTATAAAAAAAACATGGTATTTGAACAAAGAAAATGGAAGACAAATACAAACAATGTTTACAGGAATGTCTAATTCGATCTTTTCTTTTTCGTCAGTTCAAAAATTGAGGGAAAACTACTAAAATATAAATGAATTGTCACCTTTTTTGAATTGGTATTGAAAGTCGAGAAATAAGTGACACATTCATTTTTTAATAATTGTTTGATATAAATTTTACACAACAAATAAACTTAATTATGTTAACCTTTTTGATGGAGATTTATGCGATAAATTTGATGAAGAAATGTAAATAATTTCGTTTCCAACGCTATTAAAGGAAGTTTTTATTTACTGAAAGATGGGTTGATTAAAAATAATATATATATATATGGGGGTGGAAGCAAAGTAGGCAACTAAAAAGAAAATCTTAGAAAAGAGCTTAATATTAATTCATAAATATGTTACAGAGGATCAGAAAATTATTGGTAAATCTCAAATTCAACACATTTATGTTTGGTGTCTCCAATCTTTGTTTATATCGCCCCATAAATTTATGGGGAGAAAAACAAAAGCTGAAGAGAGTCCCAGATAAATGACTAAAGACTGGTTTTCTGTGTTGATTTAAACCGATGTTATCAGTATTTTTTTTTCCTAATTTGCTGTAAGATACACACATATATAGTGACCTCAGCAAGTGCCAAAATAGAGAGTGTGATACATTGAAGTGTAAGATTCTGCTGGGAGATGACTAGTATATAGCGCAATATAATATGTGTAAATATCTCCAGTAGATGATCTGTAAAAAGTTGAATGTTAAATGCAATATCAAGTCTTGGGAACAGCTTAAGTGTAGAAGTTTGTAGATGCCAGAATATTTCCTACTGCTTGTTTAGAACTTTCATTTGAATTACCTTCCTGATCATTGATTGTCAGACAATACCATCATGCCAAAATTTAAATGTAAACAACATTTTGCTAACTTCATTCTCAAGCAGATTACTTCTATAAAACTAGTGTCTACCACAATATACAATTTCTGCTTTAGAGAGTAAGAAAAAATTTGTAAAAAGGCTTACAAACAAAAACTGTCATTAACCAACCTGCCATTGGCACTTTTGACTGGCTACAAAACATATATATATGTATATACCAAGCACTGAATAAGGCAGGGGATGGGGAGGGCAGTAGCCCTATATATATCTAAGGCTTTTGACAGGGTATGACACGATGGTCTTCTCATAAAAATAAAATCTATGGACAAATACTTAACAATTAAATCCTTCTTAAATGAGAGAAGAATCCAGATTGTCCTCGATGGGCATACGTCCAAACAATATAATATAAATGCAGGTGTACCTCAGGGATCGATCCTTACTGGATAAAATTGTCTCTGACACGGGTATATTTGCCGATGACATCATGCTCTATAGCAGGCACGTGAGGAAAACTAATGAGCACACATCTAAGGCAATGGCGGAAACCCTAGAGGAAGACCTTCACTCTGTAGTGGAATCGGGTCAGAAATGGATGGTAATGTTCAAAGCTGCCAAGACAAGCTCATTTCCTTTAATAATTACATGAAACCTTACCAACCACCAATAGTTATGGCTAAAGATACATTACCTGAAAGTACTCCGTTCAAACTCCTTGGCTTAACGTTCACAGGGAACATGAGTTGGAATAAATACATTGAGATCATTGCCAGGGCTGCTGCGAAGAAAATGGGCTCTCTCTATCGTGCTTGAAAGTTACTTACGCCTGAAAGTATCCTATACCTCTACAAAGCCACCATTCGCCCATGTATCGAGTACTGCTGCACATTTCGGTTGGTGCATCTGCTACTAGTCTCTTGCTTCTGGATAATGTTCTAAAGAGAGTCGCCAACCTGATATGTCCTGAAGTGTCATCTAAACTTCAACCTCTGTTCTATTGATGAAATGTTGCACCCCTCTGCTTGTTTTACAAGTATTTTAATGGTGGATGCGCTGACGAACTACAAGCTCTTGTACCTCCTCGATGAAAATACCCCCGACAAACCCGACAAGCAGCAAAGTACCACCTCTACACAGTAGAGATCCCTAGGTGTAAGAAAGCCTCCTACTCTAATAGCTTCTTCCCCAGAACTGCTAGACTTTGGAATTCTCTTCCGGTTTCCTGCTTCCTTAACTCTACTGACATGCAGAAGTTCAAGTGTAATGCAAACAGAAATCTTGCTGCTAAACTCCCTACATAGTATCCCTGAAACTTAGATCCCTGATAGCAGCCCCCTACATCAAAGTGCCAATGTGCCTTGTTTGGTTAGAAAATGTAATTAAAAAAAATGGTAAAACCAAACAGGAAAACCATGTAAAAAAATAAATTCATTGGACTTAAGGAGTCAGATAAAAAATTCCAACTCCGACTCCTTGTACTTTTAGAAATCTGATTCCGACTCCAGTTAAAACCTCCAACTCCTTCCGACTCCGCAACCCTGATTCCATTACAAATCAAAAGGTCATATCCTAAGGTTTCTGCATTTGACTTCGATCTGTGTGCATTCGTTTTTTCATCATATCTATTGTAGAGTATAGTTTTATCAGCAAATATACCCATCCCGGACACAATTTTATCAGGAATGTCATTCATGAATATCAGGAATAGCAAAAGCTCTGGGGCACAACTGCATTAATATTATTTTCTTCAGTTGTACAGCCATCAAAAACAAACTGGATTTTTCTCTTGTCTTCAATGCATTTCCTGGTGGTTTCAGTATATCCACTCTTAGCTGTTGCTACTTCTTTCTTACAATTACTTCTAGCTTCTATATACTTTGTCTGTTTGTACAGGATTATGCTGGATAAATCTACAGTATGCATGTTGCCTCTGAGCAATGGCAGCTGCGCAAGTAGAAGTAAGCCATTGGGGAGGGTGGGGTTTGCTATAGAACTTCCGTGTAGGAACATATGCTTCAATTGCTGCTTTGAACCATTGAGTAATCTCATTTGTGCATTATTCTGCAGGAAGAGAGAATATATTTCCCCATCCCAGTCAGCCTTATTTTAGTATGTTGTCGTTTTGAGCAATGACTCTTCAACTTGGGGTCGAGAGTTAAGTGGGCAATCAGCATTTGTTACACGATCCTCAGGATCTCTTGTCAGAAATAGATCCACAAGTGAGGCTTGCTGATTCTGGCGATCTGGGAGACGGGTCGGGGATGTTACTGCCTGTGTCAAGGAATGGGATATAGCAAAATTATGGATAATGCTACTAGCTGTGTCAGTGAAGTTAGAGAAGCCAAGCAAATTTCTGTCACTTAGAGTCACTAAATACATGTATTTTGGCGCTAGTGTCAAGGGAGAGTGTTACATCTATGCTGTAAGAGACATGATTGATTATAGCCTGGCTGGATGGAGACCAATAAAGAAAATACAGGTAGCTAACGCTATGTTGTAAATTTAGTTTTAAGCACATGAATGCCTGGTCACCTGATTCTAGTTTAGATTCCCTAGACATGGAGAGGGTGTTACAAATATAGACTCCAAGTCTGTTCCTGTTAAAGTCCTTACAGCAAAGTGTAAGATAACCAGACATGTTAAAGGTTAAAGATGTTAGAGGGGATGGAGAAGTGCAAATTAGTTTCACTTAATGCTAAGATATCTGGGGAGTTTGCTAGGAGAAATGATTCTACATCCTCTAAGTTAGTTCTAAGTCCTTAGATATGTGTAAATGCAAGTCTCAAGGGAGGAGGCATGAGTGTGTGACTGGTTTGAACATTTTTTTTGATTGAGCTGTCATTTCATTCTATTTTGTAGTTTCAAATCTAGATTGAGGTGCTAGGCAAAACGCATGTGCATAGGTACCATCATGCAACACGAGTAGACCATCAGCCGACTCCTCATCCACAAGAATGTGGTCTTTGGAACGCTAATCAGAGATGAGTGCAGAGTGCCTTTACATGCATGACATGGCACTACAAATATCCCGATATTACACAATTGATGATAGAACAGCCGCTCTAAGTGCTATTAAAGGACTTCTGTACTGTCAGTTGGAAACAGCAACCAGCAACTCTCAAACCGGTACCCTCAAACTTGTCCGACAGGAGTGGCCCAGTCCAATCATGTTAGCATATATGGTAAATAAGCACCCCCAAGATGCCCAGTTATAGAAGAAGGGAATAAGGCAAATGTAGGGGACGGCATTCATTGCCCTAGTTAGTACTGCGCATCTCTAATGAGTCCTTATGGCCACACCTCTACTCCTGGCTAATAGGCAAAGAAGGAATATGGAGTATAGATAGGCAGAGCCTATCTACTCCTTAAGCACTTTAGTTTTGCAAACCGGTGATTTGATCAAGTCACCAGCTCTAGGGAGGTCGTTGTCCAGGAATGAGGAGGCCTCCCTCCCCTGTTTGGTGCTAAGACATATGAGATCAGTGGCACAGGTTTACAAATCGGAGTTTTCCTTATCCGAGATGGATGACCTAACCAGATCTACTGGTCTATCAGTACTGAGAGAGTTTTTCCTGCACCTGGTTGCATGGATAGTGAGGATTGATACAGTTAGTATCAAAGAATTAGTATCTGCTTTGAAGTTATACTCCTCAGAATAGGATTAAGATTGGTTACGTTTTTAAAGGAGGTATGCATGAGTGTGAGTTGTAGATTAAAGGTGAATATGGAAAATTATAGTATAAGGATTAGGGTGCATTTCGAAATGTGCTTTAGGTGTTAGTTTTCAAGTAAAGATAATCACCAGTACTTTATCCCATCTAATGAAAGAAATATATAGTTGCTAGTTAATACAGATCACTTATAATCTGAGTACAAACTGTGGCTATTAGTTATCTATTTTATAGATATTCTTTAGAGTATAAATAGAGGTTAAGTTAATGCATCCCTTAGCAATAGAAATCTATAGATGTTTAGTATTTATCGATTTTGAAAAGGTCAGCCTACTAAAGTTTATGACCGGAAGCTAAACCCTCCTCCCAAGGTACATGCAAAGTATGTGATTTTATATCAGCTTGGGGAGAAGATCAATTGGTTTTTTGTCCAGTTGAAACAGGAGAGATGATATACTTACAAAAATACAGCATTAATATACAATATAGATATACAGGGATTTGGGGAGGATGTAAGAGTATAAGGATTTTTAATGTTTATCATGCAAAACAGACAGGACGGCGTCTTGGAGGCAAAGCATTATCCCTTTAAAGCAGACATTTAGAAATAGCATTTGTGCCAGTTATTTTAGTAACATGCATCAGTAACAATATACATGTGGCCAGTATATGTCTTATATTTAATCATTACACTTAGTCATAGAATGATAAATTATGATTTCCAAAAAAAGAGGGAAGCAGTAAAAGTAAATAAGAGCAGGAAAAATAGGTTTGGTGAATAAGCAATAAATTAATTGCTTCATAAGCAATGGTTTGCACAATTTAGCAGTTTTTGTATGGTTTTGCTTTTATTTTTGGAGATATCTCATATTTTGTACTGTACTGTAATGCTTCCACTTCATCAAGATATTTTGGTCTGTCAGATCACTGCAAATCTTGTCTAGACAGCTGTTTTCGTTTTGGTTGTGATGTCTCACAAGATCAATGAAAGTTCTGTCTTTGAGTGAGATCACTATAGATTACATTGGATAACAATCGGATTGTAGTCTGAAAGTTATCTAGTGGAATTGCCAAATGGAATTTGGCAATTGGATTAGTTTTGGATCAATCTGGAATCACCATCTTATCTCTCCCACCCAAAAAAATAACGGGCATAAATCAATAAGAAGCAACCCATGGCACTATAGCCCTTTACATCTTCCTTTTTTTGTTTACAAAGGAGTCACCACTTATCAAGGCCCAAAGGTCAATCGAGGATAATGGTTAATGAGTGTACACAAGTCAATGGCACAATATCCTAGTAATCGTTAGTAGTGGAAATTTGGTAAATTGGATTACTTAAGGGGGTGGCTCATCAAGACTTTGTTTATGTTGGACTTGAATATGATCAAATTGTAGTTAGCTGGAAAGCAGGCAAATGGAAGAGAGTTCCACAGGTATGAAGTTCTAAGAAAGCAGCTTTGTTCATGAAATCTATGTTTAGAATTAGGGACAGAAAAAGAGTGGGGGAAATTATTGATACTGGTTTCAGCTAGACGAGTGTTTTTCATGAAAGTTTAGCAATGGAGGGGGGGCATAGATTGGAGCTCAGACAGGCACCTGCCATGAAAATAGTGATAGAGTAAAGACAGGCTTGTAATGTCTCTTTTGAGGGAAGAGGTTGTAGAGAAGAGAAAAAGGCACCCCCACCAGGTTACGAAGTCTATTTTGAACTTTGTCGAAGTATGATAAAAGGTTTCCAGCAGTTCCTGCCCAGATGTGACAACAGTACTCCATCTCTGGATGTACTTGACTCTTACTCATGTAGAGAATTGCATCAGCAGTGAGATATGTACTAGAGCGCTAGAAGGATCCAACCATTTATCCAGCCCAGAACCTCCCCAAGACGAGAGCCATTCATTTCAATTGATGCCAGATAGGAGATCAGAGCGTTGTGGTAGAGATATCTCCAGAGAAGACCCTAATTTACCTCATATGTGCTTCTGGGTTGCACTTGCTTACACCACCGCATTTATATTTGCCCTCTATCGCCCCCACAACAGCGGAGTTACTATCTTTAAGAGTATATCTGAGAAAATTGACCACATCCCGTCTGCTCATCACTCAGCTTACATTCACATTTGCGGTGACTTCAATGTCCATAATGTGGAAGGGCTGACCCACTCGAACAAGACAGATGATGAGGGGACATTCTGTTATGATTTTGCCATTGCCTATGACCTCAGATTGTTCATGAACCCAACAGTGTGCCCGATACTACCGAAACAACTCCCTCCCAAATTTCCCTATGAGGACTAAAGCCACATTGTTGTAAAAGTCATCCCTTCTCATGTCTGCGATACATGATACATCCACATCTTTTGATAAAGTCTGGCACAAAGGGCTGCTAATGAAAATTAAATTGTACGTCATAACTGGACGTATACTAAATATAATTAGATTCATCTTAGACAATAGAAGCACATAGGTTTTCATTGATGAACATACATCCAAGCAACATAACATTAATGCGGGAGTGTCTCAGGGTCGATCCTTGGACAATTATTATTCCTGATATTCAAAAACAACCTCCCAGATAATATTGTGTCCGAGATGGGTATATTTACTGATGATACAATGCTCTATAACATGCATTAGGGAAGAAAAGATGTAAATAAATCTAAGACAATGGAAAAATCATTAGAAAATGACCTCAGACCATAGGTGAATAGGGATGCGAATGGATGGTAATATTTAATGCTAGCAAAACTAAACTGTTCTGCTTTAACAATTACAAGGCACTTCTCAAACTGCTTATATCGATGAAAAAAAAAACACCCTACCTGAGAATTCTACCTTTAAACTCCTTTTTTGGTACTATTTTACCATATTTTACTTTGTGGGCAATATGAACTGGAACAAATACATAGAGGACATTGCAAAGACTGCTGCAACACTGCTGCGTTCCCTCTATCGAGCTAAAAGACTACTCCCACCTGAGGATATCCCGTACCTCTACAAGGCCACCATTCACTCATGCATGGAGTATTGTTTCCACATCTGGGCTGGTGCACCTACCACTAATCTCTTCCTCCTGGATAGGTTTTAAAAGAATTGTCAATCTAATCCCACTTTATCAACTAAGCTTCAGCTCTTTTCCTATCATCACAATGTTGCATCTCTGTGCAATGTGTTCTGATGAACTCGTTGCACTTGTACCCTGTACATATCTCCGACAAACCAGTTTAGCAATAAGATCTCACCCTTTCACTGTTGAGGTCTCTAGATGTCAAAAAGGTTTCTATTCTAATAGTTTCTTCCCTTGAACAGCTGGACTTTGGAATTCACTTCCTGCGTTCCTGGTCGTACTGATATGCAGACGTTTCAGTGTAACATAAACCGACATCTTGTTAATCTTTCCTAGACATGGTCTCAAAAAGTAGCCTTTTTTGTCCAAGTGGTGATATGCCTTGTTTGGAGTTAACGTTAAATAAATAAATGAAGCTGGTAGAGTGTATATGTGAGTATATTTATCATACAAGTGAATGTAAAACATATAAAATGATATGCATGAAAAGTAATTATAAAATGCTGAATAGGTGTGGGAGGCTGGTATATGGATTTGCAGAATTGATTTCCATATAGTGGTCAAGGAGTTGGATGTCTGAGTCGAGAGTCAGAGTCTAAGACACCAAAGGAGTCGGAATCTGCATATTAGGAATTCAAAGAGTAAGAGTCGGACTTTCACCATCCGCCTCCACAACCCTGAATGGAATGGAATCATAATGATTAGTAACATTTAATGCTACTAAGACTAAGCTCTTTTCTTTTAAGAATTATACAAAAAACATTTTCCACCAAAGATGGTAATAAAAAATACCATCTTATTTCGGCTTAACATTCATAGACAACATGAATTAGAACAATACATTGATGACTTTGCCATGGTTGCTATTTTCGGCGTAACATTCATAGACAACATGAATTAGAACAATGCATTAATGACTTTGCCAGAGTTGCTATTTCGGCTTAACATTTATAGGCAACATGAATTAGAACAATGCATTGATGACTTTGCCATGGTTGCTATTTCGGCTTAACATTTATAGACAACATGAATAAGACAATACATTGATGACTTTGCTATGGTTGCTATTTCAGCTTAACATTCATAGACAACATGCATTAGAACAATGCATTGATGACTTTGCTATGGTTACTATTTCGGCTTAACATCCATAGGCAACATGAATTAGAACAATGCATTGATGACTTTGCTATGGTTGCTATTTCGGCTTAACATTCATAGACAACATAAATTAGAACAATGCATTGATGACTTTGCTATGGTTACTATTTCGGCTTAACATTCATAGGCAACATGAATTAGAACAATGCATTGATGACTTTGCTATGGTTGCTATTTCGGCTTAACATTCATAGACAACATACATTAGAACAATACATTGATGACTTTGCCAGGGTTGCTATTTCGGCTTAACATTCATAGACAACATAAATTAGAACAATACATTGATGACTGCCACAGTTGCTATTTCGGCTTAACATTCATAGACAACATAAATTAGAACAATACATTGATGACTTTGCCAGGGTTGCTATTTCGGCTTAACATTCATAGACAACATAAATTAGAACAATACATTGATGACTGCCACAGTTGCTATTTCGGCTTAACATTCATAGACAACATAAATTAGAACAATACATTGATGACTTTGCCGGGGTTGCTATTTTGGCTTAACATTCATAGACAACATAAATTAGAACAATACATTGATGACTTTGCCGGGGTTGCTATTTTGGCTTAACATTCATAGACAACATAAATTAGAACAATACATTGATGACTGCCACAGTTGCTATTTCGGCTTAACATTCATAGACAACATAAATTAGAACAATACATTGATGACTGCCACAGTTGCTATTTCGGCTTAACATTCATAGACAACATAAATTAGAACAATACATTGATGACTTTGCCAGGGTTGCTATTTCGGCTTAACATTCATAGACAACATAAATTAGAACAATACATTGATGACTTTGCCAGGGTTGCTATTTCGGCTTAACATTCATAGACAACATAAATTAGAACAATGCATTGATGACTGCCACAGTTGCTATTTCGGCTTAACATTCATAGACAACATAAATTAGAACAATACATTGATGACTGCCACAGTTGCTATTTCGGCTTAACATTCATAGACAACATAAATTAGAACAATACATTGATGACTGCCACAGTTGCTATTTCGGCTTAACATTCATAGGCAACATAAATTAGAACAATACATTGATGACTTTGCCATGGTCGCTATTTCGGCTTAACATTCATAGACAACATACATTAGAACAATACATTGATGACTGCCACAGTTGCTATTTCGGCTTAACATTCATAGGCAACATGAATTAGAACAATGCATTGATAACTTTGCTATGGTTACTATTTATGTTTAACATTCATAGGCAACATGAATTAGAACAATGCATTGATGACTTTGCCATGGTTGCTATTTCGGCTTAACATTTATAGGCAACATGCATTAGAACAATGCATTGATGACTTTGCCATGGTTACTATTTCAGTTTAACATTCATAGGCAACATGAATTAGAACAATGCATTGATTACTTTGCCACGGTTACTATTTCGGCTAAACATTCCTAGTCAACATGAATTAGAACAATGCATTAATGACTTTGCAATGGTTGCTATTTCAGTTTAACATTCATAGCCACCATGAATTTGAACAATACATTGATGACTCTGCCACAGTTACTATTTCGGCTTAACATTTATAGGCAACATGAATTAGAACAATACATTGATGACTTTGCCATGGTTACTATTTCCGCTTAACATTCATAGACAACATGAATTAGAACAATGCATTGATGACTTTGCTATGGTTACTATTTCAGTTTAACATTCATAGGCAACATGAATTAGAACAATACATGATGACTTTTCCATGGTTGCTATTTTGACTTAACATTCATAGACAACATGAATTAGAACAATGCATTGAAGACTTTGCTATGGTTACTATTTCAGTTTAACATTCATAGGCAACATGAATTAGAACAATGCATTGATGACTTTGCCATGGTTACTATTTCAGTTTAACATTCATAGACAACATGAATTAGAACAATGCATTGATGACTTTGCTATGGTTACTATTTCAGTTTAACATTCATAGGCAACATGAATTAGAACAATACATTGATGACTTTTCCATGGTTGCTATTTCGGCTTAACATTCATAGACAACATGAATTAGAACAATGCATTGATGACTTTGCTATGGTTACCTTTTAAGTTTAACATTCATAGGCAACATGAATTAGAACAATGCATTGATGACTTTGCTATGGTTACTATTTCAGTTTAAAATTCATAGGCAACATGAATTAGAACAATGCATTGATGACTTTGCTATGGTTACTATTTCAGCTTAACATTCATAGGCAACATGAATTAGAACAATGCATTGATGACTTTGCTATAGTTACTATTTCAGTTTAACATTCATAGACAACATGAATTAGAACAATGCATTGATGACATTGCTATGGTTACTATTTCAGTTTAACATTCATAGGCAACATGAATAAGACCAATACATTGATTACTCTGCCACAGTTGCTATTTCGGCTTAAAATTCATAGGCAACATGAATTAGAACAATGCATTGATGACTCTGCCATAGTTGCTATTTTGGCTTAACATTCATAGACAACATGAATTAGAACAATACATTGATGACTTTGCCATGGTTGCTATTTCAGCTTAACATTCATAGGCAACATGAATTAGAACAATACATTGATTACTGCCACAGTTGCTATTTCGGCTTAACATTCATAGACAACATAAATTAGAACAATACATTGATGACTGCCACAGTTGCTATTTCGGCTTAACATTCATAGACAACATAAATTAGAACAATACATTGATGACTTTGCCAGGGTTGCTATTTCGGCTTAACATTCATAGAAAACATAAGTTAGATCAATACATTGATGACTTTGCCAGGGTTGCTATTTCGGCTTAACATTCATAGACAACATAAATTAGAACAATACATTGATGACTGCAACAGTTGCTATTTCGGCTTAAAATTCATAGACAACATAAATTAGAACAATACATTGATGACTTTGCCAGGGTTGCTATTTCGGCTTAACATTCATAGACAAAATAAATTAGAACAATACATTGATGACTTTGCCAGGGTAGCTATTTCGGCTTAACATTCATAGACAACATAAATTAGAACAATACATTGATGACTTTGCCAGGGTTGCTATTTCGGCTTAACATTCATAGACAACATAAATTAGAACAATACATTGATGACTGCCACAGTTGCTATTTCGGCTTAACATTCATAGACAACATAAATTAGAACAATACATTGATGACTTTGCCAGGGTTGCCATTTCGGCTTAACATTCATAGACAACATAAATTAGAAATATACATTGATGACTTTGCCAGGGTTACTATTTCGGCTTAACATTCATAGACAACATAAATTAGAACAATACATTGATGACTGCCACAGTTGCTATTTCGGCTTAACATTCAAAAACAACATACATTAGAACAATACATTGATGACTTTGCCAGGGTTGCTATTTCGGCTTAAAATTCATAGGCAACATGAATTAGAACAATACATTGATGACTTTGCCATGGTCGCTATTTCGGCTTAACATTCATAGACAACATACATTAGAACAATACATTGATGACTGCCACAGTTGCTATTTCGGCTTAACATTCATAGGCAACATGAATTAGAACAATGCATTGATAACTTTGCTATGGTTACTATTTATGTTTAAAATTCATAGGCAACATGAATTAGAACAATGCATTGATTACTTTGCCACGGTTACTATTTCGGCTAAACATTCCTAGTCAACATGAATTAGAACAATGCATTAATGACTTTGCAATGGTTGCTATTTCAGTTTAACATTCATAGCCACCATGAATTTGAACAATACATTGATGACTCTGCCACAGTTACTATTTCGGCTTAACATTTATAGGCAACATGAATTAGAACAATACATTGATGACTTTGCCACGGTTTCTATTTTTGGCTTAACATTCATAGACAACATGAATTAGAACAATGCATTGATGACTTTGCTATGGTTACTATTTCAGTTTAACATTCATAGGCAACATGAATTAGAACAATACATGATGACTTTTCCATGGTTGCTATTTTGGCTTAACATTCATAGACAACATGAATTAGAACAATGCATTGAAGACTTTGCTATGGTTACTATTTCAGTTTAACATTCATAGGCAACATGAATTAGAACAATGCATTGATGACTTTGCCATGGTTACTATTTCAGTTTAACATTACTAGACAACATGAATTAGAACAATGCATTGATGACTTTGCTATGGTTTCTATTTCAGTTTAACATTCATAGGCAACATGAATTAGAACAATACATTGATGACTTTTCCATGGTTGCTATTTCGGCTTAATATTCATAGACAACATGAATTAGAACAATGCATTGATGACTTTGCTATGGTTACCTTTTAAGTTTAACATTCATAGGCAACATGAATTCGAACAATGCATTGATGACTTTGCTATGGTTACTATTTCAGTTTAAAATTCATAGGCAACATGAATTAGAACAATGCATTGATGACTTTGCTATGGTTACTATTTCAGCTTAACATTCATAGGCAACATGAATTAGAACAATGCATTGATGACTTTGCTATAGTTACTATTTCAGTTTAACATTCATAGACAACATGAATTAGAACAATGCATTGATGACATTGCTATGGTTACTATTTCAGTTTAACATTCATAGGCAACATGAATTAGAACAATACATTGATTACTCTGCAACAGTTGCTATTTCGGCTTAAAATTCATAGGCAACATGAATTAGAACAATGCATTGATGACTCTGCCATAGTTGCTATTTCGGCTTAACATTCATAGACAACATGAATTAGAACAATACATTGATGACTTTGCCATGGTTGCTATTTCAGCTTAACATTCATAGGCAACATGAATTAGAACAATACATTGATTACTGCCACAGTTGCTATTTCGGCTTAACATTCATAGACAACATAAATTAGAACAATACATTGATGACTGCCACAGTTGCTATTTCGGCTTAACATTCATAGACAACATAAATTAGAACAATACATTGATGACTTTGCCAGGGTTGCTATTTCGGCTTAACATTCATAGACAACATAAGTTAGAACAATACATTGATGACTTTGCCAGGGTTGCTATTTCGGCTTAACATTCATAGACAACATAAATTAGAACAATACATTGATGACTGCAACAGTTGCTATTTCGGCTTAACATTCATAGACAACATAAATTAGAACAATACATTGATGACTTTGCCAGGGTTGCTATTTCGGCTTAACATTCATAGACAAAATAAATTAGAACAATACATTGATGACTTTGCCAGGGTAGCTATTTCGGCTTAACATTCATAGACAACATAAATTAGAACAATACATTGATGACTTTGCCAGGGTTGCTATTTCGGCTTAACATTCATAGACAGCATGAATTAGAACAATACATTGATGACTTTGACATGTTGCTATTTCGGCTTAAAATTCATAGACAACATGAATTAGAACAATGCATTGATGACTTTGCCATTGTTTCTATTTTCGGCTTTACATTCATAGACAACATGAATTAGAACAATACATTGATGACTTTGCCATGGTTGCTATTTCGGCTTAACATTCATAGACAACATGAATTAATACAATACATTGATGACTGCCACAGTTGCTATTTCGGCTTAACATTCATTGGCAACATGAATTAGAACAATGCATTTATGACTTTGCCATGGTTACTATTTCAGCTTAACATTCATAGGCAACATGAATTAGAACAATGCATTGATGACTTTGCCACGGTTACTATTTCGGCTTAACATTCATAGACAGCATGAATTAGAACAATACATTGATGACTTTGCCATGGTTGCTATCTCGGCTTAACATTCATAGACAACATGAATTAGAACAATACATTGATGACTTTGACATGGTTGCTATTTCGGCTTAAAATTCCGACAACATGAATTAGAACAATGCATTGATGACTTTGCCATGGTTTCTATTTTCGGCTTAACATTCATAGACATCATGAATTAGAACAATACATTGATGACTTTGCTATGGTTACTATTTACGTTTAACATTCATAGGCAACATGAATTAGAACAATACATTGATGACTTTGCTATGGTTACTATTTCAGTTTAACATTCATAGACAACATAAATTAGAACAATACATTGATGACTTTGCCATGGTTGCTATTTCGGCTTAACATTCATAGACAACATGAATTAATACAATACATTGATGACTGCCAGAGTTGCTATTTCGGCTTAATATTCATAGGCAACATGAATTAGAACAATGCAGTAATGACTTTGCTATGGTTACTATTTAGGTTTAACATTCATAGACAACATAAATTAGAACAATACATCGATGACTTTGCCATGGTTGCTATTTCGGCTTAACATTCATAGACAACATGAATTAAAACAAGACATTGATGACTGCCACAGTTGCTATTTCGGCTTAACATTCCTAGGCAACATGAATTAGAACAATGCATTGATGACTTTGCCATGGTTGCTATTTGGCTTAACATTCATAGACAACATGAATTAGAACAATGCATTGATGACTTTTCCATGGTTACTATTTCAGTTTAACATTCATAGACAACATGAATTAGAACAATGCATTGATGACTTTTCCATGGTTACTATTTCAGTTTAACATTCATAGGCAACATGAATAAGCACAATGCATTGATGACTTTTCCATGGTTACTATTTCAGTTTAACATTCATAGGCAACATGAAGAAGAACAATGCATTGATGACTTTTCCATGGTTACTATTTCAGTTTAACATTCATAGGCAACATGAATTAGAACAATGCATTGATGACTTTGCCATGGTTACTATTTCAGTTTAACATTCATAGGCAACATGAATTAGAACAATGCATTGATGACTTTGCCATGGTTACTATTTCGGCTTAACATTCATAGACAACATGAATTAGAACAATGCATTGATGACTTTTCCATGGTTACTATTTCAGTTTAACATTCATAGGCAACATGAATTAGAACAATGCATTGATGACATTTCCATGGTTACTATTTCAGTTTAACATTCATAGGCAACATGAATAAGCACAATGCATTGATGACTTTTCCATGGTTACTATTTCAGTTTAACATTCATAGGCAACATGAATAAACACAATGCATTGATGACTTTGCCATGGTTACTATTTCAGCTTAACATTCATAGGCAACATGAATTAGAACAATACATTGATGACTGCAACAGTCGCTATTTCGGCTTAACATTCATAGGCAACATGAATTAGAACAATGCATTGATGACTCTGCCACAGTTGCTATTTCGGCTTAACATTCATAGACAACATGAATTAGAACAATGCATTGATGACTCTGCCACAGTTGCTATTTCGGCTTAACATTCATAGACAACATAAATTAGAACAATACATTGATGACTGCCACAGTTGCTATTTCGGCTTAACATTCATAGGCAACATGAATTAGAAACATACATTGATGACTTTGCCATGGTTGCTATTTCGGCTTAACATTTATAGGCAACATGAATTAGAACAATGCATTGATGACTTTGCCACGGTTACTATTTCGGCTTAACATTCATAGACATCATGAATTAGAACATTACATTGATGACTTTGCCATGGTTGCTATCTCGGCCTAACATTCATAGACAACATGAATTAGAACAATACATTGATGACTTTGACATGTTGCTATTTCGGCTTAAAATTCATAGACAACATGAATTAGAACAATGCATTGATGACTTTGCCATGGTTTCTATTTTCGGCTTAACATTCATAGACAACATGAATTAGAACAATACATTGATGACTTTGCTATGGTTACTATTTCAGTTTAACATTCATAGGCAACATGAATTAGAACAATACATTGATGACTTTGCTATGGTTACTATTTCAGTTTAACATTCATAGACAACATAAATTAGAACAATACATTGATGACTTTGCCATGGTTGCTATTTCGGCTTAACATTCATAGACAACATGAATTAATACAATACATTGATGACTGCCACAGTTGCTATTTCGGCTTTACATTCATTGGCAACATGAATTAGAACAATGCATTTATGACTTTGCCATGGTAACTATTTCAGCTTAACATTCATAGGCAACATGAATTAGAACAATGCATTGATGACTTTGCCACGGTTACTATTTCGGCTTAACATTCATAGACAGCATGAATTAGAACAATACATTGATGACTTTGCCATGGTTGCTATCTCGGCTTAACATTCATAGACAACATGAATTAGAACAATACATTGATGACTTTGACATGGTTGCTATTTCGGCTTAAAATTCCGACAACATGAATTAGAACAATGCATTGATGACTTTGCCATGGTTTCTATTTTCGGCTTAACATTCATAGACATCATGAATTAGAACAATACATTGATGACTTTGCTATGGTTACTATTTACGTTTAACATTCATAGGCAACATGAATTAGAACAATACATTGATGACTTTGCTATGGTTACTATTTCAGTTTAACATTCATAGACAACATAAATTAGAACAATACATTGATGACTTTGCCATGGTTGCTATTTCGGCTTAACATTCATAGACAACATGAATTAATACAATACATTGATGACTGCCACAGTTGCTATTTCGGCTTAATATTCATAGGCAACATGAATTAGAACAATGCAGTAATGACTTTGCTATGGTTACTATTTAGGTTTAACATTCATAGACAACATAAATTAGAACAATACATCGATGACTTTGCCATGGTTGCTATTTCGGCTTAACATTCATAGACAACATGAATTAAAACAAGACATTGATGACTGCCACAGTTGCTATTTAGGCTTAACATTCATAGGCAACATGAATTAGAACAATGCATTGATGACTTTGCCATGGTTGCTATTTCGGCTTAACATTCATAGACAACATGAATTAGAACAATGCATTGATGACGTTGCTATGGTTACTATGTCAGTTTAACATTCATAGGCAACATGAATTAGAACAATGCATTGATGACTTTGCCATGGTTACTATTTCGGCTTAACATTCATAGACAACATGAATTAGAACAATACATTGATGACTTTGCCATGGTTACTATTTCTGTTTAACATTCATAGACAGAATGAATTAGAACAATGCATTGATGACTTTGCTATGGTTACTCTGTCAGTTTAACATTCATAGGCAACATGAATTAGAACAATGCATTGATGACTTTGCCATAGTTACTATTTCGGCTTAACATTCATAGGCAACATGAATTAGAACAATGCATTGATGACTTTGCCATGGTTACTATTTCGGCTAAACATTCATAGACAACATGAATTAGAACAATGCATTGATGACTTTGCCATGGTTGCTATTTCAGCTTAACATTCATAGGCAACATAAATTAGAACAATGCATTGATGACACTGCCACAGTTGCTATTTCGGCTTAACATTCATATGCAACATGAATTAGAACAATGCATTGATGACTTTGCCATGGCTGCTATTTCGGCTTAACATTCATAGACAACATGAATTAGAACAATGCATTGATAATTTTGCCACGGTTACTATTTCGGCTTAACATTCATAGACAACATGAATTAGAACAATGCATTGATGACTTTGCCACGGTTACTATTTCGGCTTAACATTTATAGGCAACATGAATTAGAACAATGCATTGATGACTTTGGTATGGTTACTATTTCGGCTTAACATTCATAGGCAACATGAATTAGAACAATGCATTGATGACTTTGCCACGGTTTCTATTTTTGGCTTAACATTCATAGACAACATGAAATAGAACAATGCATTGATGACTTTGCGCAGGTTACTATTTCAGCTTAACATTCATAGGCAACATGAATAAGAACAATGCATTGATGACTTTTTTACGGTTACTATTTCGGCTTAACATTCATAGGCAACATGAATTAGAACAATGCATTGATGACTGTGCCATGGTTACTATTTCGGCTTAACATTCATAGGCAACATGAATTAGACCAATGCATTGATGACTTTGCCACAGTTGCTATTTCGGCTTAACATTCAAAGACAACATGAATTAGAACAATGCATTGATGACTTTGCCACGGTTACTATTTCGGCTTAACATTCATAGGCAACCTGAATAAGAACAATGCATTGATGACTTTGCCATGGTTACTATTTCAGTTTAACATTCATAGGCAACATGAATTAGAACAATGCATTGATGACTTTGCCATGGTTACTATTTCGGCTTAACATTCATAGACAACATGAATTAGAACAATGCATTGATGACTTTTCCATGGTTACTATTTCAGTTTAACATTCATAGGCAACATGAATTAGAACAATGCATTGATGACTTTTCCATGGTTACTATTTCAGTTTAACATTCATAGGCAACATGAATAAGCACAATGCATTGATGACTTTTCCATGGTTACTATTTCAGTTTAACATTCATAGGCAACATGAATAAACACAATGCATTGATGACTTTTCCATGGTTACTATTTCAGTTTAACATTCATAGGCAACATGAATTAGAACAATGCATTGATGACTTTTCCATGGTTACTATTTCAGTTTAACATTCATAGGCAACATGAAGAAGAACAATGCATTGATGACTTTTCCATGGTTACTATTTCAGTTTAACATTCATAGGCAACATGAATTAGAACAATGCATTGATGACTTTGCCATGGTTACTATTTCAGTTAAACATTCATAGGCAACATGAATTAGAACAATGCATTGATGACTTTGCCATGGTTACTATTTCGGCTTAACATTCATAGACAACATGAATTAGAACAATGCATTGATGACTTTTCCATGGTTACTATTTCAGTTAAACATTCATAGGCAACATGAATTAGAACAATGCATTGATGACATTTCCATGGTTACTATTTCAGTTTAACATTCATAGGCAACATGAATAAGCACAATGTATTGATGACTTTTCCATTGTTACTATTTCAGTTTAACATTCATAGGCAACATGAATAAACACAATGCATTGATGACTTTGCCATGGTTACTATTTCAGCTTAACATTCATAGGCAACATGAATTAGAACAATACATTGATGACTGCAACAGTTGCTATTTCGGCTTAACATTCATAGGCAACATGAATTAGAACAATGCATTGATGACTCTGCCACAGTTGCTATTTCGGCTTAACATTCATAGACAACATGAATTAGAACAATGCATTGATGACTCTGCCACAGTTGCTATTTCGGCTTAACATTCATAGACAACATAAATTAGAACAATACATTGATGACTGCCACAGTTGCTATTTCTGCTTAACATTCATAGGCAACATGAATTAGAAACATACATTGATGACTTTGCCATGGTTGCTATTTCGGCTTAACATTTATAGGCAACATGAATTAGAACAATGCATTGATGACTTTGCCACGGTTACTATTTCAGCTTAACATTCATAGACAACATGAATTAGAACAATACATTGATGACTTTGCCATGGTTGCTATCTCGGCTTAACATTCATAGACAACATGAATTAGAACAATACATTGATGACTTTGACATGTTGCTATTTCGGCTTAAAATTCATAGACAACATGAATTAGAACAATGCATTGATGACTTTGCCATGGTTTCTATTTTCGGCTTAACATTCATAGACAACATGAATTAGAACAATACATTGATGACTTTGCTATGGTTACTATTTCAGTTTAACATTCATAGGCAACATGAATTAGAACAATACATTGATGACTTTGCTATGGTTACTATTTCAGTTTAACATTCATAGACAACATAAATTAGAACAATACATTGATGACTTTGCCATGGTTGCTATTTCGGCTTAACATTCATAGACAACATGAATTAATACAATACATTGATGACCGCCACAGTTGCTATTTCGGCTTAACATTCATAGGCAACATGAATTAGAACAATGCAGTAATGACTTTGCTACGGTTACTATTTACGTTTCACATTCATAGACAACATAAATTAGAACAATACATCGATGACTTTGCCATGGTTGCTGTTTCGGCTTAACATTCATAGACAACATGAATTAAAACAAGACATTGATGACTGCCACAGTTGCTATTTCGGCTTAACATTCATAGGCAACATGAATTAGAACAATGCATTGATGACTTTGCCATGGTTGCTATTTCGGCTTAACATTCATAGACAACATGAATTAGAACAATACATTGATGACTTTGCCATGGTTGCTATTTCGGCTTAACATTCATAGACAACATGAATAAGAACAATGCATTGATGACTTTGCTATGGTTACTATTTCGGCTAAACATTCATAGGCAACATGAATTAGAACACTGCATTGATGACTTTGCCATGGTTACTATTTCGGCTTAACATTCATAGACAACATGAATTAGAACAATGCATTGATGACTTTGCCATGGTTGCTATTTCAGCTTAACATTCATAGGCAACATGAATAAGAACAATGCATTGATGACACTGCCACAGTTGCTATTTCGGCTTAACATTCATATGCAACATGAATTAGAACAATGCATTGATGACTTTGCCATGGCTGCTATTTCGGCTTAACATTCATAGACAACATGAATTAGAACAATGCATTGATGACTGTGCCATGGTTACTATTTCGGCTTAACATTCATAGGCAACATGAATTAGAACAATGCATTGATGACTGTGCCACAGTTGCTATTTCATCTTAACATTCAAAGACAACGTGAATTAGAACAATGCATTGATGACTTTGCCACGGTTACTATTTCGGCTTAACATTCATAGGCAACCTGAATAAGAACAATGCATTGATGACTTTGCCATGGTTACTATTTCAGTTTAACATTCATAGGCAACATTAATTAGAACAATGCATTTATGACTTTGCCATGGTTACTATTTCGGCTTAACATTCATCGACAACATGAATTAGAACAATGCATTGATGACTTTTCCATGGTTACTATTTCAGTTTAACATTCATAGGCAACATGAATTAGAACAATGCATTGATGACTTTTCCATGGTTACTATTTCAGTTTAACATTCATAGGCAACATGAATAAGCACAATGCATTGATGACTTTTCCATGGTTACTATTTCAGTTTAACATTAATAGGCAACATGAATAAGCACAATGCATTGATGACTTTTCCATGGTTACTATTTCAGTTTAACATTCATAGGAAACATGAAGAAGAACAATGCATTGATGACTTTTCCATGGTTACTATTTCAGTTTAACATTCATAGGCAACATGAATTAGAACAATGCATTGATGACTTTGCCATGGTTACTATTTCAGTTCAACATTCATAGGCGACATGAATTGGAACAATACATTGATGACTTTGCCATGGTTACTATTTCGGCTTAACATTCATAGGCAACATGAATTAGAACAATGCATTGATGACTTTGCCATGTTGCTATTTCGGCTTTACATTCATAGGCAACATGAATTAGAACAATACATTGATGACTTTGCCATGGTTACTATTTCGGCTTAACATTCATAGGCAACATGAATTAGAACAATGCATTGATGACACTGCCACAGTTGCTATTTCGGCTTAACATTCATAGGCAACATGAATTAGAACAATGCATTGATGACTTTGCCATGGTTGCTATTTCGGCTTAACATTCATAGGCAACATGAATTAGAACAATGCATTGATGACTGTGCCATGGTTACTATTTCAGCTTAACATTCATACGCAACATGAATTAGAACAATGCATTGATGACTTTGCCACAGTTGCTATTTCGGCTTAACATTCAAAGACAACATGAATTAGAACAATGCATTGATGACTTTGCCACGGTTACTATTTCGGCTTAACATTCATAGGCAACCTGAATAAGAACAATGCATTGATGACTTTGCCATGGTTACTATTTCAGTTTAACATCCATAGGCAACATGAATTAGAACAATGCATTGATGACTTTGCCATGGTTACTATTTCGGCTTAACATTCATAGACAACATGAATTAGAACAATGCATTGATGACTTTTCCATGGTTACTATTTCAGTTTAACATTCATAGGCAACATGAATTAGAACAATGCATTGATGACTTTGCCATGGTTACTATTTCAGTTTAACATTCATAGGCAACATGAATAAACACAATGCATTGATGACTTTGCCATGGTTACTATTTCAGCTTACCATTCATTGGCAACATGAATTAGAACAATACATTGATGACTGCAACAGTTGCTATTTCGGCTTAACATTCATAGGCAACATGAATTAGAACAATGCATTTATGACTCCGCCACAGTTGCTATTTCGGCTTAACATTCATAGACAACATAATTAAGAACAATACATTGATGACTTTGCCATGGTTTCTATTTTCGGCTTAACATTCATAGACAACATGAATTAGAACAATACATTGATGACTTTGCCATGGCTGCTATTTCGGCTTAACATTCACAGGCAACATGAATTAGAAAAATGCATCGACGACTCTGCCACAGTTGCTATTTCGGCTTAACACTCATAGACAACATGAATTAGAACAATGCATTGATGACTCTGCCACAGTTGCTATTTCGGCTTAACATTCATAGACAACATAAATTAGAACAATACATTGATGACTGCCACAGTTGCTATTTCGGCTTAACATTCATAGGCAACATGAATTAGAAACATACATTGATGACTTTGCCATGGTTGCTATTTTGGCTTAACATTTATAGGCAACATGAATTAGAACAATGCATTCATGACTTTGCCACGGTTACTATTTCGGCTTAACATTCATAGACAACATGAATTAGAACAATACATTGATGACTTTGCCATGGTTGCTATCTCGGCTTAACATTCATAGACAACATGAATTAGAACAATACATTGATGACTTTGACATGTTGCTATTTCGGCTTAAAATTCATAGACAACATGAATTAGAACAATGCATTGATGACTTTGCCATGGTTTCTATTTTCGGCTTAACATTCATAGACAACATGAATTAGAACAATACATTGATGACTTTGCTATGGTTACTATTTCAGTTTAACATTCATAGGCAACATGAATTAGAACAATACATTGATGACTTTGCTATGGTTACTATTTCAGTTTAACATTCATAGACAACATAAATTAGAACAATACATTGATGACTTTGCCATGGTTGCTATTTCGGCTTAACATTCATAGACAACATGAATTAATACAATACATTGATGACTGCCACAGTTGCTATTTCGGCTTAACATTCATAGGCAACATGAATTAGAACAATGCAGTAATGACTTTGCTATGGTTACTATTTACGTTTAACATTCATAGACAACATAAATTAGAACAATACATCGATGACTTTGCCATGGTTGCTGTTTCGGCTTAACATTCATAGACAACATGAATTAAAACAAGACATTGATGACTGCCACAGTTGCTATTTCGGCTTAACATTCATAGGCAACATGAATTAGAACAATGCATTGATGACTTTGCCATGGCTGCTATTTCGGCTTAACATTCATAGACAACATGAATTAGAACAATGCATTGATGACTGTGCCATGGTTACTATTTCGGCTTAACATTCATAGACAACATGAATTAGAACAATGCATTGATGACTTTGCTATGGTTACTATTTCGGCTTAACATTCATAGGCAACATGAATTAGAACAATGCATTGATGACTTTGCCATGGTTACTATTTCGGCTTAACATTCATAGACAACATGAATTAGAACAATGCATTGATGACTTTGCCATGGTTGCTATTTCAGCTTAACATTCATAGGCAACATGAATTAGAACAATGCATTGATGACACTGCCACAGTTGCTATTTCGGCTGAACATTCATATGCAACATGAATTAGAACAATGCATTGATGACTTTGCCATGGCTGCTATTTCGGCTTAACATTCATAGACAACATGAATTAGAACAATGCATTGATGACTGTGCCATGGTTACTATTTCAGTTTAACATTCATAGGCAACATGAATAAGCACAATGCATTGATGACTTTTCCATGGTTACTATTTCAGTTTAACATTCATAGGCAACATGAATAAGCACAATGCATTGATGACTTTTCCATGGTTACTATTTCAGTTTAACATTCATAGGCAACATGAATTAGAACAATGCATTGACTTTTCCATGGTTACTATTTCAGTTTAACATTCATAGGCAACATGAAGAAGAACAATGCATTGATGACTTTTCCATGGTTACTATTTCAGTTTAACATTCATAGGCAACATGAATTAGAACAATGCATTGATGACTTTTCCATGGTTGCTATTTCAGTTTAACATTCATAGACAACATGAATAAGAACAATGCATTGTTTACTTTGCCATGGTTACTATGTCAGCTTAACATTCATAGCCAACATGAATTAGAACAATGCATTGATGACTTTGCCATGGTTACTATTTCGGCTTAACATTCATAGACAACATGAATAAGAAAAATGCATTGATGACTTTGCTATGGTTACTATTTCGGCTTAACATTCATAGACAACATGAATTAGAACAATGCATTGATGACTTTGCCATGGTTACTATTTCAGTTTAACATTCATAGACAACATGAATAAGAACAATGCATTGATGACTTTGCCATGGTTACTATTTCAGTTTAACATTCATAGGCAACATGAATTAGAACAATACATTGATGACTTTGCCATGGTTACTATGTCAGCTTAACATTCATAGGCAACATGAATTAGAACAATGCATTGATGACTGTGCCATGGTTACTATTTCGGCTTAACATTCATAGGCAACATGAATTAGAACAATGCATTGATGACTTTGCCACAGTTGCTATTTCGGCTTAACATTAAAGACAACATGAATTAGAACAATGCATTGATGACTTTGCCACGGTTACTATTTCGGCTTAACATTCATAGGCAACCTGAATAAGAACAATGCATTGATGACTTTGCCATGGTTACTATTTCAGGTTACCATTCACAGGCAACATGAATTAGAACAATGCATTGATGACTTTGCCATGGTTACTATTTCTGTTTAACATTCATAGGCAACATGAATTAGAACAATGCATTGATGACTTTTCCATGGTTACTATTTCAGTTTAACATTCATAGGCAACATGAATAAGCACAATGCATTGATGACTTTTCCATGGTTACTATTTCAGTTTAACATTCATAGGCAACATGAATAAGCACAATGCATTGATGACTTTTCCATGGTTACTATTTCAGTTTAACATTCATAGGCAACATGAATTAGAACAATGCATTGATGACTTTGCCATGGTTACTATTTCAGTTTAAAATTCATAGGCAACATGAAGAAGAACAATGCATTGATGACTTTTCCATGGTTACTATTTCAGTTTAACATTCATAGGCAACATGAATTAGAACAATGCATTGATGACTTTGCCATGGTTACTATTTCAGTTTAACATTCATAGACAACATGAATAAGAACAATGCATTGATGACTTTTCCATGGTTACTATTTCAGTTTAACATTCATAGACAACATGAATTAGAACAATGCATTGATGACTTTGCCATGGTTACTATTTCAGTTTAACATTCATAGGCAACATGAATTAGAACAATGCATTGATGACTTTTCCATGGTTACTATTTCAGTTTAACATTCATAGGCAACATGAATAAGCACAATGCATTGATGACTTTTCCATGGTTACTATTTAAGTTTAACATTCATAGACAACATGAATAAAAACAATGCATTGATGACTTTGCCATGGTTGCTATTTCAGTTTAACATTCATAGGCGACATGAATTGGAACAATACATTGATGACTTTGCCATGGTTACTATTTCGGCTTAACATTCATAGACAACATGAATAAGAACAATGCATTGATGACTTTGCTATGGTTACTATTTCGGCTTAACATTCATAGACAACATGAATTAGAACAACGCATTGATGACTTTGCCATGGTTACTATTTCAGTTTAACATTCATAGACAACATGAATAAGAACAATGCATTGATGACTCTGCCATGGTTACTATTTCAGTTTAACATTCATAGGCAACATGAATTAGAACAATACATTGATGACTTTGCCATGGTTACTATGTCAGCTTAACATTCATAGCCAACATGAATTAGAACAATGCATTGATGACTTTGCCATGGTTACTATTTCTGCTTAACATTCATAGACAACATGAATAAGAACAATGCATTGATGACTTTGCTATGGTTACTATTTCGGCTTAACATTCATAGACAACATGAATTAGAACAATGCATTGATGACTTTGCTATGGTTACTTTTTCAGTTTAACATTCATAGGCAACATGAATTATAACAATACATTGATGACTTTTCCATGGTTGCTATTTTGGCTTAACATTCATAGACAACATGAATTAGAACAATGCATTGATGACTCTGCTATGGTTACTATTTCAGTTTTACATTCATAGGCAACATGAATTAGAACAATGCATTGATGACTTTACCATGGTTTTTATTTTGGGCTTAACATTCATAGACAACATGAATTAGAACAATACATTGATGACTTTGCCATGGCTGCTATTTCGGCTTAACATTCATAGGCAACATGAATTAGAACAATGCATTGATGACTCTGCAACAGTTGCTATTTCGGCTTAACATTCATAGGCAACATGAATTAGAACAATGCATTGATGACTTTGCCACGGTTACTATTTCGGCTTAACATTCATAGACAACATGAATTATAACAATACATTGATTACTTTGCCATGGTTGCTATCTCGGCTTAACATTCATAGACAACATGAATTAGAACAATACATTGATGACTTTGACATGGTTGCTATTTCGGCTTAAAATTCATAGACAACATGAATTAGAACAATGCATTGATGACTTTGCCATGGTTTCTATTTTCGGCTTAACATTCATAGACAACATGAATTAGAACAATACATTGATGACTTTGCTATGGGTACTATTTACGTTTAACATTCATAGGCAACATGAATAAGAACAATACATTGATGACTTTGCTATGGTTACTATTTCAGTTTCACATTCATAGACAACATAAATTAGAACAATACATTGATGACTTTGCCATGGTTGCTATTTCGGCTTTACATTCATAGACAACATGCATTAATACAATACATTGATGACTGCCACAGTTGCTATTTCGGCTTAACATTCATAGGCAACATGAATTAGAACAATGCAGTAATTACTTTGCTATGGTTACTATTTACGTTTAACATTCATAGACAATATAAATTAGAACAATACATCGATGACTTTGCCATGGTTGCTATTTCGGCTTAACATTCATAGACAACATGAATTAAAACAAGACATTGATGACTGCCACAGTTGCTATTTCGGCTTAACATTCATAGGCAACATGAATTAGAACAATGCATTGATGACTTTGCCATGGTTGCTATTTCGGCTTAACATTCATAGACAACATGAATTAGAACAATACATTGATGACTTTGCCATGGTTGCTATTTCGGCTTAACATTCATAGACAACATGAATTAGAACAATGCATTGATGACGTTGCTATATTTACTATGTCAGTTTAACATTCATAGGCAACATGAATTAGAACAATGCATTGATGACTTTGCCATGGTTACTATTTCGGCTTAACATTCATAGGCAACATGAATTAGAACAATGCATTGATGACTTTGCCATGGTTACTATTTCGGCTTAACATTCATAGACAACATGAATTAGAACAATGCATTGATGACTTTGCCATGGTTGCTATTTCAGCTTAACATTCATAGGCAACATGAATTAGAACAATGCATTGATGACACTGCCACAGTTGCTATTTCGGCTTAACATTTATATGCAACATGAATTAGAACAATGCATTGATGACTTTGCCATGGCTGCTATTTCGGCTTAACATTCATAGACAACATGAATTAGAACAATGCATTGATAACTTTGCCACGGTTACTATTTCGGCTTAACATTCATAGACAACATGAAATAGAACAATGCATTGATGACTTTGCTAAGGTTACTATTTCGGCTTAACATTCATAGGCAACATGAATTAGAACAATGCATTGATGACTTTGGTATGGTTACTATTTCGGCTTAACATTTATAGGCAACATGAATTAGAACAATGCATTGATGACTTTGCTATGGTTACTATTTCAGTTTAACATTCATAGGCAACATGAATTTTAACAATACATTGATGACTTTTCCATGGTTGCTATTTTGGCTTAACATTCATAGACAACATGAATTAGAACAATGCATTGATGAATTTGCCATGGTTACTATTTCAGTTTTACATTCATAGGCAACATGAATTAGAACAATGCATTGATGACTTTGCCATGGTTTTTATTTTGGGCTTAACATTCATAGACAACATGAATTAGAACAATACATTGATGACTTTGCCATGGCTGCTATTTCGGCTTAACATTCATAGGCAACATGAATTAGAACAATGCATTTATGACTTTGCCATGGTTGCTATTTCGGCTTAACATTCATAGACAACATGAATTAGAACAATACATTGATGACTTTGCCATGGTTGCTATCTCGGCTTAACATTCATAGACAACATGCATTAGAACAATCCATTGATGACTTTGACATAGTTGCTATTTCGGCTTAACATTCATAGACAACATGAATTAGAACAATACATTGATGACTTTGCTATGGTTACTATTTACGTTTAACATTCATAGGCAACATGAATAAGAACAATACATTGATGACTTTGCTATGGTTACTATTTAAGTTTAACATTCATAGACAACATGAATAAGAACAATGCATTGATGACTTTGCGCAGGTTACTATTTCAGCTTAACATTCATAGGCAACATGAATAAGAACAATGCATTGATGACTTTTCCACGGTTACTATTTCGGCTTAACATTCATAGACAAAATGAATTAGAACAATACATTGAGTACTTTGCCATGGTTGCTATTTTGGCTTAACATTAATAGACAACATGAATTAGAACAATGCATTGATGACTTTGCCATGGTTACTATTTCGGCTTAACATTCATAGGCAACATGAATTAGAACAATGCATTGATGACTTTGCCATGGTTGCTATTTCGGCTTTACATTCATAGGCAACATGAATTAGAACAATACATTGATGACTTTGCCATGGTTACTATTTCGGCTTAACATTCATAGGCAACATGAATTAAAACAATGCATTGATGACTTTGCCATGGTTACTATTTCGGCTTAACATTCATAGGCAACATGAATTAGAAAAATGCATTGATGACACTGCCACAGTTGCTATTTCGGCTTAACATTCATATGCAACATGAATTAGAACAATGCATTGATGACTTTGCCATGGTTGCTATTTCGGCTTAACATTCAGAGGCAACATGAATTAGAACAATGCATTGATGACTGTGCCATGGTTACTATTTCGGCTTAACAATCATAGGCAACCTGAATAAGAACAATGCATTGATGACTTTGCCATGGTTACTATTTCAGTTTAACATTCATAGGCAACATGAATTAGAACAATGCATTGATGACTTTGCCATGGTTACTATTTCAGTTTAACATTCATAGGTAACATGAATAAGCACAATGCATTGATGACTTTTCCATGGTTACTATTTCAGTTTAACATTCATAGGCAACATGAATAAACACAATGCATTGATGACTTTTCCATGGTTACTATTTCAGTTTAACATTCATAGGCAACATGAATTAGAACAATGCATTGATGACTTTGCCATGGTTACTATTTCAGTTTAACATTCATAGGCAACATGAATTAGAACAATGCATTGATGACTTTGCCATGGTTACTATTTCAGTTTAACATTCATAGGCAACATGAATTAGAACAATGCATTGATGACTTTGCCATGGTTACTATTTCAGTTTAACATTCATAGACAACATGAATTAGAACAACGCATTGATGACTTTGCCATGGTTACTATTTCAGTTTAACATTCATAGGCAACATGAATTAGAACAATGCATCATGACTTTTCCATGGTTACTATTTAAGTTTAACATTCATAGGCAACATGAATAAGCACAATGCATTGATGACTTTTCCATGGTTATTATTTCAGTTTAACATTCATAGGCAACATGAATTAGAACAATGCATTGATGACTTTGCCATGGTTACTATTTCAGTTTAACATTCATAGGCAACATGAAGAAGAACAATGCATTGATGACTTTTCCATGGTTACTATTTCAGTTTAACATTCATAGGCAACATGAATTAGAACAATGCATTGATGACTTTTCCATGGTTGCTATTTCAGTTTAACATTCATAGACAACATGAATAAGAACAATGCATTGATGACTTTGCCATGGTTACTATTTCAGTTTAACATTCATAGGCGACATGAATTGGAACAATACATTGATGACTTTGCCATGGTTACTATTTCGGCTTAACATTCATAGACAACATGAATTAGAACAATGCATTGATGACTTTTCCATGGTTACTATTTCAGTTTAACATTCATAGGCAACATGAATTAGAACAATGCATTGATGACTTTGCCACGGTTTCTATTTTTGGCTTAACATTCATAGACAACAAGAAATAGAACAATGCATTGATGACTTTGCGCAGGTTACTATTTCAGCTTAACATTCATAGGCAACATGAATAAGAACAATGCATTGATGACTTTTCCACGGTTACTATTTCGGCTTTACATTCATAGACAAAATGAATTAGAACAATACATTGAATACTTTGCCATGGTTGCTATTTTGGCTTAACATTAATAGACAACATGAATTAGAACAATGCATTGATGACTTTGCCATGGTTACTATTTCGGCTTAACATTCATAGGCAACATGAATTAGAACAATGCATTGATGACTTTGCCATGGTTGCTATTTCGGCTTTACATTCATAGGCAACATGAATTAGAACAATACATTGATGACTTTGCCATGGTTACTATTTCGGCTTAACATTCATAGGCAACATGAATTAAAACAATGCATTGATGACTTTGCCATGGTTACTATTTCGGCTTAACATTCATAGGCAACATGAATTAGAAAAATGCATTGATGACACTGCCACGGTCGCTATTTCGGCTTAACATTCATAGGCAACATGAATTAGAACAATGCATTGATGACTTTGCCATGGTTGCTATTTCGGCTTAAAATTCATAGGCAACATGAATTAGAACAATGCATTGATGACTGTGCCATGGTTACTATTTCGGCTTAACATTCATAGGCAACATGAATTAGAACAATGCATTGATGACTTTGCCACAGTTGCTATTTCGGCTTAACATTCAAAGACAACATGAATTAGAACAATGCATTGATGACTTTGCCACGGTTACTATTTCGGCTTAACAATCATAGGCAACCTGAATAAGAACAATGCATTGATGACTTTGCCATGGTTACTATTTCAGTTTAACATTCATAGGCAACATGAATTAGAACAATGCATTGATGACTTTGCCAGTGTTACTATTTCGGCTTAACATTCATAGACAACATGAATTAGAACAATGCATTGATGACTTTTCCATGGTTATTATTTCAGTTTAACATTCATAGGCAACATGAATTAGAACAATGCATTGATGACTTTTCCATGGTTACTATTTCAGTTTAACATTCATAGGTAACATGAATAAGCACAATGCATTGATGACTTTTCCATGGTTACTATTTCAGTTTAACATTCATAGGCAACATGAATTAGAACAATGCATTGATGACTTTGCCATGGTTACTATTTCAGTTTAACATTCATAGGCAACATGAAGAACAATGCATTGATGACTTTTCCATGGTTACTATTTCAGTTTAACATTCATAGGCAACATGAATTAGAACAATGCATTGATGACTTTGCCATGGTTACTGTTTCAGTTTAACATTCATAGACAACATGAATTAGAACAACGCATTGATGACTGTGCCATGGTTACTATTTCAGTTTAACATTCATAGACAACATGAATAAGAACAATGCATTGATGACTTTGCCATGGTTACTATTTCAGTTTAACATTTATAGGCAACATGAATTAGAACAATACATTGATGACTTTGCCATGGTTACTATGTCAGCTTAACATTCATAGCCAACATGAATTAGAACAATGCATTGATGACTTTGCCATGGTTACTATTTCGGCTTAACATTCATAGGCAACATGAATTAGAACAATGCATTGATGACTTTGCCACAGTTACTATTTCGGCTTAACATTCAAAGACAACATGAATTAGAACAATGCATTGATGACTTTGCCACGGTTACTATTTCGGCTTAACATTCATAGGCAACCTGAATTAGAACAATGCATTGATGACTTTGCCATGGTTACTATTTAGGCTTAACATTCATAGACAACATGAATTGGAACAATACATTGATGACTTTGCCATGGTTACTATTTCGGCTTAACATTCATAGACAACATGAATAAGCACAATGCATTGATGACTTTTCCATGGTTACTATTTCAGTTTAACATTCATAGGCAACATGAATAAGCACAATGCATTGATGACTTTTCCATGGTTAATATTTCAGTTTAACATTCATAGGCAACATGAATTAGAACAATGCATTGATGACTTTGCCATGGTTACTATTTCAGTTTAACATTCATAGGCGACATGAATTGGAACAATACATTGATGACTTTGCAATGGTTACTATTTCGACTTAACATTCATAGACAACATGGATAAGAACAATGCATTGATGACTTTGCTATGGTTACTATTTCGGCTTAACATTCATAGACAACATGAATTAGAACAACGCATTGATGACTTTGCCATGGTTACTATTTCAGTTTAACATTCATAGACAACATGAATAAGAACAATGCATTGATGACTTTGCCATGGTTACTATTTCAGTTTAACATTTATAGGCAACATGAATTAGAACAATACATTGATGACTTTGCCATGGTTACTATGTCAGCTTAACATTCATAGCCAACATGAATTAAAACAATGCATTGATGACTGTGCCATGGTTACTATTTCGGCTTAACATTCATAGGCAACATGAATTAGAACAATGCATTGATGACTTTGCCACAGTTGCTATTTCGGCTTAACATTAAAAGACAACATGAATTAGAACAATGCATTGATTACTTTTCCACGGTTACTAGTTCGGCTTAACATTCATAGGCAACCTGAATAAGAACAATGCATTGATGACTTTGCCATGGTTACTATTTCGGCTTAACATTCATAGACAACATGAATTAGAACAATGCATTGATGACTTTTCCATTGTTACTATTTCAGTTTAACATTCATAGGCAACATGAATTAGAACAATGCATTGATGACTTTTCCATGGTTACTATTTCAGTTTAACATTCATAGGCAACATGAATAAGCACAATGCATTGATGACTTTGCCATGGTTACTATTTCAGTTTAACATTCATAGGCAACATGAATAAGCACAATGCATTGATGACTTTTCCATGGTTACTATTTCAGTTTAACATTCATAGGCAACATGAATTAGAACAATGCATTGATGACTTTGCCATGGTTACTATTTCGGCTTAACATTCATAGACAACATGAATAAGAACAATGCATTGATGACTTTGCTATGGTTACTATTTCGGCTTAACATTCATAGACAACATGAATTAGAACAACGCATTGATGACTTTGCTATGGTTACTATTTCAGTGTAACATTCATAGACAACATGAATAAGAACAATGCATTGATGACTTTGCCATGGTTTCTATTTCAGTTTAACAGTCATAGGCAACATGAATTAGAACAATACATTGATGACTTTGCCATAGTTACTATGTCAGCTTAACATTCATAGCCAACTTGAATTAGAACAATGCATTGATGACTTTGCCATGGTTACTATTTCGGCTTAACATTCATAGACAACATGAATAAGAACAATGCATTGATTACTTTGCTATGGTTACTATTTCGGCTTAACATTCATAGACAACATGAATTAGAACAATGCATTGATGACTTTGCCATGGTTACTATTTCAGTTTAACATTCATAGACAACATGAATAAGAACAATGCATTGATGACTTATCCATGGTTACTATTTCAGTTTTACATTCATAGGCAACATGAATTAGAACAATACATTGATGACTTTGCCATGGTTACTATGTCAGCTTAACATTCATAGACAACATGAATTAGAACAATGCATTGATGACTTTGCCACGGTTACTATTTCGGCTGACATTCATAGACAACATGAATTAGAACAATGCATTGATGACTTTGCTATGGTTACTATTTCAGCTTAACATTCATAGGCAACATGAATTAGAACAATACATTGATGACTTTGCTATGGTTACTATTTCAGTTTAACATTCATAGGCGACATGAATTAGAACCATGCATTGATGACTTTTCCGTGGTTACTATTTCCGTTTAACATTCATAGGCAACATGAATTAGAACAATGCATTGATGACTTTGCCATGGTTACTATTTCGGCTTAACATTCATAGACAACATGAATTAGAACAATGCATTGATGACTTTTCCATGGTTACTATTTCAGTTTAACATTCATAGGCAACATGAATAAGAACAATGCATTGATGACTTTTCCATGGTTACTATTTCAGTTTAACATTCATAGGCAACATGAATTAGAACAATGCATTGATGACTTTGCCATGGTTACTATTTCAGTTTAACATTCATAGGCAACATTAATAAGAACAATGCATTGATGACTTTTCCATGGTTACTATTTCAGTTTTACATTCATAGGCAACATGAATTAGAACAATGCATTGATGACTTTGCCATAGTTACTATTTCAGTTTAACATTCATAGGCAACATTAATAAGAACAATGCATTGATGACTTTTCCATGGTTACTATTTCAGTTTTACATTCATAGGCAACATGAATTAGAACAATGCATTGATGACTTTTCCATGGTTGCTATTTCAGTTTAACATTCATAGGCAACATGAATTAGAACAATACATTGATGACTCTGCCACAGTTACTATTTCGGCTTAGCATTTATAGGCAACATTAATTAGAACAATGCATTGATGTCTTTGCCATGGTTACTATTTCGGCTTAAAATTCATAGACAACATGAATTAGAACAATGCATTGATGACTTTGCCATGGTTACTATTTTGGCTTAACATTCATAGACAACATGAATTAGAACAATGCATTGATGACTCTGCCACAGTTGCTATTTCGGCTTAACATTTATAGGCAACAGGAATTAGAACAATGCATTGATGACTTTGCCATGGTTACTAGTTCGGCTTAACATTTATAGGCAACATGAATTAGAACAATGCATTGATGACTTTGCCATGGTTACTATTTCGGCTTAACATTTATAGGCAAAACTAGCAAGCGGTACCCGGCGTTTCCCAGGTGTTTGGAGGTTTAAAATAAAATTTTTTTGTAGGTAAGTATGAAGTTCGAACCTGAACCATTGAGGCAAAGTTTGAAATTAAAGTGTGAAATAAGAGTGCAACGGTTTTAACCATTGGGCTACTGCGAGATGCTAATGGAAACACGATTGAATTTATTTAATGACTTGGATTTGGCAGGTGCACTTTTTACTGACTTAATGAGGTCAAGTTTGACTGCGGGATAGTATTTGATTTACTGCGTGAATGCTTTTTTTATTTTTATTTTCCCAAGATGTTGGGGGGAGGGGATCAGCTCCCCTTGATTTCCACATTGATCAAAGCTGATTGCTTTTGGACATTTCCGCCGATAGACGGAAAATACCGCCAGAATTAGTCTCGCTTTCATTATAGGAAAAAGACTAATCCACATGCGGCAAGCGACAAATGTTGAATATTTATCTTTCTGAAGTTGAGCAAATTAAATAGACAGGCGAGCTTCGTTGTTAACTCTGAGATATTACGATTTATATGTGATATAGAAAGTTTTAAAAAGTTGTGAACCAACCGACCGCTTCTCTGAAAAAAGCCTTTTGTAGACATACAGAAAAAGCAAACACACATACATTTTCGCTTTTATATTTATAGATGAATTAGAACAATACAATGATGACTTTGCCATGGTTGCTATTTCGGCTTTACATTCATAGGCAACAATAATTAGAACAATACATTGATGACTTAGCCATGGTTGCTACAAGGAAGGTGAGCTCCCCTACCATGCTAAAATTTTACTAACACCACAGAGCATTGTATATATTTATAAAGTCAAATGCATGAAGTATTGTACCCACATATGAGTCGGTGAATCTACTACTAGTTTTTAGACAAGTTGTAAAAACAGTCTCAAATCTAATAGGTACTATACTGTTGGCCAAGATCAAACGCCGTCTCATTTCTGCAAAAGAGAGGTCCAAGTCTAGGAGGCCATTCTCAAAATAGCCTAGAGCAGTCTCGTTGGCATTTCTCAAAAAGAAGGCCTCAAGACAACAAAGGAGAAAATAATAACATGATGGTATACTTCCCAGAACTAAGCCAAACTATACTTTCTCATGAGAAAAAAGGTCAAATAAGTTAGCCATTTAGTTACAAGAATGACGACAAGATGAACCTGCCTTTCTGACACATGCATGCAGCAAAGTGATTTTTATCAGTTCTAATATCTGATTTTATCTCAATTCAAATAAGCTATGGAAAAAGGTGAGTGTGGAGTAAAAACATGATAGTAAAGAAAATGCAGTAAATTCATGATCTTCTGTAATGTTATATATATATGTCACCTATTCTAAGGTCTTTTGTCACTGCATGTTATTTTTTTGAAAAGAAGTGTTGAAGTAAATTTCAGCTAGCAAAAAAAGATGAAAGTTCTATACTAAAAGAAAGTGGCGATCAGCAAAGCAGGCCATTATAAAGTCTACAACAAACCATGGTGAAAAGGGGGAGAAAGAAAACCAAATAAAAGGTGCATGAGAAAAAATTCTTCGAATTTCATTGAATAAAACTACAACTAATCACAAGAAAACAATGATATAATAATAAGAAATAATAATAATAATTGTTTGCATTAAATGCAAAACTATACAAATAATATCATTATCCACCTTAGTGAAAAATATTTATCTGTCTTACCGAATTAAAAAAATAATAACACTTGGAAAAATTATGAAAAACAAGCAATTTGTGATGAGTACATGGGAAATGCATACTCTTGAGCTACAAGAATGCATTCAACCATGCGCAATATAAGGATGACTCTCGAGTTATATGGTCAACTCTTGAGCATATAACGAGATGAAGCAGTGTATTGCATTAAAAGGATTTGTGGTGCAGTGAATTAATTACGTCATTGATTGTATGGAGCAAAGCATATCGAGTGTATCATTCTGATGTGTTTGTGATGTGCAGATGTTGTGTATTAGCAATTGTGGGAAAAGATGTTTTCATATTTTTATTGCGTGAAGAAAACGTTGTACGCGTTGCTTTTGCTTTCGATAATACTGTCTCTGCACAGAAATTTGCTGCTTCTGCCTTCAGCCAGGTGAAAAAGTTGATATTTTCTTGGCAGAACTAATCAGCCTTGCAGTTTTGTTTGGCAGCATGTCAGATCAATGCTTGCAGTGTGCATTTATTGCACGAATATGCGAAAGAGTTCTTATGAGCATCCTCGCAAATGGAGGATCTAGATTTGCTTTGCATACTCTGGTATGCAACACATGCTATTAGTGAAGGACAAATCACAACTAGTATGCTCACAGAAAAGATGGAGGTGCATTTAAGTTTGGTGGAATTGCAGTGGTGAAAATAAGCATTGATACAAAGCTCAACATATCTACGAGAGATCTCATTGCAGATGGAGACTTATTAGGATTTGATCTATTGCTTGGATATGATCGAACAACTGAGAAGAGTGGCTGTAACTGGTGTTGTAGAATTGATGTAGCAATGCACACGGATGATAAAACGCTTTGGATAATTATGGATTTAAAGGGGGTTCTACTAAAATCGTCACATTTTAAAAACCAAAGCACCTTAAGTCCTCAAAATGCCACCATTTTGTTAAAAAATGAATATACTTTCAAATAAATTAATAAATAATAATGTACATTATGTAATGTATATTTTAAGAGTTTTATGCAAATAAAGTGATAAAAATGTTAACATCATAAAACGGCACTTTTGATAAGATTTTGTAATGACCCCTCCCTCCCCGATTTGTAAATGGTTATATTGCATTTCTCTTAAGAATTTCATCATCAAATTTTGAAATTAACTAGAAAAGATAGCACTTTTAATAGATTCACTTGTCCGAAATTCATTTGACAGCTCATTTTTTTGTTCTGTTAAAAAAAAAGACTTCAACATGACGAGTTTGGGAAATTTTGAAAAAAAAATTTCTTCAGACACCCACTGTTAAATAAATCAATCTTTTTACTACATCCATTAAAAATAAAAATGTAACCTGCTTTCTCTTGTAGTAGCGAGCAATTTAAACTCATGACACATGGAAAAAAAATCGTTCTGTTTTTAAAAAGTAAAAAACAATCTGTAGAAGCAGCAGCAGCTACTATTGCTGATATCAATTACTTTACTGTAAACAAACGTTTTTGTTTTGTTTTTTATTCTAGAACAAATTAAAAATTAAAAAAAATGAAAATATGAATATAAAAAAATGTTCTTACACATTTAGTTGGAGCTCATATTATCAGAACATAATTAGCTTAACTAGAGCTATTCAGTTTTCAGAATATATAATTTTAAAGCAATACAGCATTATTTTTAGTCAAATTTTTAAAATATAGTTGAAAAACAAATATGTAACGTGTGCACTTTTATCCATTACATTAGTTTTTAATGGTGAATTGAACAATGTTTTGTTTAAAAGAAAAAAAAATGTGAAATACGATTCTTTTGCTTCATGTGTGCGAACAATATATTTTTTTTCAGTGGATTATAATTGAATGGACACTAATCTACCCAATTATATATATATATATATATATATATATATATATATATATTTTTTTTTATTACATTTTCACCCCAAACAAGGCACATTGCCACTTTGGTGTAGGGGCTACTATCAGGGGAAACATCTACTGGGGTACTATGTAGGGATTAGGGCAGCGAGATGTTGGTTCACGTTGCGCTTGAACTTATGCATGTCAGTACAGTTGGGGAAGCAGTGACCTGGAATGGAATTCCAAAGTCTAGCAGTTCTGGGGAAGAAACTACTGGAGTAGAAAGATCTTTTACATCTAGGGATCTCTACAGTGTGGGGGTGGGATTTTGCAGCTTGTCGGGTCTGTCGAGGGTGTTCACGTCGTGGGGGCACAAGTGCTTGCAGTTCTTCAGAGCATTCACCATTATAATACTTGTAGAACAGGCAGAGGGATGCAACGTTTCGACGATGGGACAGAGGCTGAAGTTTAGATGCCAGTTTAGGGCCTATCAGATTTGCGACTCTCTTTTGAACCCTGTCAAGGAGCGAGAGACTAGTAGCCGATGCACCGGCCCAAATATGACAGCAATACTCCATACATGGGCGAATAGTGGCCTTATAGAGGTACAGGATACTTTCGGGAGTTAGAAGTTTTCTAGCACGGTAGAGAGAGCCCACCTTCCTCGCAGCGGCCCTGGCAATGCCCTCGATGTAATTGTTCCAGCTCATGTTTCCTGTGAACGTTAGGCCAAGGAGCTTGAAAGACGTACTCTCAGCTAAAGAGTTGTTGGCCATTGCTATAGGTGGTAGAGAAGGTTTCTTGTAATTATTGAATGAAACCAGTTTTGTCTTGGTGGCATTGAACGTTACCATCCATTTTTGTCCCCATTCCACTACTGATTTGAGGTCATCCTCTAGTGTTTCTGCCATTACTTTAGATATATGTTCATTTGTTTTCCTGTCGTGCCTGCTATAGAGTGTGGTGTCATCAGCATATATACCCATCTCAGAGGCAATTTTGTCGGGGGGGTCATTTATGAATATCAGGAACAGCAGAGGACCAAGGATAGATCCCTGGGGCACTCCGGCATTTATATTATATTGTTTAGACGTACGACCGTCGAGGACAACCTGGATTTTTCTCTTATCTAAGAAGGATTTAATTATGTTAAGTATTCTACCAGTGATACCGTAAGATCTAATCTTCCTGAGGAGACCCTCATGCCATACCCTGTCAAAAGCCTTAGATATATCTAGAGCTACCGCTCTGCCCTCTCCCGCTTTGTCCAGTGAATGGTATATGCGTTCAGAGATTACAGTGAGGATGTCTGCCGTGGAACGGGCTTGTCTAAATCCATATTGATGGTCGGTCATATATATATATATATATATATAAAAAACAATTTTATAAATCAATATTTAAATATTAGTAGGAGGTGCTCAGTTTCTAGTCGTTCCTATTTACTTGCCTCTCCATGAGGACAGTTAGACACAAGGTCAGTTAATGTGAGGAAAATCCAGCTTCCCAAAAAGGGTCAATCTGGATAGAAACAAACATAAAAATTGCCTCAGTCATGAACGATTTCTCCTTCATTGACAGAGGACAGAAAAGGCAAAGTGTAGCATTAGAATGTGATCTTGGCCCGAAGTCCAGGTAGAGAAATAAAAAAACGTCTTAAACTGGAAAGTTTAACGAAATAATGTGTCATTCGGACAAGAAATGTAATTGAAAATAAAAACCAAATTTATCAAAAATTTGTGAACGATTTGTTAGCTTTAGCAAAAAATGTTTTCTGATATTTAAATAAATGGGCAAAAATACTTAAGTTTTCCAAACGTCATGACGTCACTTGTTTTAAATGAAATTTATTTTTGTCTATTTGTCGTAATTCTTAAGTTTCACACCCCTTAAGAATTACGACAAACAAACAAACAAAAATAAATTTCATATTTAAAAGTAATTTGATGTCCAAATTCTAAGGCATAACATTTTCAAAGGCCAATAATTATTACCCACTAACCGTAAATATGGGGGTCAAACGCCTTAAAAAAAAACCCCCAAAAAACTCCCTTAATCCTACCTCTAACCCTAGGTACAAGTGGCAAGCCTCCTCCTCTTAAAACCTTCTTTAGCCCTAACAATAAGTCTAAGTGGCAAGCTCCTCACTAAACAAAGTTCCTTGGTAAGCTACATATAAGTGGCTAAAAAATCCTTCCTTAAAGAAAAGTGCACCATTTATCACCCATAAAAAATAAATTAGTCAACTGTCTTAAAACGCTAGAATGGTCTCGAAATGGTGAATTATTTTACATTAAATTTATGTGAAACAAACCCCCACTCTAAATTCTGAAATATTTTTTGTTTTGTTTCTATCAAGTCTTCAAGGTGTTCACACATAATTTTTCTTAGCTCTATCATTAACCTAAAGTCAGAGTGGCAACCTCCCTACCCTCTCATAATCATACAAACACCCTCTTAAAACCACACATAATCGTCTTTAGAAAAAAAAAAAAGGCGTACAGGATTTGTCTCCGAAAGAAAAAAAAATGGTTAACGCTAGAATGGCTCAAAATGGGGAATCGTTTTACATTAAATTCTAAAATAATACTTGTTTATTTTTCATTAAAGTTTTTTAAGGTATTCACACGTAATTGAGTACAAAGGTAAAATCGCATATTTTGGAGAGGTTTTCAGATGGGGTGGGGGTGGGGGGTTAACGGAATGTATTAATCTACAATAATACCAAAGAAATATTGCAATATATTCATTTTTAAACAGTCCTAGATTTCGATTTCAGTTATTTGTTATAATGCATTACAATTCAGCTTTGAGTTCTTTAACTTCTTTTCTTTTAATGAATACATGGCATTTTGGAGGAATTGCAGTATATTTATGTGCATTTACTGCAGATTATTTGGAAACTATTAATTTTTAGAGATTTTCAGTAGCATATTCTAATTCCTAGCACGAAAATACACTTATATGGTAATTTTCATTGCTTAATCTTGTGTTTTAACAAAGATATAGCATTTTTACTGAAAAAGTAGTGTAAAAAAATGTGACAAAACGTGTATGATATTAGAGGGAAAATATCCAAACATGTTTTTTTGTTGTTTTTTTTACATAAGCATCACCACTTATCAAGGCCAATAGACCACTCGAGGATAAGGGTTAAAGAGTGTACAGTAGAAATTGGACAATATAGTAATCATTAGTAATGGAAATTCAGTAGATTTGTTAACAAGTGGAACAGCTCATCAAAAACTTGTTTACATTAGACTTGAAGATAACCATATTGTAGTAAGCTGGAAAGCAGGAAAACGGAAGACAATTCCACAGGCGTGCAGTTCTAAGAAAGAAGCTTTGTTCATGGAATCTACGTTTAGGTTTAGGCACAGATAAAGAGTGGGGGGATTATTGATAGTGTTTTCAGCTATATGAGTGTTTCTTGTGAAAGTTTGGCGATGGGGGACCATAGACTGAAGCTCAGTCGAACACTTTCCATGAAAATAACGATACAGCTGAGACAAACTCGCAATATCTCTCCTGTGAGACAGAGGTTGCAGGGAAGAGAAAAGGATATCTCCTACAAGGCTACAAAGTCTATTTTGAACTCTATAAAGGCAGGATAAGTCCTTTCTAGCAGTTTCTGCCCAGATGTGGCAACAGTATTCCATCCTCGGACGTACCTGGCTCTTATATAGATAGAGAATAGCATCAGCAGTGAGATATCTACTGGATCGCTAGAAGGATCCCATGATTTTTCCAGCGGCCTTGGCAACAGATTTGATGCACCTATTCCATTTAAGATCAGGGGTAAAGTTCAAGCCCAGAAGCTTGTCAAAACTTGAGGCCTCCTCAAGACAAGAGCCATTCATTTCAACTGATGCCAGATGGGGATCAGAACATTGATGAGGTAAAGAGAGAAGCTTGGTTTTAGATGCATTAAAAGAAACTAGCCACTCCTTTCCCCATTGTACTATGTGCTCAAGATCAGAGGAGAGAAAATTGGAGAGAACTTGGTTGTTTACTGTCTTAGATGTGCTACCATAGATGGTAGTGTCATCAGCATAAATACCTACAAATGATGTAAGGATATGATGTGGAAGATCATTAATGTAGATCAGGAAAAGAGTTGGGCCCAGGATGGACCCCTGAGGGACACCAGCATTAATATTGTGAGCTTCTGATGTCAGAAAGAAATGATTTAATAATTGAGAAGACATTTCCAGCTGTACTATAGCTAGAGATCTTGATGCCATACCCTATCAAAAGACTTTTGATATGTCAAGAGCAATTGCCATAGAAAGGTTGCCTCCATTGAGAGATTTGCTAATCCTATGAGATATAACTGTAAGCACATCTGCCGTAGATCTAGCAGAACGGAAACCATATTGTGTGTCACTAAGAAGGTTATTTTTGCTGAGATGGTTGATTACTTCTCTATTTAACACAGATTCCAGCAACTTACTCATGACGCACAGGAGACTTATTGGCCTGTACTGAGAGGGGGATGAGCAATCAACTGAATTCTTAAATACAGGGCATACTGATGTGATTTTTCAGGCTGATGAGAAGCAATTCTCCTTAAGACAATGTTTAAATAGTTTGGTAAGTATGGGCGCTAATTCAGGTTGAAGTTTTTTGAGTACTATAATTGGAATACCGTCAGGTCTGCTGCTTTACTGAAATCAAGGTTTTTGATTAGCTTGGCAACATCATGTACAGATATATGCATATCACATAGCGTGTTTTCTGATACAGGAGGAAATATTGGGGGTTGGCGGCCTTAGTTGCAAAGGGTAGAATTTGCTGCAAAGTTCTTGGCAAAGAGTTTGGCTTTGTCTGATGCTGACAAGATTACCTCAGGTCCATCGATGATAGTTGGGATAGAGCACACACTTTTGTTCAGGATTCTGTTTGCTATTTGCCAAAACTGGTGGGAACCAAGCCGCTGCTCAGCTACTTTGGACTTGACAGACTGAGCATACAACTCTCTTGCGTTCTTTATTACTTTCTTACAATTGTTGCTGGCAGTCCTGAAAGCGGCTTTAGTTTCCATACATCTATTACATTGGAAGCAGTGGAAAAAGTGATTTCTGTGCGCAATGGCAGCAACACATTCTGAAGAGAACCATGGCTGGCTGTTAGGTTTTTGCTGGAACTTTTTTGAGGGTATGAAATGGTCTATACCTACAATTAACCATTCCGTCGGGTCTGATACTATAGAGGACACATCCTTTTTAAACATGGAACGCAGAGGTAAATCCGATATAAATGTACGGAAGCTATCCCAGTCAGCCATATGTATCGATATACTGTATGAGAGGTATATCTGGGGACTTATTACATTTCATTTTTATCTTAATTGATACAACAGAGTGGTTGGAAGATCCAAGAGGAGACAGAACAGAAACTGAACATAGTTCAGGGCAAGTTATGAGAAAAAGGTCTAGTAGACTCGCATACTGGTCATCATTGTCGGGCACACGGGTGGGTTCAAGAACAATCTGAGTGAGGTCATAAGCAATGGAGAAATCATGACAGAACCTCCCCTCATCATCGGTCTTGTTTGAGTGGATCAACCATTCCACGTTGTGAACATTGAAGTCTCCACATACGTGAATGTTAGCTGAAGGATAAGCAGATAGGACTTGGTCAATTTTCTTAGATATGCTTTTAAAGATAGTAACTCCGCTGTTGTGGGGCGATAGAGAGTAAATATAAATGCAGTACTGTGAGCTAGTGCAACCCGGACGCACATATAGGGTAAGTTAGGATCTTTTCTGGAGATGTCCCTACCACATGGAAAGCCATCTTTAATATATCACATATTCCATGCCCATGGCGATCTTGGGGGTCAAATTTAGAAGTTAAGTTAGAGTATCCTTTAATTACGAACTCATCTAGGGAAATAGCCTGTCCAATGCCAGTTTCGCTTAAAAAGGAAAGGTCAGGTTTAGTCTCCTGTAATTGGGTTTCAACCTCTTGAAGGTTAGAATGTAGCCCCCTGATGTTGAAGAAGGAGACATGGTAGTGGGGGTCTGCGTCGGGTTTAATTGTGTATTTTTTTTTGAAACTTGTCATGATGGAATTTTGGAATTTGTGGACTAGGTCGCCAAACTTGCTTAGAGCAGGACAGAGAGGGGAAACTAAGAGAGAAAAAGAAACGAAGAATTTTCTTTTTGTAGAACATGATAAGGTAAAGCCGTAACAATTACCCACTAGTATGGCATCGAGAGGCCCCACCAGAAACTACTGCATGATCCAGAATCCATTCACCAAATGGCAATATAGCAGCCCCAGTACTTTGCACCTGCTGATAGGACAGCCTCCTTAGTGGTTAATCCAAGGTTCGCGTCCTGACTATCAGGCGAATAACGTCAGCCCAGATAAAATGTTTACCTCCAGCACCCTTACTAGTGACATGGCTACAAGGATAGACATAGAAACAGAAAATTTCCGCCACCTCTGCCAACTGTTTGTGCAAAACACTGCCAAACTAAAATACAGCTTTTTCTTCTCCCTTTGTCAGAAAAATCACTCATTAAAAAATGAGAACTGAGGGACAAATAAAGAGAAGCGAGAGTAATGGAGGCTGCCGACAATGCATCCACAATACGTTTTCTACTCTCTAGTAAAAAAAAAAAGTATTAAGTATTGTACTTAATAAAAGTCCAACTGGCATGTTTAAGGGAAAGCACAAAAATAGTCATAACTTCCTTAAATTTGGATTTGAAAAATTTAAAGATTTTAATTGGATTTGAAAAATTTAAAGATTCTTTCTTAGCTCATCAAGCTCTTTCTATAGATACCAATATTGAAATATTTTAAACTATTCCAATTTTTTCATGTGTATTGCTAATTCTGATGTTTTGTTCAATCGACCAAATTGAGCTGCCGTTACCATAAATCTGATTTCAACAAAGAATGTGAAAAGACTACATAAAGATGGACGGCATTCTTAAAATGGGCTGTCAATGAATCTCCAATTACATTGTAAGAACAGACTTGCAGATTATCCAACCCTTGCACAAATTTGAGAGGAGTATGATCAGCCAGGGATAAAAAATAGTTGGCTACTTCCATATCAGCAAGATAAGCTTGGACTTCAACAAGGTCTGATCTATCTCATTGCTATTCTTCAAGAAAATAGATTTGCATAGTTATGATGTCAACACATATACAGCCAATGGGGACTTTTGCTCACAGAGCAGCAAAGTTCAAACATTGTAGCGCTAGATGTATGCAATGCAACTAAACTGCAAGTACAGGTTGCCAAGTTCTTTTGTTTCAACAGAGACAAACCTGCCGATTATTTGACCTCAACGTGTTTGTCTGTTTGATAATTTAAACCATTGTTACTGATATTCTAAGCCAGGATGATATCATCAATGTATCTCTTCTTATATCAACAATATTTTGTGAATGAAAGCGTCTGTTCTGTGGTTCATGTCAAAGAACATTTGGAACAGTCTGTCTGGGCAGTAAGGCACATGCATGTTAGGATTATCATTAGAATTATGCAGGGAAAAATTTGTGTCATAGAAGTGAATTGCTGGTAGTCCCCAAAAAACTTCCTCTTTTCAGCTGACTGTGCATTTCCTATTTCTATTTCATTTTACTTCAGTCGATATTCAAGGGGCAACATTTTATCTCTATATGAGATACATAGATGTTAGAATATTTTGCAATTTTCTTTTTAAATATAAATATTTCAATATTTTACTTTTAAATCTACCTTTTAATATTTTTTTTTAAATATACCTATTTTAATATTTTATTTTTGAATTTTACATTTTTAATATTTTATTTTTAAATATATATATTTTTAATAATTTTTTTTTTGAAAACTGCTGCATCCTTAAGCCTCCCACTCCAGAACTCTTTTGAAAGGAACTTTTCCCTTCTATCATTTTCAGCAAAAGCACAGCCACCTATTCTTCTTTGGTCTTTTATTCCTCTGAAGTCTTGGGATCTCTTGCAGTTAGTCTTGCTTTTTCCCAATAAAATCAACCATGCCTACTGCTTCTTCTTCTTCCTCTCGTAGCCCCCACATATCGACAGCAGACAGAGCAGACTTTGTTTTTTAGAGGTGAGTGCGTTAGAAGAATTACTACTACCCCCCCCCGATCCTATGATCACACATAATTACTGTGTCTTCATCCGGAAATTGGATGAGCCATCATCTTCATCCACACTTAGTCCCGCTTACCCAGCATCTAATTGATGGTTACAAATCTCTCACTTCCACTCTCCGAAGATGTGTCAGAGTAGGCCATTGACTACGGGTCACAGGTCTCTCACATGGTATGGCATTCCATCAACTGATATATTCTGCATACTGGTACTCCCAGTCACATGTCCAACTCCATACTTCATGGCACATCGTCCATGTGGAGCCTTTACCCACATTCAGTCACCTATTATGTAGAGAGTTTGCTATTGATTATCTATCGGTGCTGCTGTTTCATCAATTTCTTTTAAGCCGTATGCGGCACTGATAGACCATATTTGCAGGTGCTGTAGCAGAGGGCAAGTCATCCTTTGGTGTGACATAGTACCAGTATACTGCTTCCAGTGTAGTACACTGTATTTTGCCTGTGATCCTTTTTACTGTTCTATGACATCACTCGATGATGCCATTACTGGAGGGAACATATGCACAATGAAATCGAAGTCTGCTTCTCTATTCATCCATGAAGGATTTAAACAAGCTGCTCTGAAAGGCAGTGTCGTTACCTGTTAGAATTTCTGACAGAGGACTGCATTCATAGAAAATAGTCTTTAGCTGGTTAATTATACTTTGTGCATTTCCAGATGGCAAACTGAGCAGGGCCACAATCAATCAATGTCAAAAATGAGCCCCATCATAATCAGTGATATCCATTGCTATTTTGTCCCATGTTTGTTTAACATTTAAAGTCCACTTGGACAAGTGTATGAGTGGCAGATCGATCGACCGACACTCTTGCATGCTTTGACGATGGTTCTTACAGCAGCTTTGGAAACGCCAAGGTGAATTTGTTTCACAAAGTCGGGTATATTTCTCACCAGGATGACTGCTTTGTTGATGCACAATTTTGATCTGGTCCAAGACGACCAAGTTCACGGATGAAGTGCAGGCAGGTTGCACAGGCTCAATATTTTTCTTATTTGCATCAAACCACCACTGAGGTGCTCTCATCAATTGATCCGCTTTGTTTTGACTAGATTTGATCAAGAATACATCCATCAACAGTGCATATTTTTTTAACAATTCCATTATTGTGTCAAGATTCTGTCGGATGTGCATCTCATAGCTTTGGTCCATACCCTGATTCTGCCGGTTAGGATATTTGAGACACATTCATGGATGTATGCGGAATCTGTGAATAAGTGCAAAATGATCATCTTCCAGAGGATTGTCAAGTTTATTCCTTTAATAATGGCATCAGGTTCTGCTATGTTGGGCGTCCTTTTCTGGCCGTAACCAGCATGCATCTTCTTCACAGTTCCATTATACATCAATGACACATTGGGAGCAAGAGAACTTGCATCGACCCAGATGTTAAGATCTTTGCTTTTGATGCACCATTTGCTTTGCGCCAGATCTTTGTGGACTCTCGTGAGGATCTCCTTGTTGAGGGGGGCTTCATTTACTTTGTTGTTACCCTGTAGTGATATCAGATGCTCTCCTCGTGATAAATGCCACGGCAATATGAAGCCAACCACCCACAGGAAGGTGTGTAACCAACTTGCCACATAATGAAAATATATTTTGTTATGTGCCAACATGAGGTATGGTCTGGGGTCTTGTTTCCTCTTCTCCAATGAAAAGCAGCATTATCCTCTCCCCAGACTGCAAACCAAGTACTCATGCAGCATCCTGCAGTCTCTTTGGTGGAGAAGTCCAAAGTTGTAGGAATGCTCCTTCACATGTTCTGTAGGCATAACACTTTCATTCACATACACATCATCGATATAAGCAGATGTTGCCCATTGTATCCACTTGTCTTTCATCAGGATAGCATCAATAATTGTTTGCATGATGGACGGTGCCACACTGATTCAAAACCCCATGCAGGTCAGACAATACCTCTGTCCCTTAGTTAGTAGTTTGATAGGGTCACAGTGATTTGTGCACACTTATTTGAAAGTATGCCTTGTGAAGGCATAACACTGATACATTCAATCCTGCTAGTTACCATTCTCTTAATTTTTCAATGCAGATGTCTATGTGGGCCATAAATGAGTCCATATGCTCATTTAATTCCTGATAGTGAAGCATCAGTCTCACCTTTTGTTAGTCCTGCTGAATTACTGCCATTAGTAGGATCAAGCCCCTTGGGGGGCCCAATTTCTTCTCTGGGTATAGAACCAACCACCCATTATTAATCCAGGCAGCTCAATATCATAGTCTGCACGGGCTTTGCAGGAATGTTATACTCTGGTACTCTGTTGCATAATTTTTGTGGCGGCTGATCACTGGACCACTTCCATGACACAGTCCAGATTTTGGTGCATTGAACTCTGCTCTCAAACTCTGTGTAAAAGTCAGACTGTTCCAGTTCTATAGTAGCATCCAGAGCAAAAGTCATCCAAACAAAATGTGCTTTGCCTCCCGTATCAATATGCACGCCGCCAAATTTCTTGATGATGTCCATCCTTAAAAGGAGGTCAAACCCCAATGGTTTGCTGTTCACCACCAATACATCAGTCTTCCTGGAATTTCTGTTGACTAATGTTAATGTTATACTCCCAATACCATGGTTTAAAAGGCATTTGCGTTCCACCATCAGAATTGCAGTATTCTTACGTACTTTGGACTGACATAATGACTCACCTACACCAGATGATGAGCAGTTAGAATCCACCAACGCTATCTGATCTAGCCCATCAATCTTTACCTTTATGACAGGGAGCACCTCTTCCAGTATATGTGGGCAGAGAGTGGTGCTGGCCTCTTGTCCCTTGCCTCATTTCCTGGACACCTTGATGTCACATGTTCTTGCTTCTTGCATTGATAACTATCTCCAGAAGCACCCTGCTTGCTGCAGACACTTTTTTCATACCCTATTATTTACATTATAGGTATCGTTGGGTGGTCTTCCATTAATCAACCAATTCCTCGATCGACCTCCTCTCCCCGTTCTTACATGGCGCTATAAAATGAGGACACATGGACCAAAATTTTCTCAGATACTGGTATCACACAAGATATCGCTGCTAAATATATCCATTCTTTCCAGTAGAACCGCATCACAACTGTGGTATTGTTTGAATTTGATAAGGATGCACTCATTGAATTAGGTGTGCACATCCTCGGTGACAAGCTGGTTATTCTTAAGCTAGCCCGATCACTTTCATCATCACCTGCTGATTTGTCATCACCTAGCATTCCCTCAATGAAGGATATATCAGCTATGGTCAAACCTCCATCTTTCACCACTGAAATGATGAAGCCACAATTCTGTAGGTCTGAGTGGATTGGGACATTTACAAAAAGATTACAGGACTTTCCAAGATGAACATTATCCCTCATCTATACAACTGCTGTAGTGACTCTGTCCAGAATAGCATCGTAAACACAATGCCACAGTTTCTTGAGTTACTGGAGGATGAACTCCTAGACACAATTGAGTCACTTGTCACAAAGAGTTCTAACCCGTCTGTAATTCGACTTGCGTTTCGTTCCCTCCAGCAACACGAATACGAGTCCATTCAGGAATTTGAGATACACTTGCGCACTGCTGTCATGGAATGTGCATACAATTGCTCATACAAAAATCATGATTTATCTGAGGACAATATCAAGGAACAATTCATTAATGGACTATTCAATGAATCACATCAGACTGATATCCTAGCTAAAGACCACCCAACTATCGAGCCTTGACTCCGTCATCAACCATGCCAAGGTCTTTGAATTGGCAGTTTGTGACCAGGCCAAACTTCACGATTCCAGTGAAATTCATGCCGCCCGTATATCAGGGTACAAAAATCAGCAGAACTCTATCCATCGGTTGGCCAATTCATCTTACAGGTCGACAGCTGCAAGCTCTTGCTCCTCCCGATCTTGACATACAAACAGTCCATGCAATTGTTGTGGCAGCTTAGAATATACATCGTATCAAAGATCAACACTGTGCCCTGCATGGGGACAAACCTGCAGTGGATGTAGGCGCCGAAACCATTTTATCTTTGTCTGCCGAGCCAGTGCTAGAATTTCCGATGTCAATCTTGTCGCCCATGTTCAATATGACAGAGATCAGGACTGTTTTCGGTCAGCGAACCATAATATCCAGAAGATTCAAGCCACTGTGTCATCTATTGACGGCCCACCACCACACAATCGCATTGTGATTAACATTTTCCCAGACAGCAGGGCCTCCATATGCATTAGTAACAGTAAACTTCTGGAGCTTCTCAGCATAGAGGGATCCCTGTTGCATCTATGTAACAAAAAGATCGTTACTGTTAGTGAATCCACCCTCTCATGCATCGGATTCCTATTTCCTTTAACATCAGTGGCCATTCAATGACACAGCCAGTATACATTTGTGACAAAATTGACAGGTTGTATTTCAGTCGAACAGGTTGTATTGATACCAAAATTTTACCACACACATTCCCATTCCCAATGACAACCACACAGTCAGAATCTGTCTCCACCGTCAATCTATCCAGAGAGGATCCTCCTCCAAAGCCTTGCAAAATTCTCTTTGACTCTGTTCCAGAAAATATCCCGAAGTTGGCATCCTTCATCAGAAATGCATTCCGCTTGAGCACTTTCAACAACTTGGGCTTGTTCCCAAAGATGAATACCAAGCCTGGAAAGATCCATTTCACAGCAGATGCGAAACCATACGTGCGACACATGCCAATCCCAGTGCCACATCATTGGAAGGCTGCAGTAAAGCAGAGCTTGAACAGGGATGTATCAAGAGGTATTATCACACCTGTTCCCATTGGCACACCGGTCACATGGTGTGCTCCTATGGTCGTTACAACCAAAAAGAATGGTAGCCTACGCCGAACTGTCGACCTACAACGTTTGAATTCGTTTAGTATCAGGGAAACTCATCATGTTCAACCACCGTTCCAGCTCTGCTCAAATCCCACCGAACACATACAAATCTGTCATCGATGCTACCGATGGCTATCATAGCATCCCGCTACATGAAGACTCTCAGCATCTCATGACCTTCATTACAGAATGGGGCCGGTATCGTTATCTGCAACTGCCACAGGGATTCAAGGCATCCGGTGATGCATTGACAAGGTAATTGATTGCGTTGAGCGAAAAGTGAAAGTTGTAGATAACACGCTGTTGTATGATGACTATCGAGATAAATTTCAATTTGGCAAGAAGACCGTTGAGTTTGGTGGCCTTGTGATCACACCAACAGGTGTACAGCCATCCCCAAAGATATTATCAGCTATTGGGAACTTTCCGACACCAACTAACATCACTGATGCACGATCATGGTTTGGCTTAGTAAACCAAATCTCCTGGGCATATGCCATCAGTTCTATTATGGAACCATCCAGGGACTTGATAAAACCGAACAAAAAGTTTTTCTGGGACAACAATCTTGACCTACTTTTCTGCCAATCCAAGAAAGTTATTGTTGATTGTGTGAGATCAGGTGTTTCTTTGTTTGATGCCAACAAAAACAAACTGACTGGAGCCGCACTGGCATCGGATACCTCCTCCTGCAGACAATAGCAAGGCCTTGATGTGCTGCAAAGATGGTTGGAAGGTTATTTTGGCAGGATCAAGATTCATGAACAGTGCAGAACAGAGATATTCCCCAACTAAAGGTGAGGCACTGGCAATCTCATGGAGCCTCCAACACTCGTTTGTTCAAACAGGGTCGCCCTAAATTGATTGTCACAACGGATCATAAACCGTTAGTTGGTGTGTTCAACCGTGAGCTTGACTCAATAGACAACCCATGTTTATTCCGGTTGAAAGAAAGCACCCTTGGTTGGTCATTCAAAATCATCCACAGCAAATGGCACATTGGTCCCGATGAACTATCACATTACCCTACAATATCAGAAGTTTTGGGACTCCATGAAAGTGCCTCCGCAGACAATTTTGGGCTGAACGAATCTGCTTGCCTAACAGCATATGGTCTGGCTGAAATCATGCAAAACACTATCTCGTTGGACACTGCATGAATTCAGACTAAAGGACCCGGTGTACCAAAACCATATTCAACAAGTACACATAGGCTTCACGACATCCCAAAATGGACTCCAGGAGGAAATACGTCCATATTGGCCAATGCGTGACAACCTAAATTCTGCAGATGGCATTGTTTTCTTTGACAGGCGAATTATAATTCCCATCAAATTACAAAAAGTAATTTTGTAACCCCTACATATTGGCCATCAAGGCATTTCCTCAATGAAGTTACAGGCACACCAATCTATTTACTGGCCAGGAATTCACCGTTCCATAACCCAGTACCATGCCAACTGTGCGGACTGCCTTGAAACACACACCATCTCAATCATCTTAACCATTGATTGTTAATGATCCAGCCAAATATCCATTTGAGAAGATCTGTATGGATTATTTTGGAATCAAAGGCAACCACTATTTAGTGACTGTCGATAGATTCAGTGGGTGACCCATAGTCCACCACATAGAAAATTCATCAACAGGTCAGGTTCTGGTTGATGCAACAAGAGAAATTTGTTGCACATATGGAGCTCCCCAAGAGATCAATTTTGATGGTGTCTTCAATTTATCTCTGAGAGACTTCAGTCATTTTTGTCAGCTTGGGATATAAGGCACAGACTACCTCCAATCAAATGGACGTGGCCAAGTGGCATTCAAGTCAATGAAACACATCCTTAATGACAACATCGGCCCAAATGGTACTCTTAACTTCAACAAAGTTGCCCTTGCTCTCCTGCAATTTCAAAACATCCCAATATGTTGTGTCAGTCTGAGTCCAGCACAGATCTTACTCCACAGACAGTTGAAGGATGGAATTCCAACCAATCCAATCTACCATCAACTACATCCTGAATGGATCCTCACTGCTCAAAAACGTGAAGAGTTAACATCGAAACTCAACACATCTCAGGAGAGGAGATACAACGTTGGCAATAAAAAAACTTGAACATCTCAATGTTGGAACAAATGTGGTAATACAGGACAAGTCGACGTAGATGGAACAAAACAGGTTGAATCGTTGAATGCCTTCCATACAGACAATATCGGTTTAAAATCAATAGTTCTGGTCGTATAACCCTCCAGAACCACAAATTTCTCCGCCCTAGTATCCACACTTATGCTCGTCCAGGACTACTGTACCCAGATGTCCCGGTTGTACCTGCAGAACCCCTGAATGAGTCAGACACCACCGTCATCAATCCGGAGAACATCCCGACCAGTCCAGCTATGCCTGCAGAGGACACGGTGAAGCATAACACACCGTGGGGCCATAAAAAGGTTGAGACCACACAACAACCGTGGCCTCAGTGAACTATAACTGGATGGACTGTCTACTTTCATTTGCAGGTGAGATGCAAACACTTTGTTCATACCCTACAGGTATCGTTGGGTGGTCTTCCATTAATTAACCAATTCCTCGATCGACCTCCTCTCCCGGTTCTTACACCTGCCTTGCCTCTGGGCTGCCAGCAAGCTCTAGCAAAGTGATTGGGACCTCTACACTTGTGGCACCGCAATGCAACTGCATCCTGCTGGTTAGAGGTTGAAAGTTGGTAGACAGGCACATGAGGAAGAATTTTGCATCGTCCGATTGCTGCAGCAACAGATTTCTCCACTTTGGCCTCTTCCATCTTGAGGGCTTGGGCACTCGCAAGAATTAGCATTACAAGTTGATTTTTTCTTTTTAGATAATTGTTATTTTATCAACTTGCATGAAAAAAGCTGTGTAAAAGATGCTTAAAACCGTTTCAATTATGCAAATACCATCAGTAGCTCAAAAGTTATGAGAATTTTAAGTGCCAAAATTTAGGCTTTTCTGTGGACATTTTTCTTAAGAAACCTCAACTTTTCAAGAAATTTGGTAATCTCGCCACCATTCATTTATTTTTCAAGCTATTCTCATTCAACTTGGTACTCTTATGTAAAATTGTGTGCTCTTTTTGATTATGCAGTCAAATCTGATGTATCTTTTTACCATAAGCCATGAATTATAAATTCAGATGTACAAATTTCATTTTTTTTAAACTGGCGCATGGTATCAAACAGTGGGTGTCTATTCATGAACAAAACTAAGTGTTATAGTGGTATTTAAATATAGCTTTATTGAGAATAGGCATTTACCTGCCTCCCCACCAAAGGAGAGCTAAATCTGGGGTGTAGCCATTGAATGCCTAAAGAGCATTCATGGCCAATATTTACTGCTCCCCTCAAAGAAAAGAAAAAAGTGAGTAGATATGAATTAATCTAAAAAATAAATTGAACAAAATTTTTCATATAGATTTTGAATTTCTGTAAAAGATGGAAATTCCCATAGTGCATTTTGGGACTAGTTCAATTTTCAGTTTTGTAAATCCTCTCTATCTGGCCCAAAATATACCCCTATTTTCTGAGATGCAACCATAAATTATACTCTATATGAATCCTCGAATGTAGCTTCCACAATACCATGAATCCTGATAAGCAACAACTATATATTCACCAGTTGATGGTAATTTTTATCATTTCTATTCTGTTGTTTTATTGAAAATTCAATTACATAAACAAAGAAATAAAATGGTAATTTTTACCTTGTTTCCACTGTAACATTTTTCTTTAAAATGACTACTTTTATAGGTTTTAGGTTTTATAGCTTATAGAGTATGCTGAAAACGAATATCCCATTTAAATTTTCTGCAAATAAGTAGTTTTCCAGATATTTAGCCATGTCATTTCTTATGTTATCACTGGTGGCCATCTTTGTACATATGAGCGCACAACCGCAATCCAGAGAAACTATGTTCAAATGCACGCACCAAGCAATAGCATAAGAAATGACATTGCTTAATATAAAAAGTTACTTATTTGCAGAAAATTTAAATGCGATATTCGTTTTCAGCATACCCGAAAACCTTAAAAGGAAGTCATTTTAAAGAAAAATGTTAAGGTGGAAACCAGGTAAAAATTTAAAAAATGCATCACAATAAAATTCTTTATCAAACCACCTAATTTTTACGTTTGGAAACCAAATATTTTGTTATTAAAAGTGATTTTAAAAACAGCGAGAATGGACACGTGTCAAGAAGGGCCGACATTATTTTAAAATCTTAACCCTTTACACACGTTTTTTTGTGCATTTATTTCCGTGATACCTGAAAATTAGTTGGTTCGATAGAGAATTTCATTGTAATGAGTTTGAATCCACCCCCACACTCGCACATCAGAAGTAGTGAGTTCAAATAATTCGGATTCTGTTTGATTCAGGAATCAGACGAATATCAATTGCTTTGCCTGCCATTTCCAACAGCTGAAATAGCTGGAAAACATCCTCCACTCTCACAACCCGAAAATCTCGTTTGAAACAAACTTTTCTCTTCTATAGCTGGTTTTCAGCTTTGAGCAAAAGCACAGCCACTTATACATCTGAGTTTGATCTATTATTCATCTGAAGTCTTGAGAATTCTCACGTTTCATATCTTATCTTCAAATATACACGTTTCATATCTTATCTTCAAATATACACGTTTCATATCTTATCTTCAAATATACACGTTTCATATCTTATCTTCAAATATACACGTTTCATATCTTATCTTCAAATATACACGTTTCATATCTTATCTTCAAATATACACGTTTCATATCTTATCTTCAAATATACACATTTCATATCTTATCTTTAAATATACACATTTCATATCTTATCTTTAAATATACACATTTCATATCTTATCTTTAAATATACACATTTCATATCTTATCTTTAAATATACACATTTCATATCTTATCTTTAAATATACACATTTCATATCTTATTTGTAAATATACACATTTCATATCTTATTTGTAAATATACACATTTCATATCTTATTTGTAAATATACACATTTCATATCTTATTTTTAAATATAAATATTTAATATTTTATTTTTAAATATACATATTGAATATTTTTATTTTTAAATATACTTATTTTGTTATTTTATTTTTAAATATACTTATTTTGTTATTTTATTTTCAAATATACATATTTAATATTTTAGTTTTTAATATACTTATTTTATTTTATTTTTAAATATACATATTTAATATTCTAGTTTTTAATATACCTATTGAATATTTTTATTTTTAAATATAGATATTTTAATATGTTATTTTTAAATAATTTATTTTTAAATATACATTTTAATATTTCAAGAAAATGCTACGGTTTATTATTAAATTTATGAAACACAATAGTCTTTCAAGTTTGTGTTTATATGCAAAACTAAAGTTTCAAAAAATCTTCTCGGTTTTAAATGAATTAAAAATATTTTTTAAATTGCTTTTTCAGTTTTTCATTGCCTTATTTTTTTAGCTGGTGGCTAACGGTAGGTGTATCAGAATCGGCCATTAAAAATGCCGTATATGAACTTGAATAAATCAACTTACTATCTTTCGAAGCTTATAACTACTTGGAAAATGTAATCCAAACTTTAATTTTTTTTCAATTAAAAGGGCAAAGACTAAATTAAAAACAAATAACAGGTTTAATAGCAAATTATGCAATATTTTTTTAAATCGGTTTTCTTTAAAAAAGATTTAAAGAAAAATCAACAAAATTTTACTTAGTTCGATTATAAAAATATAAATTCCAAAAAATAACTTACCTATAATAAATTCCATTTAATGTGTACTTCCATTGTTCATTGTTAAGAATTTATCCATATTTATACTTATATTCCATGTCCTTTTTAAATAAAATTTTTTTTAAACAAGGATTCCCCCTCAAAAAAACACAAACTCAGATTTATTGACTGCTCAAATAAAGGGAGAGAAATCTCTGATTTTTTTCGCGATTATCTTACGGTGACTTATTAATATCTCTTTTTATTGCGTGCTCTTAACCAAAATTAGTATTTTGGGGCTTCCGTATGTGAAAAAAAGCACACATTCAGCCATAAGTTTTTTCTGTTAAACAAAAAATCCAGTCGACCGATGTTTTTTTTTTAATTCTCTTAATGAAATACACGAGTTTTTGATTATTATACCTTATTTCTACTTTATTGAGTGAATTTTTTTATATATCTAAAAACAGAAAATATTGAATGAAATAGAAAAAAATGCCGTCAGCATCTGGTATTTACTTGACGATATAAGCATAACATGAGCTCTCATTAAAAAAAACTCAACATGGTTAAAAAAAAGGTTTTACACTTTGGACTTTACAGGCAAATTTAAAAAAAAACACTTCTTTTTTCGTTTTAAATTAGACTTTTATTTATTGATCTTTTATCTTCAATTTGTGATACATAAAACTTTGGTACGTAAATTAATTATTTAAATTTTAATAGACATTTCAAAATAGAGGGGGGGGGTGAATTAAAAAAAAAACGTTTGTCTAAAATATCATATTCAGTTTATTGGAAAGAACATAAAATTTCACATTGACCCTGAAAATATCGTAAAAATTGAACCAATAGAAAAATTTTGATAGATTTTTAAAGTTTAAAAATTGAAAAAAAATTCACTCGTAAAATTCAATTGATTTCATATGTAAAAAAAAAAAAAAAAAAAAAAAAAAATGGCTGGTTGAACGCGCACCGGCACTTTGTAAACATTTTTTTTTTTTTTTTAAATAAAAAATATTTTTATCATTTTTTAAACAACTTTAATAGTTTATTTTGGAAGTAATATTCCAGACAACCCACTTTAAAAAGAGAAATTACGAGTTTTTTTAAAATATTTTATTCAGTTTTCTGTTAGGGGTGTCAAAAATTCCCCCAAAATTTTGACACACCCAGTGGTAGCGGTATTAGAATTTTTGTAGGAATTTTTGACACCCCTAACACGAAACTGCGAATACAATATAAAAATCTCGGAATTTCTCTGTTAAAAGTGGGTTATTTATTTTCTTTATGGATTATACTTCCAAAATAAACTATTACAGTTGTTTTAAAAGTAATAGAAATTTTTTTTTTTTTTAAAACAGTAATGAATTTTCCGAACTCAATATTTTTCAATTTTTAAACTCAATATTTTTCAATTTTTAAATTTTAAAAATCTATCAAAATTTTTCTATTGATTCTATTTTTACGATATTTTCAGGGTCAATGTGAAATTTTATGTTCTTTCCAATAAATCGAATATAATATTTTAGACAAACGTTTTTTTTTAAATTCACGAACCCCCCCCCCATCCCAATTTTTAAGTGTCTATTAAAAAGTAAATACTTAATTTAGTAACCCGATGAGTACATAATTATTTACTCACAAATTGAAGAGAAAAGGTCAATACATAATATATTCAAATTAAAAAAAAAAACAGTGTTCTTTTAGAATTTTACCTGTAAAGTTTGAAGTTTAAAACCTTTTTTTTAAAACCACGTTATTTGTTTTTTCTTCTTTTTTTTTTAATGGAACCTTGGTCCTTGCTCCTTTAATTGAAAAAAAAATTAGGGCTTGAATTACATTTTTTGAGGAGTTATAAGCTTGGAAAGACAGGGGGTCGAATAATTCACGCCTCCCATTTTGTAAATGTCTAATAATAATTAATTTAGAACCCGATGAGTACATAATTATTTACTCACAAATTGAAGAGAAAAGGTCAATACATAATATATTCAAATTTAAAACAAAAAAAAAAAAAACAGTGTTCTTATAGAATTTTACATGTAAAGTCCGAAGTTTAAAACCTTTTTAAAAAAAAAAACACGTTTTTTTTTTTTTTTTTTTTTTTTTTAATGAAATCTTAGTCCTTGCTCCTTTAATTGAAAAAAAAAATTAGGGTTTGAATTGCATTTTTCGAGGAGTTATAAGCTTGGAAAGATGGGGTGGAATTATTCACTATTTTTCACGAAATTTCTGACACCGCTAACCCAGTGGATAACCAAGAAAAAATGAAGGTTCAAAATAACAATTTTCCCGTATGAAAATCAATAATGAAAAGGGAGTGCACTTATTGATCCGTGCTGAAATAATAACGTTATTTAAAAAGCCATTCTTAACATGGGGAGGGTGTTTTGTAACTATTCTATAATTTAGCCTTACAATTGAATAAAAAAAATATATCATAAAACTTTAATTAAACTTGGAAATATTATTTAAAAAATAGCGCGGATCAGTAAGTGCATTGCATTAGCACCAAAAATGCCTTTCGAAGTTTCATAATAAAGCAATACGTATTTAAAAGTACAGGCTGAAAATAACGATAATTTTGCTCGTATAAAAATATAATCATTATCGTAAAATAAATAAATAAATTATTCTGTGTTAAAAAAAATATTGCATCACTAGTAAAACAGAATTAACTGGAATTAAATTTCTGAAACTCTAAAAATGAGCTGTGAAAAGAATGAGTTGAAAGATTGATATGAGATAAAATTATACTTACATTTTTATACGTTTTGCTGTGGTTGAAATGTTTGCATGGGGAAACGTAAAACAAGATTATGTTAAATAAACAAAAGATTAAATCTTTTTAAAGCTAATTCTTTCGTCTTTTATTTATTTTTTTCCAATCTTTAATATTATAGGCGTTACGATGGCTATTAGCGATTGCCTAAATCACTCATTTGAATTAGACGTGTGAAGACACAGCGGAAGTCCATCGTTATTACCCACAATGCAATAGGCGATCTCACTTCCTCCGTGTACACCCACATTTACTTCCGATGGGTGTAATATGCAATTCGCAATTATCTTCAAGAAATTTATTCCATTTTGACTTTAGCTTCCTGCTGGATGGAAGCCTCGCCGATGTATACCATAAAAAAGTATCTTCTGACGTAACGGAAGAATGGGCGACCTTACACCCGACTTTACATTCGACCGTTCGAGTGGAACAAATAATAGTCCGTTTACCAAACTGGACTTCCGTTTTTATTGTACCTATTTACTATGCCTCCCCACGGGACAGAGTTAGACACCAGGGTCGTTTTTTAACGTGGAGAAAAGGTACAAAAATAAAAATTGTCTCAGTCGTGAAGGATTTCTCCTCCACCGAAAGAGAACAAGAAATAGAAGTGCAGCATCTGAAGAACAGATACTACACTTTGATCTTGTCCCGAAGGCCTTATTGTAAAACAAATAAACAAATTGGCATGAAAGAAAAAGTGAAAGTTTGAGTACTTCAATGACATATTAGTAAGAGAGGCGAGTTATCGAACCTTGTTTTTCGAAAGAGAACTGACGCCCCCCAGCGCCGCCCCACCAGCGGCCATTATATGAACCTCAAATATAAACAAGTGTTTACGATAACGCAAAAATATATAATAACAAAATAAATATCAGAAAAATATGAAAATCGAAACATTTAGTGCATAAAAATGTATCAAAATATAATTTTAATGTATTAATATAATTTCTTTTCAATCACATAACTGGAAATAAAAATACTAAATATGATAAAAACAGTAAACACGTAACATTTATAGGTTGTGTTTAGAATTATTATTTTTTTTATTTTTTTACTGTAAGATTGTATAAAAATATAACAAAATAAAATGTTAAAAACATGAAACATTTATAGGTTGTGTTTAGAATTATTATTTTTTTTATTTTTTTACTGTAAGATTGTATAAAAATATAACAAAATAAAATGTTAAAAACATGAAACATTTATAGCTTGTGTTTAGAATTATTATTTTTTTTATTTTTTTACTGTAAGATTGTATAAAAATATAACAAAATAAAATGTTAAAAACATGAAACATTTATAGGTTGTGTTTAGAATTATTATTTTTTTTATTTTTTTACTGTAAGATTGTATAAAAATATAACAAAATAAAATGTTAAAAACATGAAACATTTATAGGTTGTGTTTAGAATTATTATTTTTTTTATTTTTTTACTGTAAGATTGTATAAAAATATAACAAAATAAAATGTTAAAAACATGAAACATTTATAGGTTGTGTTTAGAATTATTATTTTTTTTATTTTTTTACTGTAAGATTGTATAAAAATATAACAAAATAAAATGTTAAAAACATGAAACATTTATAGCTTGTGTTTAGAATTATTATTTTTTTTATTTTTTTACTGTAAGATTGTATAAAAATATAACAAAATAAAATGTTAAAAACATGAAACATTTATAGCTTGTGTTTAGAATTATTATTTTTTTTATTTTTTTACTGTAAGATTGTATAAAAATATAACAAAATAAAATGTTAAAAACATGAAACATTTATAGGTTGTGTTTAGAATTATTATTTTTTTTATTTTTTTACTGTAAGATTGTATAAAAATATAACAAAATAAAATGTTAAAAACATGAAACATTTATAGGTTGTGTTTAGAATTATTATTTTTTTTATTTTTTTACTGTAAGATTGTATAAAAATATAACAAAATAAAATGTTAAAAACATGAAACATTTATAGCTTGTGTTTAGAATTATTATTTTTTTTATTTTTTTACTGTAAGATTGTATAAAAATATAACAAAATAAAATGTTAAAAACATGAAACATTTATAGGTTGTGTTTAGAATTATTATTTTTTTTATTTTTTTACTGTAAGATTGTATAAAAATATAACAAAATAAAATGTTAAAAACATGAAACATTTATAGGTTGTGTTTAGAATTATTATTTTTTTTATTTTTTTACTGTAAGATTGTATAAAAATATAACAAAATAAAATGTTAAAAACATGAAACATTTATAGCTTGTGTTTAGAATTATTATTTTTTTTATTTTTTTACTGTAAGATTGTATAAAAATATAACAAAATAAAATGTTAAAAACATGAAACATTTATAGCTTGTGTTTAGAATTATTATTTTTTTTATTTTTTTACTGTAAGATTGTATAAAAATATAACAAAATAAAATGTTAAAAACATGAAACATTTATAGGTTGTGTTTAGAATTATTATTTTTTTTATTTTTTTACTGTAAGATTGTATAAAAATATAACAAAATAAAATGTTAAAAACATGAAACATTTATAGCTTGTGTTTAGAATTATTATTTTTTTTATTTTTTTACTGTAAGATTGTATAAAAATATAACAAAATAAAATGTTAAAAACATGAAACATTTATAGCTTGTGTTTAGAATTATTATTTTTTTTATTTTTTTACTGTAAGATTGTATAAAAATATAACAAAATAAAATGTTAAAAACATGAAACATTTATAGGTTGTGTTTAGAATTATTATTTTTTTTATTTTTTTACTGTAAGATTGTATAAAAATATAACAAAATAAAATGTTAAAAACATGAAACATTTATAGGTTGTGTTTAGAATTATTATTTTTTTTATTTTTTTACTGTAAGATTGTATAAAAATATAACAAAATAAAATGTTAAAAACATGAAACATTTATAGCTTGTGTTTAGAATTATTATTTTTTTTATTTTTTTACTGTAAGATTGTATAAAAATATAACAAAATAAAATGTTAAAAACATGAAACATTTATAGCTTGTGTTTAGAATTATTATTTTTTTTATTTTTTTACTGTAAGATTGTATAAAAATATAACAAAATAAAATGTTAAAAACATGAAACATTTATAGGTTGTGTTTAGAATTATTATTTTTTTTATTTTTTTACTGTAAGATTGTATAAAAATATAACAAAATAAAATGTTAAAAACATGAAACATTTATAGCTTGTGTTTAGAATTATTATTTTTTTTATTTTTTTTACTGTAAGATTGTATAAAAATATAACAAAATAAAATGTTAAAAACATGAAACATTTATAGCTTGTGTTTAGAATTATTATTTTTTTTATTTTTTTACTGTAAGATTGTATAAAAATATAACAAAATAAAATGTTAAAAACATGAAACATTTATAGGTTGTGTTTAGAATTATTATTTTTTTTATTTTTTTACTGTAAGATTGTATAAAAATATAACAAAATAAAATGTTAAAAACATGACACATTTATAGCTTGTGTTTAGAATTATTATTTTTTTTATTTTTTTACTGTAAGATTGTATAAAAATATAACAAAATAAAATGTTAAAAACATGAAACATTTATAGGTTGTGTTTAGAATTATTATTTTTTTTATTTTTTTACTGTAAGATTGTATAAAAATATAACAAAATAAAATGTTAAAAACATGAAACATTTATAGGTTGTGTTTAGAATTATTTTTTTTTTTATTTTTTTACTGTAAGATTGTATAAAAATATAACAAAATAAAATGTTAAAAACATGAAACATTTATAGCTTGTGTTTAGAATTATTATTATTTTTATTTTTTTACTGTAAGATTGTATAAAAATATAACAAAATAAAATGTTAAAAACATGAAACATTTATAGCTTGTGTTTAGAATTATTATTTTTTTTATTTTTTTACTGTAAGATTGTATAAAAATATAACAAAATAAAATGTTAAAAACATGAAACATTTATAGGTTGTGTTTAGAATTATTATTTTTATTATTTTTTTACTGTAAGATTGTATAAAAATATAACGAAATAAAATGTTAAAAACATGAAACATTTATAGGTTGTGTTTAGAATTATTATTTTTTTATTTTTTTACTGTAAGATTGTATAAAAATATAACAAAATAAAATGTTAAAAACATGAAACATTTATAGGTTGTGTTTAGAATTATTATTTTTATTATTTTTTTACTGTAAGATTGTATAAAAATATAACAAAATAAAATGTTAAAAACATGAAACATTTATAGAGAGGTTTAAGAATATTTTTTGGTACAGAAAGATCGTATAAAATGTATCAAAATATAAGTTTAGTTTGCACGCACTTTTAGAAAAGGGAGAGTTATCGACCCCTGTTCTTTCGCTGACAAGTGACATCTGTCGGCGGTTCTTGAAACTAAAATACGCACATTCGCCTCATGTCACTGACATGCAGAAGTACCAGATTTATTTTTTTACGTATATTTTACAAAAATCAGCAATATTCCTTAAAATTTTTCATTAGTATTATAAAAAAAATATATTACTTTATTAAATATTTATTGATTTTTGTAATTTTATATTTATTAGCAAAATAGAATACAATGTATTTGCTTTTTTTTTTTTTTTTTTTTTAAATTAGAATGAAATATTTTTCAATAGTTTGGATCTGGTTTAGTATTATTAAGAAAAAAAAGAATACATTGTTTTTTATTTATTTTTTTTTTGAAAATAGAATTTGAATCTTTTTGTTATAAAAATATATGACTATTAAATATTTATTGATTTCTTTATAGTTTTTGAAAAATAGAGTTTGAATCTTTTGCTATAAAAATATATGACTGGAAAAATACCTCCCTTACAAATCTGTAATGTCGCACAGATGAAAATAGAGGCACCTTTTATTTTATTTATTTATTTATTTTTTACACGGTGGTCACCACTTATCAAGGCCCAGAAGCCACTCAGGGATAAGGGTTATTGCAAGTACTGTACGTTAGTGTGGCGATTTGATGAAGTGTTTAATTAAGGGGGCGGTTCATTAGGAATTTGTTAATGTTGGACTTGAAGACATCCAAGTTGTAGTCAGGTGGGAAGCAGGCAGACGGAACAGAGTTCCACAGGCGTGCAGTTCTAAGAAAGAAGCTTTGTTCATGGAATCCACGTTTTGATTTAGGCACAGATAAAGAGTGGGGGAAATTTTTCACAGTGGATTCAGCTAGACGGGTGTTTTTCGTGAAAGATTGGCGAGGGGGGATCGGAGATTGGAGTTCAGACAAGCACCTACCATGGAAATAACGATAAAACAAGGATAGGCTTGCAATGTCTCTTCTGTGGGAGAGAGGTTGCAGGGTAGAGAAAAGGGCATGCCCCACTAAGCCACGAAGTCTATTTTGTACTCTGTCAAAGCAGGATAGGCTGTTTTTAGCAGCTCCTGCCCAGATATGGCAGTAGTATTCCATCCTTGGACGTACTTGGCTTTTATATAAATAGAGAATTGCATCAGCAGTGAGATATCTTTTGGAGTGGTAGAAAGATCCCACCATCTTTCCAGCGACCTTGGCAACAGACTTGATGTACGTGTTCCATTTCAGATCAGGAGTAAAGGTCAAACCCAGAAGCTTGTCAAAACACGGGGCTTCTCCTAGACGAGAGCCATCCATTTCAATTGATGCCAGATGGGGATCAGAGCGTTGATGATGTAAAGATAGGAGTTTGGTTTTAGATGCATTAAAGGTAACCAGCCACGTCTTTCCCCACTGAACCACGCACTCGAGATCAGAGGAGAGAGAATCAGAGAGAACTTTGTCATTTACAGCCTTTGATGTGTTGCCGTAGATGGTCGTGTCATCAGCATAGATGTCAACGAATGATTTAAGTATGTGTTTAGGGAGGTCATTGATGTAGATCAGGAAGAGTGTTGGGCCCAGGATTGACCCTTGAGGGACTCCAGCATTAATACTGCAGGCCTCTGATTTTTGTCCATCGACTACTACTCTTATGAGCCTATCGGAGAGAAATGATTTAATGATTGAGAAAACATTTCCAGTTATACCGTAGCTGGAAATCTTGTGAAGTAGACGCTTATGCCATACCTTGTTGAAGGCCTTTGATATGTCAAGAGCAATTGCCCTAGAAAGGAAGCCTTTGTCAAGAGATTCACTAATCCTGTGAGATATAACCGTTAGCACATCTGCGGTAGATCTTGCAGAACGGAAACCATATTGTGTGTCACTAAGAAGGTTATTTCTGCTGAGGTGGTTGACTATTTCTTTATTTAATATGGATTCCAGCAACTTACTCATAAGACACTGGAGACTTATTGGTCTGTATTGAGAGGGAGATGACTTATCACCTGAATTCTTAAATACAGGGCAAACTGATGAGGTTTTCCAGGAAGTCGGACAGCACTTCTTAAGGCAATGCTTAAACAGTTTTGTAAGCTACTAAAACTGATGAAATCAGCAACTACATATTACAATATGTAAGAAACGGCTGGCCATCAAAGGATCATGTCCCAGCATCAATTAAACCCTATTGGGCCTACCGCAGCAGCATCACATGCGAGAATGGATTACTGATGTATGGCACACGGATCATAATCCCATCACTACTGAGACCGACTATCATCGCCAAAATCCACTCTGGTCATTAGGGAATTACCAAGTGCAGACAAAGAGCTCGCCAATCCATATAGTGGCCAGGATTCTCTGACCAAATCAAAAGGACTGCGGAAAACTGCCCAAGATGCACCGAGCTAAGACATCAACCACCTGAACTCCTCATGACAACTGAGCTTCCGACAAAACCATGGCACACTCTAGCCTCTGATCTGTTTGAGTTTAAAGGTAGCAGATATGTCATAATTGTCAACTACTTCTCTCGATATGCAGAGATCGCCATGCTTACATCAATGACTTCCAGTGCAATAATACAGAGCTTCAAAGCTATTTTTGCCAGACATGGAGTACCTGTCATCCTAAGAACAGACCAAGACAGCCAATACCCTTCAAAAAGACTTTGCCAAGTTCACAAACGACTGGGGATTTTTGCATGTTACAAACAGCCCTTGCTACTCCCAAAGCAATGAAGCTGCAGGAGCCTGTGTAAAAACAATGAAAAGAATGTTTAGAAAAGCAAAATACCCATATCTTTCTTTCCTTGCACACAGAGCAACACCAATGGACTGTGGGTTTAGCCCAAGTGAACCGTTAATGGGCCAATGCCTCAGGACAAACGTCCCGACTCACCTGGATCTACTAAACTCCAGATGGCTCGATCTTCAGAGTATTAGACAGAGAGAAAAGAAACAACGACTCGCACACCGGCTATCACATAAAGCTAAAGAGCTACAACCACTCGAAGATAGCACATCAGTATGGATCAGAAGCTCCAACTCTCCAAATCAGGAAGGCATCGTTGTTGGAACAGCAAATACGCTACGTTTCTATATTCTATGGACCAAAGAAGAAAGGACAATAATCCGACACAATCGACGACACATCATACTCAAACCACCAAAAATAGTCGAGGCTGACACATTGGAGTCCCATAAAGACAGTCATCTACCAAGGGAAGAAACAGTCAGAACAGCATGCCCCACCCTCACCTCTCAAGAGCATACAATAACCAGATCTGAATGTCAGTCAAGACCACCTATCAAGCTAGACCTATAACACACACACACACACACACACATATATATAAATAAATAAATGAACTCTTTTTTTATATTATTTCGAGAGAGAGAGAGAGAGAGAGAGTGTGTGAGAGAGTGAGTGAGAGAGAGAGAGAGAGAGAAAGAGAGATCATATAGCTTGAATAAAAAAAATGGAGATGTTATGTCCCTTGGATTGGTGGGAGTTGCCCCCCCCCTGTTCAATGTTTTATAATGTAAACTCTCGAACATAAATGTGAATAAACGAGACTTGGTCAGTCGGCCATGTTGGTCTGAATGATGATATATCTTTGTCCTGTTGTTATTAATAGAAACGTAACAAAACAAAAATTGTGAATCTTTCTCTTCAGTCGACAAAACAAAATGTCCAGAAACAAAAGAGTAGCAGCACCAGACTCAAAGACGCTTTGAGATTTCTTCCAGAATCAACAAAATGGGGACGGAAGATCATCTATAACCCAAGAATTAAATAATGATGATAACATTAGTATGTGTGTGCCGTGTAGACTTAAAAATAACGTTGGGAATTGGCGCGTTCGTTCTGTTTGTCGTTCATTTGTTATGCATCTCTACTGGTTGTATTTTATGTTGAATAAAACTGTTTCATGTGTGAGGATGCCCACGGATAAAATATAACATAAAACCAGTTGTTGTGCTTACTCGGCAACCATCTTTATTTAATACTCTTCTTACACCGGTCACCTCCAAGGGGCGTTACTCAAAACGGTGTAACACCTGTTGCTGTTCATGCAACATCTTCACTTTTCTCAAAGAAAGAAGAAAACAAACAACAAAAAAAAAAAACGTCTGAACGGAATTAAAATAAAATATATATAAAAAAGTGACCTAGGCATTCATTGGGCAGACTACCCTCCTACCTAACAGGGATTATTCTGCCTTTCCCTACTTTATTTCGCGTAGTCCCTGAATCTAACAGGATCTCTCACTACTCTTCCCGCCCGTGTTGTCCGTAGGCTTGCTTTTGTTTGTTCGGGGCTTGATATCATTGGGGGTGGTGCCGGGTTAACTCCCTCTCCCAATTCACCTTCATACCCAGGTTGGCCTGTGTCATCTTTCTCTTCTATGCCGTTACCTTCATTCCTGACTATTTCGCTCTGCACTCCGCATGGCTGGTGAATCAAAGATGTAAGTGGGGGTGCTTCTGCAGTTTTTTTCAAGTCGACCTTATTCCGTCGATATAGCTCCCCATTCACTTTTACATTGTATGACCGCTCATCCAGTCTCTCCCATACAATTGCCTTCTTCCACTCTCTCTGACCCTTTATGTGGGGTTTCATCCGTACTACATCTCCAGGGTGTAACGGTTGAAGTGGTTTCACTTTGTGGTTAAAAAACTGTTCTTGTCTCCTGGTGTCTCGTTTGACATACTTTTTAAGGTTTTTGGTCCATTCTGGTCTGAGTAACTCCTCTCTAGTTGGGAGAAGCGTTTTTGTCCTTGACATCAGCTTCTGAGCTGGTGATAAGACACCCTTAGATGGTGTATTCCTATGATCCAACATTGCTAGGTATGGATCAGAGAAGTAGTTGACAATTATGACATATCTGCTACCCTTAAACTCAAACAGATCAGAGGCTCCATTGCTCTCCGGAAAAGGTTCTTTGCCATTTTTATTGCAGATTCCACTTTCCCATTCGCCTTGCTATTATATGGACTGACAGGTGTATGTATAAAACACCACTTTTTAGCAAAGGTGGAAAATTCCTGGCTGCTAAACTGAGGCCCATTATCAGTTACCACCTGATCTGGTATTCCATGTCGTGCAAAATGATGTTTCAGTTTGGTTACTACTGTCTTAGCTTCTGTATTTTGAAGATGATCAATTTCCCAGAAGTTGCTCATGTAATCCACAGTACAAAGATAGTCTCTATCTGTAAACTTAAACAGGCCCACTCCCACTTTCGCTCAGGGTCTGTCAAGAACTTCATGAGCCATTAATGGTTCGGCTGGATTGGCTACTTCATATTTTCTGCATGTGACGCATTTTGAAACAGTCTCTGATCTCACTGTTCATGTTTGGCCAATACAAACATTCTCTTGCCCTTCTGCAACATTCTTCTATTCCTAGGCGTGTAGAATGCAACTTCTCCTTCAGTATAGCCCGCTGGGTAATTGGAACCACTACATGATTACTCCTGAAAATTAACCCATTTTGTACAGTCATTTCATTTCGTATACCAAAAAACGGTCTTACCTCTGGGTCAAGATGTATTTTTTCGTCTGGCCATCCCTCCACAATTACTTGCTGCAACTGCTGCATGCTTTGGTCTTCTTTTGTGGCTGAGCGCAGTTCAAGCAGCCTCCTCTCTGTTACAGGAATGTATTCAGCTTCCTTGACATCATCTTCATTGTCCATATCTTCGCTGTTCACTCCGTGGATATATGCTCTTGATAGCGTGTCTGCAAGGAACATCTTCCTACCTGGATGGTACAGAACGGTAGCATCGTAAGCCTGTAATCGCATCAGCATGTTTTGCAGTCGTTTGGGGCATTTTCCCAACTCTTTTTTTATGCTAGCTTCTAATGGCCTATGATCGGTCAGTACCGTTATCTGTCGACCAAACGTATATTGATGAAACCGTTCGGTAGCATAGACTACTACTAGCAGTTCTTTTTCAATTTGCACATATCGGGTTTCTGTATCAGTCAGCGCACGGCTGATATAGGCTAGAGGTTGACCTTCCTGCAGTAGTGCAGCCCCCATACCCTTCTCACTTGCATCACATTGAATGACCAAAGGTTTGATGGGTTCATAGTATCTCAATACTGGTGCCTCACTCACTAACCTTTTAATTTTTTCAAAAGCTCTTTCATGAATTTTGGACCACATCCATGGCACATCTGCCTTCACTAAATTCCGAATTGGGGCCATCACGTCGGAAATATGTGGCAGAAACTTTGCCAAGTAGTTCACAAATCCAGCCAATCTTTGCATGCCTTTAACATCTGTTGGGCATGGCATCTCTTTTATAGCTTTTACCTTCCCAGGGTCAGGAAGTAACTCATCACTGGTTATCGTGTGATCTAGGAAAGATATAGATGCTTGTCGTAGGTTCAATTTTCCAGCATTCAATCGAATCCCACGATCCCGGCATCTCTGCAACAGTTTTCTCAGTTTTTTGTCATGATCAGCTGTTGCTTCCTCCATTGCTTTACCTTTCCCAATCACCAGAAGATCATCTGCTTTGTTGATCTGTGTTCGTTACAACTCTACTTTCAACCGAGTCATTGTTTGTTTCGTTCACCACACTCTTTTCTTCTACCTCTTCTTTTACACACGTCCGTTCGTTTTCGTAACTCAAACTCGTCCCTCTTCCCGCTTTTCTCTTCTCGTTATTTTCGGAATCAGGGTACGAGATTCTCCGAGATTCCACGAGACTTTTTTCCACATAAACGCATGCGGGCGCCATCTTGATTCTTAGTAGCAACTTTCTCCACACTCCCCCCTGATCTCATGATCACAGAGACGACAGGGGGATGGTGATCGCCACCGTCGGGTGCTTCTACGAAGAGGGACAGTGCTGCTCTCGTCTTTGCGTGCACTCTCATCCACCGCCTGATGGTCGGGGAAGGCTTCATCTCCGTGGAGGTTACTGATATCAGAGTCACTGCTTGATAGGGATGGTGCAAACCAAAGCGATGGCCCACTCGTCTCAGAGTCAGAATCACTCTCATCGTTCACTGGAGGTGGTACATGTGTCGCCGGCCGTAGGTCCCTAACGTGACGGGGTACGCCATCAACCTGGACACACTGCTGACTCACCACATCGGTCACTGTGCCTCGCTTATACTTGTCAGTACATCGGTTTCCTGGTGACTTCACCCAGACAGCATCCCCTTTGGCATATCGATTCCGTTCTATCTCAGTGGCCACAGTTGTATCGGGGTGGATTCCTTTTTCTCGGACACGGTACTCATAGATTGCGTTTGCAGGCGCCGTTCCTGGAGAGACGCCATCCTTTGGCATGAGATTATACCAGTACACAGCTTCTGCGATGGTGCACTGCTTCCTGGCTGCAATTGTTTTGATGCTGCGATGGCTTCTCTCATCTATACCATTGCCAGAAGGCACATAAGCGCATCTAAGCCGCAGCCGCACACCCCATTCTTGTAAGAACTGCCTCATCTGATGGCTGCAAAAGGCTGGGTTGTTGTCTGTCAGCACTTCATCGGGCGCACCTCTTTCACAGAACACGGATGACAGCTGGCGAATAATGTTGCAAGAGTCCTGGCGCCCGAGGAGTCTCCAGACTGCGAAATGTGTAGGCCCACAATCGATGAGGGTAAGGAAGTGGTTGCCACCATAGTGTGTGATGTCCATGCCCACTCTCTGCCACTTACCACTCACTCCTAACTCCCCTTTCTTCTATTGTGCTGGAGCTGGGTCGATGGATTGGCAGGCTTCGCAACTTTCCACCACTCTTTGGATATCTTTTTTTCCTACTCCTGGATCAATCATCTTGACAAAGTACAGTGTCCGCTTGATGCCAGGATGTCCACACTGTCGATGAATGTCCATGATGCGCGCTGCATCCACATTACACACAACTGCTGCACATGTGTTTTGCAGATTATCAGCATCTCTCCGAGCACCAGCCAGAAGCCATCGTTGACGGACTCTTGTCAAAGCATCTGCTCTGTTGAGCGCAGACCTGATCAACATTACGTCCACGGTCAGGTCGTACTCTGTGATGGTGTCGACCAAGGTGGCAAGCCGTCTTCGAATTAACATCTCACTCGATGCTCGTGTCGTCAGCCGTGCTCTTCCACTTAATGCATCGGTTATCCACCGATGAGTGCATGCCGAGTCAGTCATGATATGTAGACCCTTGGCGTGCCATTGAAGCGCCAAGTTAACGCCCTTCAATGTGGCATCAAGTTCGGCCAGGTTTATGTGCCTCGAATCATTCTCTGGCCGAAGCCAACAGGCATCTTCAATAATGGAATCATTAACTGCAACAGGGTCATCACTGGTCACTCTGGACACAGTCTCTGTCAACATGCTCCTTAGGGTGACATCGTGTACTGCATCATCCCATCCCGACGACACGGCTGTTGCACGTCTCTTTATGGCTGCCACGGCCACCCTGAGCCAACCGCACACAGGGAAATGGCCACAATTTCTTCCCAATGCGTATTTGCAGATAGGCCCTGCGTAGGTCCAGAGTTGCCACGTTCGATCCCTGCTGTCGCCACTCCCTTAATGTGAGTGCACACACATCAGCCCTTGCTGTATATGGGTCGACATGCTCATTGAGCTCACGGTAGTCTAGGACGGGGCGGACCTTTTGTTTGGTCTCTTGTACGATGGCCATCAAGGGAATCAGCCCTCGCGGGGGGCCAAGCTCATCCTCTGGGTATGGTAGAAGCCAGCCATTGTCGATCCACGTTTGCAGTTCTTCTTCATACTGTTCCCTTAGCCACATAGGTGGGGGATATTCCGATAACCGGTTTCACAAGGATATTGGTGGCTGATCGTTTGACCACTTCCAAGACGCTGTCCATGCATTGGTGTTTCTATCATACTCTGCATGAAAGTCAGGCTCGTCGAGAGTTATGGCAGCACAAACATGTTCCTCACATCGGGAGAACTGTACCTTGCCGGTTCTATCCACGGTAATTCCACCCAGTTGTGTAATCAAGTCCATACCCAAGAGTAGGTCATACCTGAGAAGCTCTCCCTCCATCACCAGGGCTTGCACGGCTACTGCAGGCCCGTCATTGATGCTTGCGTGGATAATGCTCACCCCACAATAGCCTAGTGAACCTCCGCCTACAGTTAGTACCGGAATTCTCTCTGCTTTCCAAGTGGCACAGCATATCTTGCTTACGAGAGTCTGGGTGCACCCAGTGTCCACAAGCACGAGGCGCTCGCTTCCATTAATGTGTATGCTTACAGTGGGTAGCGCCCTGCTCAATGACGATCTGGGGAGAAGACTGGCGCTGTAGCTTCTTCCCCTTGCCCGTTTTCCGGACAGGTGCGGGCCAGGTGTCCGCGTTTTTTGCACTTGTAGCACTGCGGCCCGTCAAGTTTCCGAGTTGGTTGACGTGACAAAAGACAATCACGGGCCAAATGGTGGGTCCTCCACACTTATAGCAGGTTGTAGCTACGCCCAAGTCCTGCAATCCAACCAGTGATGGTTGTACAGCTGCCACTTGGTCTATAGTGTTAGGGCTTTTCTTTAGTATTGCTCGTGCCCGTGCCAATACTTCTGATATGTCCATCTCGTCCACTTGGGATGAGGCACGGAGCAGATCTTCCACACTCTTAGGTAATCCTGCAACAAAGGCGCACACCAAGCCTTTGTCTGACATCCCTTCAAAGAGGACTGATAGCTTTTTTAGCTCAGCCAGATACACATCCACCGCTTCCCCGGGATGTAATTTTCGGGCCAAAAATTCCTTCCATGCAGTAATTGGATCTAATGCAAATGCTGTAAAAAGGGCGCGATTGATGCAGGCAAAATCTGTTTTTTCCTCATCAGCCAACTGCTGGTATACTGCATATGCTCCCCCAGTCTAATGAAATCTAAATTAAAAATTCTTCAAGAACCTTTTTCTCAATCTAATGAAATCTAAATTAAAAATTCTTCAAGAACCTTTTTCTCAATCTAATGAAATCAAAATTAAAAATTCTTCAAGAACCTTTTTCTCAATCTAATGAAATGAAAATTAAAAATTCTTCAAGAACCTTTTTCTCAATCTAATGAAATGAAAATTAAAAATTCTTCAAGAACCTTTTTCTCAATCTAATGAAATCTAAATTAAAAATTCTTCAAGAACCTTTTTCTCAATCTAATGAAATGAAAATTAAAAATTCTTCAAGAACCTTTTTCTCAATCTAATGAAATCTAAATTAAAAATTCTTCAAGAACCTTTTTCTCAATCTAATGAAATGAAAATTAAAAATTCTTCAAGAACCTTTTTCTCAATCTAATGAAATGAAAATTAAAAATTCTTCAAGAACCTTTTTCTCAATCTAATGAAATGAAAATTAAAAATTCTTCAAGAACCTTTTTCTCAATCTAATGAAATCTAAATTAAAAATTCTTCAAGAACCTTTTTCTCAATCTAATGAAATCTAAATTAAAAATTCTTCAAGAACCTTTTTCTCAATCTAATGAAATGAAAATTAAAAATTCTTCAAGAACCTTTTTCTCAATCTAATGAAATCTAAATTAAAAATTCTTCAAGAACCTTTTTCTCAATCTAATGAAATGAAAATTAAAAATTCTTCAAGAACCTTTTTCTCAATCTAATGAAATCTAAATTAAAAATTCTTCAAGAACCTTTTTCTCAATCTAATGAAATGAAAATTAAAAATTCTTCAAGAACCTTTTTCTCAATCTAATGAAATCTAAATTAAAAATTCTTCAAGAACCTTTTTCTCAATCTAATGAAATGAAAATTAAAAATTCTTCAAGAACCTTTTTCTCAATCTAATGAAATCTAAATTAAAAATTCTTCAAGAACCTTTTTCTCAATCTAATGAAATGAAAATTAAAAATTCTTCAAGAACCTTTTTCTCAATCTAATGAAATGAAAATTAAAAATTCTTCAAGAACCTTTTTCTCAATCTAATGAAATCAAAATTAAAAATTCTTCAAGAACCTTTTTCTCAATCTAATGAAATGAAAATTAAAAATTCTTCAAGAACCTTTTTCTCAATCTAATCAAATGAAAATTAAAAATTCTTCAAGAACCTTTTTCTCAATCTAATGAAATGAAAATTAAAAATTCTTCAAGAACCTTTTTCTCAATCTAATGAAATCTAAATTAAAAATTCTTCAAGAACCTTTTTCTCAATCTAATGAAATCAAAATTAAAAATTCTTCAAGAACCTTTTTCTCAATCTAATGAAATGAAAATTAAAAATTCTTCAAGAACCTTTTTCTCAATCTAATGAAATCTAAATTAAAAATTCTTCAAGAACCTTTTTCTCAATCTAATGAAATCTAAATTAAAAATTCTTCAAGAACCTTTTTCTCAATCTAATGAAATGAAAATTAAAAATTCTTCAAGAACCTTTTTCTCAATCTAATGAAATGAAAATTAAAAATTCTTCAAGAACCTTTTTCTCAATCTAATGAAATCTAAATTAAAAATTCTTCAAGAACCTTTTTCTCAATCTAATGAAATCAAAATTAAAAATTCTTCAAGAACCTTTTTCTCAATCTAATGAAATCTAAATTAAAAATTCTTCAAGAACCTTTTTCTCAATCTAATGAAATGAAAATTAAAAATTCTTCAAGAACCTTTTTCTCAATCTAATGAAATCAAAATTAAAAATTCTTCAAGAACCTTTTTCTCAATCTAATGAAATGAAAATTAAAAATTATTCAAGAACCTTTTTCTCAATCTAATGAAATCTAAATTAAAAATTCTTCAAGAACCTTTTTCTCAATCTAATGAAATCTAAATTAAAAATTCTTCAAGAACCTTTTTCTCAATCTAATGAAATCTAAATTAAAAATTCTTCAAGGACCTTTTTCTCAATCTAATGAAATGAAAATTAAAAATTCTTCAAGAACCTTTTTCTCAATCTAATGAAATGAAAATTAAAAATTCTTCAAGAACCTTTTTCTCAATCTAATGAAATCTAAATTAAAAATTCTTCAAGAACCTTTTTCTCAATCTAATGAAATGAAAATTAAAAATTCTTCAAGAACCTTTTTCTCAATCTAATGAAATCTAAATTAAAAATTCTTCAAGAACCTTTTTCTCAATCTAATGAAATCAAAATTAAAAATTCTTCAAGAACCTTTTTCTCAATCTAATGAAATCTAAATTAAAAATTCTTCAAGAACCTTTTTCTCAATCTAATGAAATGAAAATTAAAAATTCTTCAAGAACCTTTTTCTCAATCTAATGAAATGAAAATTAAAAATTCTTCAAGAACCTTTTTCTCAATCTAATGAAATCTAAATTAAAAATTCTTCAAGAACCTTTTTCTCAATCTAATGAAATGAAAATTAAAAATTCTTCAAGAACCTTTTTCTCAATCTAATGAAATCTAAATTAAAAATTCTTCAAGAACCTTTTTCTCAATCTAATGAAATCAAAATTAAAAATTCTTCAAGAACCTTTTTCTCAATCTAATGAAATCTAAATTAAAAATTCTTCAAGAACCTTTTTCTCAATCTAATGAAATGAAAATTAAAAATTCTTCAAGAACCTTTTTCTCAATCTAATGAAATGAAAATTAAAAATTCTTCAAGAACCTTTTTCTCAATCTAATGAAATCTAAATTAAAAATTCTTCAAGAACCTTTTTCTCAATCTAATGAAATCAAAATTAAAAATTCTTCAAGAACCTTTTTCTCAATCTAATGAAATGAAAATTAAAAATTCTTCAAGAACCTTTTTCTCAATCCAATGAAATAAAAATTAAAAATTCTTCAAGAACCTTTTTCTCAATCTAATGAAATCTAAATTAAAAATTCTTCAAGAACCTTTTTCTCAATCTAATGAAATGAAAATTAAAAATTCTTCCAGAACCTTTTTCTCAATCTAATGAAATCAAAATTAAAAATTCTTCAAGAACCTTTTTCTCAATCTAATGAAATCTAAATTAAAAATTCTTCAAGAACCTTTTTCTCAATCTAATGAAATGAAAATTAAAAATTCTTCAAGAACCTTTTTCTCAATCTAATGAAATGAAAATTAAAAATTCTTCAAGAACCTTTTTCTCAATCTAATGAAATCTAAATTAAAAATTCTTCAAGAACCTTTTTCTCAATCTAATGAAATGAAAATTAAAAATTCTTCAAGAACCTTTTTCTCAATCTAATGAAATGAAAATTAAAAATTCTTCAAGAACCTTTTTCTCAATCTAATGAAATGAAAATTAAAAATTCTTCAAGAACCTTTTTCTCAATCTAATGAAATCTAAATTAAAAATTCTTCAAGAACCTTTTTCTCAATCTAATGAAATGAAAATTAAAAATTCTTCAAGAACCTTTTTCTCAATCTAATGAAATGAAAATTAAAAATTCTTCAAGAACCTTTTTCTCAATCTAATGAAATGAAAATTAAAAATTCTTCAAGAACCTTTTTCTCAATCTAATGAAATGAAAATTAAAAATTCTTCAAGAACCTTTTTCTCAATCTAATGAAATGAAAATTAAAAATTCTTCAAGAACCTTTTTCTCAATCTAATGAAATCTAAATTAAAAATTCTTCAAGAACCTTTTTCTCAATCTAATGAAATCAAAATTAAAAATTCTTCAAGAACCTTTTTCTCAATCTAATGAAATGAAAATTAAAAATTCTTCAAGAACCTTTTTCTCAATCTAATGAAATGAAAATTAAAAATTCTTCAAGAACCTTTTTCTCAATCTAATGAAATGAAAATTAAAAATTCTTCAAGAACCTTTTTCTCAATCTAATGAAATCTAAATTAAAAATTCTTCAAGAACCTTTTTCTCAATCTAATGAAATCTAAATTAAAAATTCTTCAAGAACCTTTTTCTCAATCTAATGAAATGAAAATTAAAAATTCTTCAAGAACCTTTTTCTCAATCTAATGAAATGAAAATTAAAAATTCTTCAAGAACCCTTTTCTCAATCTAATGAAATCAAAATTAAAAATTCTTCAAGAACCTTTTTCTCAATCTAATGAAATCTAAATTAAAAATTCTTCAAGAACCTTTTTCTCAATCTAATGAAATCTAAATTAAAAATTCTTCAAGAACCTTTTTCTCAATCTAATGAAATGAAAATTAAAAATTCTTCAAGAACCTTTTTCTCAATCTAATGAAATGAAAATTAAAAATTCTTCAAGAACCTTTTTCTCAATCTAATGAAATCTAAATTAAAAATTCTTCAAGAACCTTTTTCTCAATCTAATGAAATCAAAATTAAAAATTCTTCAAGAACCTTTTTCTCAATCTAATGAAATGAAAATTAAAAATTCTTCAAGAACCTTTTTCTCAATCTAATGAAATGAAAATTAAAAATTCTTCAAGAACCTTTTTCTCAATCTAATGAAATGAAAATTAAAAATTCTTCAAGAACCTTTTCTCAATCTAATGAAATCTAAATTAAAAATTCTTCAAGAACCTTTTTCTCAATCTAATGAAATCTAAATTAAAAATTCTTCAAGAACCTTTTTCTCAATCTAATGAAATGAAAATTAAAAATTCTTCAAGAACCTTTTTCTCAATCTAATGAAATGAAAATTAAAAATTCTTCAAGAACCTTTTTCTCAATCTAATGAAATCAAAATTAAAAATTCTTCAAGAACCTTTTTCTCAATCTAATGAAATCTAAATTAAAAATTCTTCAAGAACCTTTTTCTCAATCTAATGAAATCTAAATTAAAAATTCTTCAAGAACCTTTTTCTCAATCTAATGAAATGAAAATTAAAAATTCTTCAAGAACCTTTTTCTCAATCTAATGAAATCTAAATTAAAAATTCTTCAAGAACCTTTTTCTCAATCTAATGAAATGAAAATTAAAAATTCTTCAAGAACCTTTTTCTCAATCTAATGAAATCTAAATTAAAAATTCTTCAAGAACCTTTTTCTCAATCTAATGAAATCTAAATTAAAAATTCTTCAAGAACCTTTTTCTCAATCTAATGAAATGAAAATTAAAAATTCTTCAAGAACCTTTTTCTCAATCTAATGAAATCTAAATTAAAAATTCTTCAAGAACCTTTTTCTCAATCTAATGAAATCTAAATTAAAAATTCTTCAAGAACCTTTTTCTCAATCTAATGAAATGAAAATTAAAAATTCTTCAAGAACCTTTTTCTCAATCTAATGAAATCTAAATTAAAAATTCTTCTAGAACCTTTTTCTCAATCTAATGAAATGAAAATTAAAAATTCTTCAAGAACCTTTTTCTCAATCTAATGAAATGAAAATTAAAAATTCTTCAAGAACCTTTTTCTCAATCTAATGAAATCTAAATTAAAAATTCTTCAAGAACCTTTTTCTCAATCTAATGAAATCAAAATTAAAAATTCTTCAAGAACCTTTTTCTCAATCTAATGAAATCTAAATTAAAAATTCTTCAAGAACCTTTTTCTCAATCTAATGAAATGAAAATTAAAAATTCTTCAAGAACCTTTTTCTCAATCTAATGAAATCTAAATTAAAAATTCTTCAAGAACCTTTTTCTCAATCTAATGAAATGAAAATTAAAAATTCTTCAAGAACCTTTTTCTCAATCTAATGAAATCTAAATTAAAAATTCTTCAAGAACCTTTTTCTCAATCTAATGAAATGAAAATTAACAATTCTTCAAGAACCTTTTTCTCAATCTAATGAAATGAAAATTAAAAATTCTTCAAGAACCTTTTTCTCAATCTAATGAAATGAAAATTAAAAATTCTTCAAGAACCTTTTTCTCAATCTAATGAAATGAAATTTAAAAATTCTTCAAGAACCTTTTTCTCAATCTAATGAAATCTAAATTAAAAATTCTTCAAGAACCTTTTTCTCAATCTAATGAAATCTAAATTAAAAATTCTTCAAGAACCTTTTTCTCAATCTAATGAAATGAAAATTAAAAATTCTTCAAGAACCTTTTTCTCAATCTAATGAAATGAAAATTAAAAATTCTTCAAGAACCTTTTTCTCAATCTAATGAAATCAAAATTAAAAATTCTTCAAGAACCTTTTTCTCAATCTAATGAAATCTAAATTAAAAATTCTTCAAGAACCTTTTTCTCAATCTAATGAAATCTAAATTAAAAATTCTTCAAGAACCTTTTTCTCAATCTAATTAAATGAAAATTAAAAATTCTTCAAGAACCTTTTTCTCAATCTAATGAAATGAAAATTAAAAATTTTCAAGAACCTTTTTCTCAATCTAATGAAATCAAAATTAAAAATTCTTCAAGAACCTTTTTCTCAATCTAATGAAATCTAAATTAAAAATTCTTCAAGAACCTTTTTCTCAATCTAATGAAATCTAAATTAAAAATTCTTCAAGAACCTTTTTCTCAATCTAATGAAATGAAAATTAAAAATTCTTCAAGAACCTTTTTCTCAATCTAATGAAATCTAAATTAAAAATTCTTCAAGAACCTTTTTCTCAATCTAATGAAATGAAAATTAAAAATTCTTCAAGAACCTTTTTCTCAATCTAATGAAATCTAAATTAAAAATTCTTCAAGAACCTTTTTCTCAATCTAATGAAATGAAAATTAAAAATTCTTCAAGAACCTTTTTCTCAATCTAATGAAATGAAAATTAAAAATTCTTTAAGAACCTTTTTCTCAATCTAATGAAATCAAAATTAAAAATTCTTCAAGAACCTTTTTCTCAATCTAATGAAATCTAAATTAAAAATTCTTCAAGAACCTTTTTCTCAATCTAATGAAATGAAAATTAAAAATTCTTCAAGAACCTTTTTCTCAATCTAATGAAATGAAAATTAAAAATTCTTCAAGAACCTTTTTCTCAATCTAATGAAATCTAAATTAAAAATTCTTCAAGAACCTTTTTCTCAATCTAATGAAATCAAAATTAAAAATTCTTCAAGAACCTTTTTCTCAATCTAATGAAATGAAAATTAAAAATTCTTCAAGAACCTTTTTCTCAATCCAATGAAATAAAAATTAAAAATTCTTCAAGAACCTTTTTCTCAATCTAATGAAATCTAAATTAAAAATTCTTCAAGAACCTTTTTCTCAATCTAATGAAATGAAAATTAAAAATTCTTCCAGAACCTTTTTCTCAATCTAATGAAATCAAAATTAAAAATTCTTCAAGAACCTTTTTCTCAATCTAATGAAATCTAAATTAAAAATTCTTCAAGAACCTTTTTCTCAATCTAATGAAATGAAAATTAAAAATTCTTCAAGAACCTTTTTCTCAATCTAATGAAATGAAAATTAAAAATTCTTCAAGAACCTTTTTCTCAATCTAATGAAATGAAAATTAAAAATTCTTCAAGAACCTTTTTCTCAATCTAATGAAATCTAAATTAAAAATTCTTCAAGAACCTTTTTCTCAATCTAATGAAATCTAAATTAAAAATTCTTCAAGAACCTTTTTCTCAATCTAATGAAATGAAAATTAAAAATTCTTCAAGAACCTTTTTCTCAATCTAATGAAATGAAAATTAAAAATTCTTCAAGAACCTTTTTCTCAATCTAATGAAATCAAAATTAAAAATTCTTCAAGAACCTTTTTCTCAATCTAATGAAATCTAAATTAAAAATTCTTCAAGAACCTTTTTCTCAATCTAATGAAATCTAAATTAAAAATTCTTCAAGAACCTTTTTCTCAATCTAATGAAATGAAAATTAAAAATTCTTCAAGAACCTTTTTCTCAATCTAATGAAATCTAAATTAAAAATTCTTCAAGAACCTTTTTCTCAATCTAATGAAATGAAAATTAAAAATTCTTCAAGAACCTTTTTCTCAATCTAATGAAATCTAAATTAAAAATTCTTCAAGAACCTTTTTCTCAATCTAATGAAATCTAAATTAAAAATTCTTCAAGAACCTTTTTCTCAATCTAATGAAATGAAAATTAAAAATTCTTCAAGAACCTTTTTCTCAATCTAATGAAATCTAAATTAAAAATTCTTCAAGAACCTTTTTCTCAATCTAATGAAATGAAAATTAAAAATTCTTCAAGAACCTTTTTCTCAATCTAATGAAATGAAAATTAAAAATTCTTCAAGAACCTTTTTCTCAATCTAATCAAATGAAAATTAAAAATTCTTCAAGAACCTTTTTCTCAATCTAATGAAATGAAAATTAAAAATTCTTCAAGAACCTTTTTCTCAATCTAATGAAATCTAAATTAAAAATTCTTCAAGAACCTTTTTCTCAATCTAATGAAATCAAAATTAAAAATTCTTCAAGAACCTTTTTCTCAATCTAATGAAATGAAAATTAAAAATTCTTCAAGAACCTTTTTCTCAATCTAATGAAATCAAAATTAAAAATTCTTCAAGAACCTTTTTCTCAATCTAATGAAATCTAAATTAAAAATTCTTCAAGAACCTTTTTCTCAATCTAATGAAATCTAAATTAAAAATTCTTCAAGAACCTTTTTCTCAATCTAATGAAATGAAAATTAAAAATTCTTCAAGAACCTTTTTCTCAATCTAATGAAATCTAAATTAAAAATTCTTCAAGAACCTTTTTCTCAATCTAATGAAATGAAAATTAAAAATTCTTCAAGAACCTTTTTCTCAATCTAATGAAATCTAAATTAAAAATTCTTCAAGAACCTTTTTCTCAATCTAATGAAATCTAAATTAAAAATTCTTCAAGAACCTTTTTCTCAATCTAATGAAATGAAAATTAAAAATTCTTCAAGAACCTTTTTCTCAATCTAATGAAATCTAAATTAAAAATTCTTCAAGAACCTTTTTCTCAATCTAATGAAATGAAAATTAAAAATTCTTCAAGAACCTTTTTCTCAATCTAATGAAATGAAAATTAAAAATTCTTCAAGAACCTTTTTCTCAATCTAATGAAATGAAAATTAAAAATTCTTCAAGAACCTTTTTCTCAATCTAATGAAATCAAAATTAAAAATTCTTCAAGAACCTTTTTCTCAATCTAATGAAATCTAAATTAAAAATTCTTCAAGAACCTTTTTCTCAATCTAATGAAATCTAAATTAAAAATTCTTCAAGAACCTTTTTCTCAATCTAATGAAATGAAAATTAAAAATTCTTCAAGAACCTTTTTCTCAATCTAATGAAATCTAAATTAAAAATTCTTCAAGAACCTTTTTCTCAATCTAATGAAATGAAAATTAAAAATTCTTCAAGAACCTTTTTCTCAATCTAATGAAATCTAAATTAAAAATTCTTCAAGAACCTTTTTCTCAATCTAATGAAATCTAAATTAAAAATTCTTCAAGAACCTTTTTCTCAATCTAATGAAATGAAAATTAAAAATTCTTCAAGAACCTTTTTCTCAATCTAATGAAATCTAAATTAAAAATTCTTCAAGAACCTTTTTCTCAATCTAATGAAATGAAATTTAAAAATTCTTCAAGAACCTTTTTCTCAATCTAATGAAATGAAAATTAAAAATTCTTCAAGAACCTTTTTCTCAATCTAATGAAATCTAAATTAAAAATTCTTCAAGAACCTTTTTCTCAATCTAATGAAATCTAAATTAAAAATTCTTCAAGAACCTTTTTCTCAATCTAATGAAATCTAAATTAAAAATTCTTCAAGAACCTTTTTCTCAATCTAATGAAATGAAAATTAAAAATTCTTCAAGAACCTTTTTCTCAATCTAATGAAATCTAAATTAAAAATTCTTCAAGAACCTTTTTCTCAATCTAATGAAATGAAAATTAAAAATTCTTCAAGAACCTTTTTCTCAATCTAATGAAATCTAAATTAAAAATTCTTCAAGAACCTTTTTCTCAATCTAATGAAATGAAAATTAAAAATTCTTCAAGAACCTTTTTCTCAATCTAATGAAATGAAAATTAAAAATTCTTCAAGAACCTTTTTCTCAATCTAATGAAATCTAAATTAAAAATTCTTCAAGAACCTTTTTCTCAATCTAATGAAATCTAAATTAAAAATTCTTCAAGAACCTTTTTCTCAATCTAATGAAATGAAAATTAAAAATTCTTCAAGAACCTTTTTCTCAATCTAATGAAATCTAAATTAAAAATTCTTCAAGAACCTTTTTCTCAATCTAATGAAATCTAAATTAAAAATTCTTCAAGAACCTTTTTCTCAATCTAATGAAATGAAAATTAAAAATTCTTCAAGAACCTTTTTCTCAATCTAATGAAATCTAAATTAAAAATTCTTCAAGAACCTTTTTCTCAATCTAATGAAATGAAAATTAAAAATTCTTCAAGAACCTTTTTCTCAATCTAATGAAATGAAAATTAAAAATTCTTCAAGAACCTTTTTCTCAATCTAATGAAATCTAAATTAAAAATTCTTCAAGAACCTTTTTCTCAATCTAATGAAATCAAAATTAAAAATTCTTCAAGAACCTTTTTCTCAATCTAATGAAATCTAAATTAAAAATTCTTCAAGAACCTTTTTCTCAATCTAATGAAATGAAAATTAAAAATTCTTCAAGAACCTTTTTCTCAATCTAATGAAATCTAAATTAAAAATTCTTCAAGAACCTTTTTCTCAATCTAATGAAATGAAAATTAAAAATTCTTCAAGAACCTTTTTCTCAATCTAATGAAATCTAAATTAAAAATTCTTCAAGAACCTTTTTCTCAATCTAATGAAATGAAAATTAAAAATTCTTCAAGAACCTTTTTCTCAATCTAATGAAATGAAAATTAAAAATTCTTCAAGAACCTTTTTCTCAATCTAATGAAATGAAAATTAAAAATTCTTCAAGAACCTTTTTCTCAATCTAATGAAATGAAAATTAAAAATTCTTCAAGAACCTTTTTCTCAATCTAATGAAATCTAAATTAAAAATTCTTCAAGAACCTTTTTCTCAATCTAATGAAATCTAAATTAAAAATTCTTCAAGAACCTTTTTCTCAATCTAATGAAATGAAAATTAAAAATTCTTCAAGAACCTTTTTCTCAATCTAATGAAATCAAAATTAAAAATTCTTCAAGAACCTTTTTCTCAATCTAATGAAATCAAAATTAAAAATTCTTCAAGAACCTTTTTCTCAATCTAATGAAATCTAAATTAAAAATTCTTCAAGAACCTTTTTCTCAATCTAATGAAATCTAAATTAAAAATTCTTCAAGAACCTTTTTCTCAATCTAATTAAATGAAAATTAAAAATTCTTCAAGAACCTTTTTCTCAATCTAATGAAATCTAAATTAAAAATTCTTCAAGAACCTTTTTCTCAATCTAATGAAATGAAAATTAAACATTCTTCAAGAACCTTTTTCTCAATCTAATGAAATCTAAATTAAAAATTCTTCAAGAACCTTTTTCTCAATCTAATGAAATCTAAATTAAAAATTCTTCAAGAACCTTTTTCTCAATCTAATGAAATGAAAATTAAAAATTCTTCAAGAACCTTTTTCTCAATCTAATGAAATCTAAATTAAAAATTCTTCAAGAACCTTTTTCTCAATCTAATGAAATGAAAATTAAAAATTCTTCAAGAACCTTTTTCTCAATCTAATGAAATGAAAATTAAAAATTCTTCAAGAACCTTTTTCTCAATCTAATGAAATGAAAATTAAAAATTCTTCAAGAACCTTTTTCTCAATCTAATGAAATCTAAATTAAAAATTCTTCAAGAACCTTTTTCTCAATCTAATGAAATCTAAATTAAAAATTCTTCAAGAACCTTTTTCTCAATCTAATGAAATGAAAATTAAAAATTCTTCAAGAACCTTTTTCTCAATCTAATGAAATCTAAATTAAAAATTCTTCAAGAACCTTTTTCTCAATCTAATGAAATGAAAATTAAAAATTCTTCAAGAACCTTTTTCTCAATCTAATGAAATCTAAATTAAAAATTCTTCAAGAACCTTTTTCTCAATCTAATGAAATCTAAATTAAAAATTCTTCAAGAACCTTTTTCTCAATCTAATGAAATGAAAATTAAAAATTCTTCAAGAACCTTTTTCTCAATCTAATGAAATCTAAATTAAAAATTCTTCAAGAACCTTTTTCTCAATCTAATGAAATGAAAATTAAAAATTCTTCAAGAACCTTTTTCTCAATCTAATGAAATGAAAATTAAAAATTCTTCAAGAACCTTTTTCTCAATCTAATGAAATCTAAATTAAAAATTCTTCAAGAACCTTTTTCTCAATCTAATGAAATCAAAATTAAAAATTCTTCAAGAACCTTTTTCTCAATCTAATGAAATCTAAATTAAAAATTCTTCAAGAACCTTTTTCTCAATCTAATGAAATGAAAATTAAAAATTCTTCAAGAACCTTTTTCTCAATCTAATGAAATCTAAATTAAAAATTCTTCAAGAACCTTTTTCTCAATCTAATGAAATGAAAATTAAAAATTCTTCAAGAACCTTTTTCTCAATCTAATGAAATCTAAATTAAAAATTCTTCAAGAACCTTTTTCTCAATCTAATGAAATGAAAATTAAAAATTCTTCAAGAACCTTTTTCTCAATCTAATGAAATGAAAATTAAAAATTCTTCAAGAACCTTTTTCTCAATCTAATGAAATGAAAATTAAAAATTCTTTAAGAACCTTTTTCTCAATCTAATGAAATGAAAATTAAAAATTCTTCAAGAACCTTTTTCTCAATCTAATGAAATCTAAATTAAAAATTCTTCAAGAACCTTTTTCTCAATCTAATGAAATGAAAATTAAAAATTCTTCAAGAACCTTTTTCTCAATCTAATGAAATGAAAATTAAAAATTCTTCAAGAACCTTTTTCTCAATCTAATGAAATGAAAATTAAAAATTCTTCAAGAACCTTTTTCTCAATCTAATGAAATCTAAATTAAAAATTCTACAAGAACCTTTTTCTCAATCTAATGAAATGAAAATTAAAAATTCTTCAAGAACCTTTTTCTCAATCTAATGAAATGAAAATTAAAAATTCTTCAAGAACCTTTTTCTCAATCTAATGAAATGAAAATTAAAAATTCTTCAAGAACCTTTTTCTCAATCTAATGAAATGAAAATTAAAAATTCTTCAAGAACCTTTTTCTCAATCTAATGAAATCTAAATTAAAAATTCTTCAAGAACCTTTTTCTCAATCTAATGAAATCAAAATTAAAAATTCTTCAAGAACATTTTTCTCAATCTAATGAAATGAAAATTAAAAATTCTTCAAGAACCTTTTTCTCAATCTAATGAAATAAAAATTAAAAATTCTTCAAGAACCTTTTTCTCAATCTAATGAAATGAAAATTAAAAATTCTTCAAGAACCTTTTTCTCAATCTAATGAAATCTAAATTAAAAATTCTTCAAGAACCTTTTTCTCAATCTAATGAAATCTAAATTAAAAATTCTTCAAGAACCTTTTTCTCAATCTAATGAAATGAAAATTAAAAATTCTTCAAGAACCTTTTTCTCAATCTAATGTAATGAAAATTAAAAATTCTTCAAGAACCTTTTTCTCAATCTAATGAAATCAAAATTAAAAATTCTTCAAGAACCTTTTTCTCAATCTAATGAAATCTAAATTAAAAATTCTTCAAGAACCTTTTTCTCAATCTAATGAAATCTAAATTAAAAATTCTTCAAGAACCTTTTTCTCAATCTAATGAAATGAAAATTAAAAATTCTTCAAGAACCTTTTTCTCAATCTAATGAAATGAAAATTAAAAATTCTTCAAGAACCTTTTTCTCAATCTAATGAAATCTAAATTAAAAATTCTTCAAGAACCTTTTTCTCAATCTAATGAAATCAAAATTAAAAATTCTTCAAGAACCTTTTTCTCAATCTAATGAAATGAAAATTAAAAATTCTTCAAGAACCTTTTTCTCAATCTAATGAAATGAAAATTAAAAATTCTTCAAGAACCTTTTTCTCAATCTAATGAAATGAAAATTAAAAATTCTTCAAGAACCTTTTTCTCAATCTAATGAAATCTAAATTAAAAATTCTTCAAGAACCTTTTTCTCAATCTAATGAAATCTAAATTAAAAATTCTTCAAGAACCTTTTTCTCAATCTAATGAAATGAAAATTAAAAATTCTTCAAGAACCTTTTTCTCAATCTAATGAAATGAAAATTAAAAATTCTTCAAGAACCTTTTTCTCAATCTAATGAAATGAAAATTAAAAATTCTTCAAGAACCTTTTTCTCAATCTAATGAAATCTAAATTAAAAATTCTTCAAGAACCTTTTTCTCAATCTAATGAAATGAAAATTAAAAATTCTTCAAGAACCTTTTTCTCAATCTAATGAAATCTAAATTAAAAATTCTTCAAGAACCTTTTTCTCAATCTAATGAAATCTAAATTAAAAATTCTTCAAGAACCTTTTTCTCAATCTAATGAAATGAAAATTAAAAATTCTTCAAGAACCTTTTTCTCAATCTAATGAAATCTAAATTAAAAATTCTTCAAGAACCTTTTTCTCAATCTAATGAAATGAAAATTAAAAATTCTTCAAGAACCTTTTTCTCAATCTAATGAAATGAAAATTAAAAATTCTTCAAGAACCTTTTTCTCAATCTAATGAAATGAAAATTAAAAATTCTTCAAGAACCTTTTTCTCAATCTAATGAAATCAAAATTAAAAATTCTTCAAGAACCTTTTTCTCAATCTAATGAAATCTAAATTAAAAATTCTTCAAGAACCTTTTTCTCAATCTAATGAAATCTAAATTAAAAATTCTTCAAGAACCTTTTTCTCAATCTAATGAAATGAAAATTAAAAATTCTTCAAGAACCTTTTTCTCAATCTAATGAAATCTAAATTAAAAATTCTTCAAGAACCTTTTTCTCAATCTAATGAAATGAAAATTAAAAATTCTTCAAGAACCTTTTTCTCAATCTAATGAAATCTAAATTAAAAATTCTTCAAGAACCTTTTTCTCAATCTAATGAAATCTAAATTAAAAATTCTTCAAGAACCTTTTTCTCAATCTAATGAAATGAAAATTAAAAATTCTTCAAGAACCTTTTTCTCAATCTAATGAAATCTAAATTAAAAATTCTTCAAGAACCTTTTTCTCAATCTAATGAAATGAAAATTAAAAATTCTTCAAGAACCTTTTTCTCAATCTAATGAAATGAAAATTAAAAATTCTTCAAGAACCTTTTTCTCAATCTAATGAAATCTAAATTAAAAATTCTTCAAGAACCTTTTTCTCAATCTAATGAAATCAAAATTAAAAATTCTTCAAGAACCTTTTTCTCAATCTAATGAAATCTAAATTAAAAATTCTTCAAGAACCTTTTTCTCAATCTAATGAAATGAAAATTAAAAATTCTTCAAGAACCTTTTTCTCAATCTAATGAAATCTAAATTAAAAATTCTTCAAGAACCTTTTTCTCAATCTAATGAAATGAAAATTAAAAATTCTTCAAGAACCTTTTTCTCAATCTATCGAAATCTAAATTAAAAATTCTTCAAGAACCTTTTTCTCAATCTAATGAAATGAAAATTAAAAATTCTTCAAGAACCTTTTTCTCAATCTAATGAAATGAAAATTAAAAATTCTTCAAGAACCTTTTTCTCAATCTAATGAAATGAAAATTAAAAATTCTTCAAGAACCTTTTTCTCAATCTAATGAAATGAAAATTAAAAATTCTTCAAGAACCTTTTTCTCAATCTAATGAAATGAAAATTAAAAATTCTTCAAGAACCTTTTTCTCAATCTAATGAAATCTAAATTAAAAATTCTTCAAGAACCTTTTTCTCAATCTAATGAAATCTAAATTAAAAATTCTTCAAGAACCTTTTTCTCAATCTAATGAAATGAAAATTAAAAATTCTTCAAGAACCTTTTTCTCAATCTAATGAAATCTAAATTAAAAATTCTTCAAGAACCTTTTTCTCAATCTAATGAAATGAAAATTAAAAATTCTTCAAGAACCTTTTTCTCAATCTAATGAAATGAAAATTAAAAATTCTTCAAGAACCTTTTTCTCAATCTAATGAAATGAAAATTAAAAATTCTTCAAGAACCTTTTTCTCAATCTAATGAAATCAAAATTAAAAATTCTTCAAGAACCTTTTTCTCAATCTAATGAAATCTAAATTAAAAATTCTTCAAGAACCTTTTTCTCAATCTAATGAAATCTAAATTAAAAATTCTTCAAGAACCTTTTTCTCAATCTAATGAAATGAAAATTAAAAATTCTTCAAGAACCTTTTTCTCAATCTAATGAAATCTAAATTAAAAATTCTTCAAGAACCTTTTTCTCAATCTAATGAAATGAAAATTAAAAATTCTTCAAGAACCTTTTTCTCAATCTAATGAAATCTAAATTAAAAATTCTTCAAGAACCTTTTTCTCAATCTAATGAAATCTAAATTAAAAATTCTTCAAGAACCTTTTTCTCAATCTAATGAAATGAAAATTAAAAATTCTTCAAGAACCTTTTTCTCAATCTAATGAAATCTAAATTAAAAATTCTTCAAGAACCTTTTTCTCAATCTAATGAAATGAAATTTAAAAATTCTTCAAGAACCTTTTTCTCAATCTAATGAAATGAAAATTAAAAATTCTTCAAGAACCTTTTTCTCAATCTAATGAAATCTAAATTAAAAATTCTTCAAGAACCTTTTTCTCAATCTAATGAAATCTAAATTAAAAATTCTTCAAGAACCTTTTTCTCAATCTAATGAAATGAAAATTAAAAATTCTTCAAGAACCTTTTTCTCAATCTAATGAAATCAAAATTAAAAATTCTTCAAGAACCTTTTTCTCAATCTAATGAAATCTAAATTAAAAATTCTTCAAGAACCTTTTTCTCAATCTAATGAAATCTAAATTAAAAATTCTTCAAGAACCTTTTTCTCAATCTAATGAAATGAAAATTAAAAATTCTTCAAGAACCTTTTTCTCAATCTAATGAAATGAAAATTAAAAATTCTTCAAGAACCTTTTTCTCAATCTAATGAAATGAAAATTAAAAATTCTTCAAGAACCTTTTTCTCAATCTAATGAAATCTAAATTAAAAATTCTTCAAGAACCTTTTTCTCAATCTAATGAAATGAAAATTAAAAATTCTTCAAGAACCTTTTTCTCAATCTAATGAAATCTAAATTAAAAATTCTTCAAGAACCTTTTTCTCAATCTAATGAAATCTAAATTAAAAATTCTTCAAGAACCTTTTTCTCAATCTAATGAAATGAAAATTAAAAATTCTTCAAGAACCTTTTTCTCAATCTAATGAAATCTAAATTAAAAATTCTTCAAGAACCTTTTTCTCAATCTAATGAAATGAAAATTAAAAATTCTTCAAGAACCTTTTTCTCAATCTAATGAAATGAAAATTAAAAATTCTTCAAGAACCTTTTTCTCAATCTAATGAAATGAAAATTAAAAATTCTTCAAGAACCTTTTTCTCAATCTAATGAAATCAAAATTAAAAATTCTTCAAGAACCTTTTTCTCAATCTAATGAAATCTAAATTAAAAATTCTTCAAGAACCTTTTTCTCAATCTAATGAAATCTAAATTAAAAATTCTTCAAGAACCTTTTTCTCAATCTAATGAAATGAAAATTAAAAATTCTTCAAGAACCTTTTTCTCAATCTAATGAAATCTAAATTAAAAATTCTTCAAGAACCTTTTTCTCAATCTAATGAAATGAAAATTAAAAATTCTTCAAGAACCTTTTTCTCAATCTAATGAAATCTAAATTAAAAATTCTTCAAGAACCTTTTTCTCAATCTAATGAAATCTAAATTAAAAATTCTTCAAGAACCTTTTTCTCAATCTAATGAAATGAAAATTAAAAATTCTTCAAGAACCTTTTTCTCAATCTAATGAAATCTAAATTAAAAATTCTTCAAGAACCTTTTTCTCAATCTAATGAAATGAAATTTAAAAATTCTTCAAGAACCTTTTTCTCAATCTAATGAAATGAAAATTAAAAATTCTTCAAGAACCTTTTTCTCAATCTAATGAAATCTAAATTAAAAATTCTTCAAGAACCTTTTTCTCAATCTAATGAAATCTAAATTAAAAATTCTTCAAGAACCTTTTTCTCAATCTAATGAAATGAAAATTAAAAATTCTTCAAGAACCTTTTTCTCAATCTAATGAAATCAAAATTAAAAATTCTTCAAGAACCTTTTTCTCAATCTAATGAAATCTAAATTAAAAATTCTTCAAGAACCTTTTTCTCAATCTAATGAAATCTAAATTAAAAATTCTTCAAGAACCTTTTTCTCAATCTAATGAAATGAAAATTAAAAATTCTTCAAGAACCTTTTTCTCAATCTAATGAAATGAAAATTAAAAATTCTTCAAGAACCTTTTTCTCAATCTAATGAAATGAAAATTAAAAATTCTTCAAGAACCTTTTTCTCAATCTAATGAAATCTAAATTAAAAATTCTTCAAGAACCTTTTTCTCAATCTAATGAAATGAAAATTAAAAATTCTTCAAGAACCTTTTTCTCAATCTAATGAAATCTAAATTAAAAATTCTTCAAGAACCTTTTTCTCAATCTAATGAAATCTAAATTAAAAATTCTTCAAGAACCTTTTTCTCAATCTAATGAAATGAAAATTAAAAATTCTTCAAGAACCTTTTTCTCAATCTAATGAAATCTAAATTAAAAATTCTTCAAGAACCTTTTTCTCAATCTAATGAAATGAAAATTAAAAATTCTTCAAGAACCTTTTTCTCAATCTAATGAAATGAAAATTAAAAATTCTTCAAGAACCTTTTTCTCAATCTAATGAAATGAAAATTAAAAATTCTTCAAGAACCTTTTTCTCAATCTAATGAAATCAAAATTAAAAATTCTTCAAGAACCTTTTTCTCAATCTAATGAAATCTAAATTAAAAATTCTTCAAGAACCTTTTTCTCAATCTAATGAAATCTAAATTAAAAATTCTTCAAGAACCTTTTTCTCAATCTAATGAAATGAAAATTAAAAATTCTTCAAGAACCTTTTTCTCAATCTAATGAAATCTAAATTAAAAATTCTTCAAGAACCTTTTTCTCAATCTAATGAAATCTAAATTAAAAATTCTTCAAGAACCTTTTTCTCAATCTAATGAAATGAAAATTAAAAATTCTTCAAGAACCTTTTTCTCAATCTAATGAAATCTAAATTAAAAATTCTTCAAGAACCTTTTTCTCAATCTAATGAAATGAAAATTAAAAATTCTTCAAGAACCTTTTTCTCAATCTAATGAAATGAAAATTAAAAATTCTTCAAGAACCTTTTTCTCAATCTAATGAAATCTAAATTAAAAATTCTTCAAGAACCTTTTTCTCAATCTAATGAAATCAAAATTAAAAATTCTTCAAGAACCTTTTTCTCAATCTAATGAAATCTAAATTAAAAATTCTTCAAGAACCTTTTTCTCAATCTAATGAAATGAAAATTAAAAATTCTTCAAGAACCTTTTTCTCAATCTAATGAAATCTAAATTAAAAATTCTTCAAGAACCTTTTTCTCAATCTAATGAAATGAAAATTAAAAATTCTTCAAGAACCTTTTTCTCAATCTATCGAAATCTAAATTAAAAATTCTTCAAGAACCTTTTTCTCAATCTAATGAAATGAAAAATTAAAAATTCTTCAAGAACCTTTTTCTCAATCTAATGAAATGAAAATTAAAAATTCTTCAAGAACCTTTTTCTCAATCTAATGAAATGAAAATTAAAAATTCTTCAAGAACCTTTTTCTCAATCTAATGAAATGAAAATTAAAAATTCTTCAAGAACCTTTTTCTCAATCTAATGAAATGAAAATTAAAAATTCTTCAAGAACCTTTTTCTCAATCTAATGAAATCTAAATTAAAAATTCTTCAAGAACCTTTTTCTCAATCTAATGAAATCTAAATTAAAAATTCTTCAAGAACCTTTTTCTCAATCTAATGAAATGAAAATTAAAAATTCTTCAAGAACCTTTTTCTCAATCTAATGAAATGAAAATTAAAAATTCTTCAAGAACCTTTTTCTCAATCTAATGAAATCAAAATTAAAAATTCTTCAAGAACCTTTTTCTCAATCTAATGAAATCTAAATTAAAAATTCTTCAAGAACCTTTTTCTCAATCTAATGAAATCTAAATTAAAAATTCTTCAAGAACCTTTTTCTCAATCTAATGAAATGAAAATTAAAAATTCTTCAAGAACCTTTTTCTCAATCTAATGAAATCTAAATTAAAAATTCTTCAAGAACCTTTTTCTCAATCTAATGAAATGAAAATTAAAAATTCTTCAAGAACCTTTTTCTCAATCTAATGAAATCTAAATTAAAAATTCTTCAAGAACCTTTTTCTCAATCTAATGAAATCTAAATTAAAAATTCTTCAAGAACCTTTTTCTCAATCTAATGAAATGAAAATTAAAAATTCTTCAAGAACCTTTTTCTCAATCTAATGAAATCTAAATTAAAAATTCTTCAAGAACCTTTTTCTCAATCTAATGAAATGAAAATTAAAAATTCTTCAAGAACCTTTTTCTCAATCTAATGAAATGAAAATTAAAAATTCTTCAAGAACCTTTTTCTCAATCTAATGAAATGAAAATTAAAAATTCTTCAAGAACCTTTTTCTCAATCTAATGAAATCAAAATTAAAAATTCTTCAAGAACCTTTTTCTCAATCTAATGAAATGAAAATTAAAAATTCTTCAAGAACCTTTTTCTCAATCTAATGAAATCTAAATTAAAAATTCTTCAAGAACCTTTTTCTCAATCTAATGAAATGAAAATTAAAAATTCTTCAAGAACCTTTTTCTCAATCTAATGAAATCTAAATTAAAAATTCTTCAAGAACCTTTTTCTCAATCTAATGAAATGAAAATTAAAAATTCTTCAAGAACCTTTTTCTCAATCTAATGAAATCTAAATTAAAAATTCTTCAAGAACCTTTTTCTCAATCTAATGAAATCTAAATTAAAAATTCTTCAAGAACCTTTTTCTCAATCTAATGAAATGAAAATTAAAAATTCTTCAAGAACCTTTTTCTCAATCTAATGAAATCTAAATTAAAAATTCTTCAAGAACCTTTTTCTCAATCTAATGAAATGAAATTTAAAAATTCTTCAAGAACCTTTTTCTCAATCTAATGAAATGAAAATTAAAAATTCTTCAAGAACCTTTTTCTCAATCTAATGAAATCTAAATTAAAAATTCTTCAAGAACCTTTTTCTCAATCTAATGAAATCTAAATTAAAAATTCTTCAAGAACCTTTTTCTCAATCTAATGAAATGAAAATTAAAAATTCTTCAAGAACCTTTTTCTCAATCTAATGAAATCAAAATTAAAAATTCTTCAAGAACCTTTTTCTCAATCTAATGAAATCTAAATTAAAAATTCTTCAAGAACCTTTTTCTCAATCTAATGAAATCTAAATTAAAAATTCTTCAAGAACCTTTTTCTCAATCTAATGAAATGAAAATTAAAAATTCTTCAAGAACCTTTTTCTCAATCTAATGAAATCTAAATTAAAAATTCTTCAAGAACCTTTTTCTCAATCTAATGAAATCTAAATTAAAAATTCTTCAAGAACCTTTTTCTCAATCTAATGAAATCTAAATTAAAAATTCTTCAAGAACCTTTTTCTCAATCTAATGAAATGAAAATTAAAAATTCTTCAAGAACCTTTTTCTCAATCTAATGAAATGAAAATTAAAAATTCTTTAAGAACCTTTTTCTCAATCTAATGAAATCAAAATTAAAAATTCTTCAAGAACCTTTTTCTCAATCTAATGAAATCTAAATTAAAAATTCTTCAAGAACCTTTTTCTCAATCTAATGAAATGAAAATTAAAAATTCTTCAAAAACATTTATCTCAATCTAATGAAATGAAAATTAAAAATTCTTCAAGAACCTTTTTCTCAATCTAATGAAATCTAAATTAAAAATTCTTCAAGAACCTTTTTCTCAATCTAATGAAATCAAAATTAAAAATTCTTCAAGAACCTTTTTCTCAATCTAATGAAATGAAAATTAAAAATTCTTCAAGAACCTTTTTCTCAATCCAATGAAATAAAAATTAAAAATTCTTCAAGAACCTTTTTCTCAATCTAATGAAATCTAAATTAAAAATTCTTCAAGAACCTTTTTCTCAATCTAATGAAATGAAAATTAAAAATTCTTCCAGAATCTTTTTCTCAATCTAATGAAATCAAAATTAAAAATTCTTCAAGAACCTTTTTCTCAATCTAATGAAATCTAAATTAAAAATTCTTCAAGAACCTTTTTCTCAATCTAATGAAATGAAAATTAAAAATTCTTCAAGAACCTTTTTCTCAATCTAATGAAATCAAAATTAAAAATTCTTCAAGAACCTTTTTCTCAATCTAATGAAATGAAAATTAAAAATTCTTCAAGAACCTTTTTCTCAATCTAATGAAATCTAAATTAAAAATTCTTCAAGAACCTTTTTCTCAATCTAATGAAATCTAAATTAAAAATTCTTCAAGAACCTTTTTCTCAATCTAATGAAATGAAAATTAAAAATTCTTCAAGAACCTTTTTCTCAATCTAATGAAATCTAAATTAAAAATTCTTCAAGAACCTTTTTCTCAATCTAATGAAATCTAAATTAAAAATTCTTCAAGAACCTTTTTCTCAATCTAATGAAATGAAAATTAAAAATTCTTCAAGAACCTTTTTCTCAATCTAATGAAATCAAAATTAAAAATTCTTCAAGAACCTTTTTCTCAATCTAATGAAATCTAAATTAAAAATTCTTCAAGAACCTTTTTCTCAATCTAATGAAATGAAAATTAAAAATTCTTCAAGAACCTTTTTCTCAATCTAATGAAATCTAAATTAAAAATTCTTCAAGAACCTTTTTCTCAATCTAATGAAATGAAAATTAAAAATTCTTCAAGAACCTTTTTCTCAATCTAATGAAATCTAAATTAAAAATTCTTCAAGAACCTTTTTCTCAATCTAATGAAATCTAAATTAAAAATTCTTCAAGAACCTTTTTCTCAATCTAATGAAATGAAAATTAAAAATTCTTCAAGAACCTTTTTCTCAATCTAATGAAATCTAAATTAAAAATTCTTCAAGAACCTTTTTCTCAATCTAATGAAATGAAAATTAAAAATTCTTCAAGAACCTTTTTCTCAATCTAATGAAATGAAAATTAAAAATTCTTCAAGAACCTTTTTCTCAATCTAATGAAATGAAAATTAAAAATTCTTCAAGAACCTTTTTCTCAATCTAATGAAATCAAAATTAAAAATTCTTCAAGAACCTTTTTCTCAATCTAATGAAATCTAAATTAAAAATTCTTCAAGAACCTTTTTCTCAATCTAATGAAATCTAAATTAAAAATTCTTCAAGAACCTTTTTCTCAATCTAATGAAATGAAAATTAAAAATTCTTCAAGAACCTTTTTCTCAATCTAATGAAATCTAAATTAAAAATTCTTCAAGAACCTTTTTCTCAATCTAATGAAATGAAAATTAAAAATTCTTCAAGAACCTTTTTCTCAATCTAATGAAATCTAAATTAAAAATTCTTCAAGAACCTTTTTCTCAATCTAATGAAATCTAAATTAAAAATTCTTCAAGAACCTTTTTCTCAATCTAATGAAATGAAAATTAAAAATTCTTCAAGAACCTTTTTCTCAATCTAATGAAATCTAAATTAAAAATTCTTCAAGAACCTTTTTCTCAATCTAATGAAATGAAATTTAAAAATTCTTCAAGAACCTTTTTCTCAATCTAATGAAATGAAAATTAAAAATTCTTCAAGAACCTTTTTCTCAATCTAATGAAATCTAAATTAAAAATTCTTCAAGAACCTTTTTCTCAATCTAATGAAATCTAAATTAAAAATTCTTCAAGAACCTTTTTCTCAATCTAATGAAATGAAAATTAAAAATTCTTCAAGAACCTTTTTCTCAATCTAATGAAATCAAAATTAAAAATTCTTCAAGAACCTTTTTCTCAATCTAATGAAATCTAAATTAAAAATTCTTCAAGAACCTTTTTCTCAATCTAATGAAATCTAAATTAAAAATTCTTCAAGAACCTTTTTCTCAATCTAATGAAATGAAAATTAAAAATTCTTCAAGAACCTTTTTCTCAATCTAATGAAATCTAAATTAAAAATTCTTCAAGAACCTTTTTCTCAATCTAATGAAATGAAAATTAAAAATTCTTCAAGAACCTTTTTCTCAATCTAATGAAATCTAAATTAAAAATTCTTCAAGAACCTTTTTCTCAATCTAATGAAATGAAAATTAAAAATTCTTCAAGAACCTTTTTCTCAATCTAATGAAATGAAAATTAAAAATTCTTTAAGAACCTTTTTCTCAATCTAATGAAATCAAAATTAAAAATTCTTCAAGAACCTTTTTCTCAATCTAATGAAATCTAAATTAAAAATTCTTCAAGAACCTTTTTCTCAATCTAATGAAATGAAAATTAAAAATTCTTCAAAAACATTTATCTCAATCTAATGAAATGAAAATTAAAAATTCTTCAAGAACCTTTTTCTCAATCTAATGAAATCTAAATTAAAAATTCTTCAAGAACCTTTTTCTCAATCTAATGAAATCAAAATTAAAAATTCTTCAAGAACCTTTTTCTCAATCTAATGAAATGAAAATTAAAAATTCTTCAAGAACCTTTTTCTCAATCCAATGAAATAAAAATTAAAAATTCTTCAAGAACCTTTTTCTCAATCTAATGAAATCTAAATTAAAAATTCTTCAAGAACCTTTTTCTCAATCTAATGAAATGAAAATTAAAAATTCTTCCAGAATCTTTTTCTCAATCTAATGAAATCAAAATTAAAAATTCTTCAAGAACCTTTTTCTCAATCTAATGAAATCTAAATTAAAAATTCTTCAAGAACCTTTTTCTCAATCTAATGAAATGAAAATTAAAAATTCTTCAAGAACCTTTTTCTCAATCTAATGAAATGAAAATTAAAAATTCTTCAAGAACCTTTTTCTCAATCTAATGAAATGAAAATGAAAAAATTCTTCAAGAACCTTTTTCTCAATCTAATGAAATCTAAATTAAAAATTCTTCAAGAACCTTTTTCTCAATCTAATGAAATCTAAATTAAAAATTCTTCAAGAACCTTTTTCTCAATCTAATGAAATGAAAATTAAAAATTCTTCAAGAACCTTTTTCTCAATCTAATGAAATGAAAATTAAAAATTCTTCAAGAACCTTTTTCTCAATCTAATGAAATCAAAATTAAAAATTCTTCAAGAACCTTTTTCTCAATCTAATGAAATCTAAATTAAAAATTCTTCAAGAACCTTTTTCTCAATCTAATGAAATCTAAATTAAAAATTCTTCAAGAACCTTTTTCTCAATCTAATGAAATGAAAATTAAAAATTCTTCAAGAACCTTTTTCTCAATCTAATGAAATCTAAATTAAAAATTCTTCAAGAACCTTTTTCTCAATCTAATGAAATGAAAATTAAAAATTCTTCAAGAACCTTTTTCTCAATCTAATGAAATCTAAATTAAAAATTCTTCAAGAACCTTTTTCTCAATCTAATGAAATCTAAATTAAAAATTCTTCAAGAACCTTTTTCTCAATCTAATGAAATGAAAATTAAAAATTCTTCAAGAACCTTTTTCTCAATCTAATGAAATCTAAATTAAAAATTCTTCAAGAACCTTTTTCTCAATCTAATGAAATGAAAATTAAAAATTCTTCAAGAACCTTTTTCTCAATCTAATGAAATGAAAATTAAAAATTCTTCAAGAACCTTTTTCTCAATCTAATGAAATGAAAATTAAAAATTCTTCAAGAACCTTTTTCTCAATCTAATGAAATCAAAATTAAAAATTCTTCAAGAACCTTTTTCTCAATCTAATGAAATCTAAATTAAAAATTCTTCAAGAACCTTTTTCTCAATCTAATGAAATCTAAATTAAAAATTCTTCAAGAACCTTTTTCTCAATCTAATGAAATCAAAATTAAAAATTCTTCAAGAACCTTTTTCTCAATCTAATGAAATCTAAATTAAAAATTCTTCAAGAACCTTTTTCTCAATCTAATAAAATGAAAATTAAAAATTCTTCAAGAACCTTTTTCTCAATCTAATGAAATCTAAATTAAAAATTCTTCAAGAACCTTTTTCTCAATCTAATGAAATCTAAATTAAAAATTCTTCAAGAACCTTTTTCTCAATCTAATGAAATCTAAATTAAAAATTCTTCAAGAACCTTTTTCTCAATCTAATGAAATGAAAATTAAAAATTCTTCAAAAACATTTATCTCAATCTAATGAAATGAAAATTAAAAATTCTTCAAGAACCTTTTTCTCAATCTAATGAAATCTAAATTAAAAATTCTTCAAGAACCTTTTTCTCAATCTAATGAAATAAAAATTAAAAATTCTTCAAGAACCTTTTTCTCAATCTAATGAAATGAAAATTAAAAATTCTTCAAGAACCTTTTTCTCAATCCAATGAAATAAAAATTAAAAATTCTTCAAGAACCTTTTTCTCAATCTAATGAAATCTAAATTAAAAATTCTTCAAGAACCTTTTTCTCAATCTAATGAAATGAAAATTAAAAATTCTTCCAGAATCTTTTTCTCAATCTAATGAAATCAAAATTAAAAATTCTTCAAGAACCTTTTTCTCAATCTAATGAAATCTAAATTAAAAATTCTTCAAGAACCTTTTTCTCAATCTAATGAAATGAAAATTAAAAATTCTTCAAGAACCTTTTTCTCAATCTAATGAAATGAAAATTAAAAATTCTTCAAGAACCTTTTTCTCAATCTAATGAAATGAAAATGAAAAAATTCTTCAAGAACCTTTTTCTCAATCTAATGAAATCTAAATTAAAAATTCTTCAAGAACCTTTTTCTCAATCTAATGAAATCTAAATTAAAAATTCTTCAAGAACCTTTTTCTCAATCTAATGAAATGAAAATTAAAAATTCTTCAAGAACCTTTTTCTCAATCTAATGAAATGAAAATTAAAAATTCTTCAAGAACCTTTTTCTCAATCTAATGAAATCAAAATTAAAAATTCTTCAAGAACCTTTTTCTCAATCTAATGAAATCTAAATTAAAAATTCTTCAAGAACCTTTTTCTCAATCTAATGAAATCTAAATTAAAAATTCTTCAAGAACCTTTTTCTCAATCTAATGAAATGAAAATTAAAAATTCTTCAAGAACCTTTTTCTCAATCTAATGAAATCTAAATTAAAAATTCTTCAAGAACCTTTTTCTCAATCTAATGAAATGAAAATTAAAAATTCTTCAAGAACCTTTTTCTCAATCTAATGAAATCTAAATTAAAAATTCTTCAAGAACCTTTTTCTCAATCTAATGAAATCTAAATTAAAAATTCTTCAAGAACCTTTTTCTCAATCTAATGAAATGAAAATTAAAAATTCTTCAAGAACCTTTTTCTCAATCTAATGAAATCTAAATTAAAAATTCTTCAAGAACCTTTTTCTCAATCTAATGAAATGAAAATTAAAAATTCTTCAAGAACCTTTTTCTCAATCTAATGAAATGAAAATTAAAAATTCTTCAAGAACCTTTTTCTCAATCTAATGAAATGAAAATTAAAAATTCTTCAAGAACCTTTTTCTCAATCTAATGAAATCAAAATTAAAAATTCTTCAAGAACCTTTTTCTCAATCTAATGAAATCTAAATTAAAAATTCTTCAAGAACCTTTTTCTCAATCTAATGAAATCTAAATTAAAAATTCTTCAAGAACCTTTTTCTCAATCTAATGAAATGAAAATTAAAAATTCTTCAAGAACCTTTTTCTCAATCTAATGAAATCTAAATTAAAAATTCTTCAAGAACCTTTTTCTCAATCTAATGAAATGAAAATTAAAAATTCTTCAAGAACCTTTTTCTCAATCTAATGAAATCTAAATTAAAAATTCTTCAAGAACCTTTTTCTCAATCTAATGAAATCTAAATTAAAAATTCTTCAAGAACCTTTTTCTCAATCTAATGAAATGAAAATTAAAAATTCTTCAAGAACCTTTTTCTCAATCTAATGAAATCTAAATTAAAAATTCTTCAAGAACCTTTTTCTCAATCTAATGAAATGAAATTTAAAAATTCTTCAAGAACCTTTTTCTCAATCTAATGAAATGAAAATTAAAAATTCTTCAAGAACCTTTTTCTCAATCTAATGAAATCTAAATTAAAAATTCTTCAAGAACCTTTTTCTCAATCTAATGAAATCTAAATTAAAAATTCTTCAAGAACCTTTTTCTCAATCTAATGAAATCTAAATTAAAAATTCTTCAAGAACCTTTTTCTCAATCTAATGAAATGAAAATTAAAAATTCTTCAAGAACCTTTTTCTCAATCTAATGAAATCTAAATTAAAAATTCTTCAAGAACCTTTTTCTCAATCTAATGAAATGAAAATTAAAAATTCTTCAAGAACCTTTTTCTCAATCTAATGAAATCTAAATTAAAAATTCTTCAAGAACCTTTTTCTCAATCTAATGAAATGAAAATTAAAAATTCTTCAAGAACCTTTTTCTCAATCTAATGAAATGAAAATTAAAAATTCTTCAAGAACCTTTTTCTCAATCTAATGAAATCTAAATTAAAAATTCTTCAAGAACCTTTTTCTCAATCTAATGAAATCTAAATTAAAAATTCTTCAAGAACCTTTTTCTCAATCTAATGAAATGAAAATTAAAAATTCTTCAAGAACCTTTTTCTCAATCTAATGAAATCTAAATTAAAAATTCTTCAAGAACCTTTTTCTCAATCTAATGAAATCTAAATTAAAAATTCTTCAAGAACCTTTTTCTCAATCTAATGAAATGAAAATTAAAAATTCTTCAAGAACCTTTTTCTCAATCTAATGAAATCTAAATTAAAAATTCTTCAAGAACCTTTTTCTCAATCTAATGAAATGAAAATTAAAAATTCTTCAAGAACCTTTTTCTCAATCTAATGAAATGAAAATTAAAAATTCTTCAAGAACCTTTTTCTCAATCTAATGAAATCTAAATTAAAAATTCTTCAAGAACCTTTTTCTCAATCTAATGAAATCAAAATTAAAAATTCTTCAAGAACCTTTTTCTCAATCTAATGAAATCTAAATTAAAAATTCTTCAAGAACCTTTTTCTCAATCTAATGAAATGAAAATTAAAAATTCTTCAAGAACCTTTTTCTCAATCTAATGAAATCTAAAAGTAAAAATTCTTCAAGAACCTTTTTCTCAATCTAATGAAATGAAAATTAAAAATTCTTCAAGAACCTTTTTCTCAATCTAATGAAATCTAAATTAAAAATTCTTCAAGAACCTTTTTCTCAATCTAATGAAATCTAAATTAAAAATTCTTCAAGAACCTTTTTCTCAATCTAATGAAATGAAAATTAAAAATTCTTCAAGAACCTTTTTCTCAATCTAATGAAATCTAAATTAAAAATTCTTCAAGAACCTTTTTCTCAATCTAATGAAATGAAAATTAAAAATTCTTCAAGAACCTTTTTCTCAATCTAATGAAATCAAAATTAAAAATTCTTCAAGAACCTTTTTCTCAATCTAATGAAATCTAAATTAAAAATTCTTCAAGAACCTTTTTCTCAATCTAATGAAATCAAAATTAAAAATTCTTCAAGAACCTTTTTCTCAATCTAATGAAATCTAAATTAAAAATTCTTCAAGAACCTTTTTCTCAATCTAATGAAATGAAAATTAAAAATTCTTCAAGAACCTTTTTCTCAATCTAATGAAATCTAAATTAAAAATTCTTCAAGAACCTTTTTCTCAATCTAATGAAATGAAAATTAAAAATTCTTCAAGAACCTTTTTCTCAATCTAATGAAATCTAAATTAAAAATTCTTCAAGAACCTTTTTCTCAATCTAATGAAATGAAAATTAAAAATTCTTCAAGAACCTTTTTCTCAATCTAATGAAATCTAAATTAAAAATTCTTCAAGAACCTTTTTCTCAATCTAATGAAATGAAAATTAAAAATTCTTCAAGAACCTTTTTCTCAATCTAATGAAATGAAAATTAAAAATTCTTCAAGAACCTTTTTCTCAATCTAATGAAATCTAAATTAAAAATTCTTCAAGAACCTTTTTCTCAATCTAATGAAATGAAAATTAAAAATTCTTCAAGAACCTTTTTCTCAATCTAATGAAATCTAAATTAAAAATTCTTCAAGAACCTTTTTCTCAATCTAATGAAATGAAAATTAAAAATTCTTCAAGAACCTTTTTCTCAATCTAATGAAATCAAAATTAAAAATTCTTCAAGAACCTTTTTCTCAATCTAATGAAATCTAAATTAAAAATTCTTCAAGAACCTTTTTCTCAATCTAATGAAATCAAAATTAAAAATTCTTCAAGAACCTTTTTCTCAATCTAATGAAATCTAAATTAAAAATTCTTCAAGAACCTTTTTCTCAATCTAATGAAATGAAAATTAAAAATTCTTCAAGAACCTTTTTCTCAATCTAATGAAATCTAAATTAAAAATTCTTCAAGAACCTTTTTCTCAATCTAATGAAATGAAAATTAAAAATTCTTCAAGAACCTTTTTCTCAATCTAATGAAATCTAAATTAAAAATTCTTCAAGAACCTTTTTCTCAATCTAATGAAATGAAAATTAAAAATTCTTCAAGAACCTTTTTCTCAATCTAATGAAATGAAAATTAAAAATTCTTCAAGAACCTTTTTCTCAATCTAATGAAATGAAAATTAAAAATTCTTCAAGAACCTTTTTCTCAATCTAATGAAATGAAAATTAAAAATTCTTCAAGAACCTTTTTCTCAATCTAATGAAATCTAAATTAAAAATTCTTCAAGAACCTTTTTCTCAATCTAATGAAATCTAAATTAAAAATTCTTCAAGAACCTTTTTCTCAATCTAATGAAATGAAAATTAAAAATTCTTCAAGAACCTTTTTCTCAATCTAATGAAATGAAAATTAAAAATTCTTCAAGAACCTTTTTCTCAATCTAATGAAATCTAAATTAAAAATTCTTCAAGAACCTTTTTCTCAATCTAATGAAATCTAAATTAAAAATTCTTCAAGAACCTTTTTCTCAATCTAATGAAATCTAAATTAAAAATTCTTCAAGAACCTTTTTCTCAATCTAATGAAATGAAAATTAAAAATTCTTCAAGAACCTTTTTCTCAATCTAATGAAATGAAAATTAAAAATTCTTCAAGAACCTTTTTCTCAATCTAATGAAATCTAAATTAAAAATTCTTCAAGAACCTTTTTCTCAATCTAATGAAATCTAAATTAAAAATTCTTCAAGAACCTTTTTCTCAATCTAATGAAATCTAAATTAAAAATTCTTCAAGAACCTTTTTCTCAATCTAATGAAATGAAAATTAAAAATTCTTCAAGAACCTTTTTCTCAATCTAATGAAATCTAAATTAAAAATTCTTCAAGAACCTTTTTCTCAATCTAATGAAATCTAAATTAAAAATTCTTCAAGAACCTTTTTCTCAATCTAATGAAATGAAAATTAAAAATTCTTCAAGAACCTTTTTCTCAATCTAATGAAATCTAAATTAAAAATTCTTCAAGAACCTTTTTCTCAATCTAATGAAATGAAATTTAAAAATTCTTCAAGAACCTTTTTCTCAATCTAATGAAATGAAAATTAAAAATTCTTCAAGAACCTTTTTCTCAATCTAATGAAATCTAAATTAAAAATTCTTCAAGAACCTTTTTCTCAATCTAATGAAATCTAAATTAAAAATTCTTCAAGAACCTTTTTCTCAATCTAATGAAATGAAAATTAAAAATTCTTCAAGAACCTTTTTCTCAATCTAATGAAATCAAAATTAAAAATTCTTCAAGAACCTTTTTCTCAATCTAATGAAATCTAAATTAAAAATTCTTCAAGAACCTTTTTCTCAATCTAATGAAATCTAAATTAAAAATTCTTCAAGAACCTTTTTCTCAATCTAATGAAATGAAAATTAAAAATTCTTCAAGAACCTTTTTCTCAATCTAATGAAATCTAAATTAAAAATTCTTCAAGAACCTTTTTCTCAATCTAATGAAATGAAAATTAAAAATTCTTCAAGAACCTTTTTCTCAATCTAATGAAATCTAAATTAAAAATTCTTCAAGAACCTTTTTCTCAATCTAATGAAATGAAAATTAAAAATTCTTCAAGAACCTTTTTCTCAATCTAATGAAATGAAAATTAAAAATTCTTTAAGAACCTTTTTCTCAATCTAATGAAATCAAAATTAAAAATTCTTCAAGAACCTTTTTCTCAATCTAATGAAATCTAAATTAAAAATTCTTCAAGAACCTTTTTCTCAATCTAATGAAATGAAAATTAAAAATTCTTCAAAAACATTTATCTCAATCTAATGAAATGAAAATTAAAAATTCTTCAAGAACCTTTTTCTCAATCTAATGAAATCTAAATAAAAAATTCTTCAAGAACCTTTTTCTCAATCTAATGAAATCAAAATTAAAAATTCTTCAAGAACCTTTTTCTCAATCTAATGAAATGAAAATTAAAAATTCTTCAAGAACCTTTTTCTCAATCCAATGAAATAAAAATTAAAAATTCTTCAAGAACCTTTTTCTCAATCTAATGAAATCTAAATTAAAAATTCTTCAAGAACCTTTTTCTCAATCTAATGAAATGAAAATTAAAAATTCTTCCAGAATCTTTTTCTCAATCTAATGAAATCAAAATTAAAAATTCTTCAAGAACCTTTTTCTCAATCTAATGAAATCTAAATTAAAAATTCTTCAAGAACCTTTTTCTCAATCTAATGAAATGAAAATTAAAAATTCTTCAAGAACCTTTTTCTCAATCTAATGAAATGAAAATTAAAAATTCTTCAAGAACCTTTTTCTCAATCTAATGAAATGAAAATGAAAAAATTCTTCAAGAACCTTTTTCTCAATCTAATGAAATCTAAATTAAAAATTCTTCAAGAACCTTTTTCTCAATCTAATGAAATCTAAATTAAAAATTCTTCAAGAACCTTTTTCTCAATCTAATGAAATGAAAATTAAAAATTCTTCAAGAACCTTTTTCTCAATCTAATGAAATGAAAATTAAAAATTCTTCAAGAACCTTTTTCTCAATCTAATGAAATCAAAATTAAAAATTCTTCAAGAACCTTTTTCTCAATCTAATGAAATCTAAATTAAAAATTCTTCAAGAACCTTTTTCTCAATCTAATGAAATCTAAATTAAAAATTCTTCAAGAACCTTTTTCTCAATCTAATGAAATGAAAATTAAAAATTCTTCAAGAACCTTTTTCTCAATCTAATGAAATCTAAATTAAAAATTCTTCAAGAACCTTTTTCTCAATCTAATGAAATGAAAATTAAAAATTCTTCAAGAACCTTTTTCTCAATCTAATGAAATCTAAATTAAAAATTCTTCAAGAACCTTTTTCTCAATCTAATGAAATCTAAATTAAAAATTCTTCAAGAACCTTTTTCTCAATCTAATGAAATGAAAATTAAAAATTCTTCAAGAACCTTTTTCTCAATCTAATGAAATCTAAATTAAAAATTCTTCAAGAACCTTTTTCTCAATCTAATGAAATGAAAATTAAAAATTCTTCAAGAACCTTTTTCTCAATCTAATGAAATGAAAATTAAAAATTCTTCAAGAACCTTTTTCTCAATCTAATGAAATGAAAATTAAAAATTCTTCAAGAACCTTTTTCTCAATCTAATGAAATCAAAATTAAAAATTCTTCAAGAACCTTTTTCTCAATCTAATGAAATCTAAATTAAAAATTCTTCAAGAACCTTTTTCTCAATCTAATGAAATCTAAATTAAAAATTCTTCAAGAACCTTTTTCTCAATCTAATGAAATCAAAATTAAAAATTCTTCAAGAACCTTTTTCTCAATCTAATGAAATCTAAATTAAAAATTCTTCAAGAACCTTTTTCTCAATCTAATAAAATGAAAATTAAAAATTCTTCAAGAACCTTTTTCTCAATCTAATGAAATCTAAATTAAAAATTCTTCAAGAACCTTTTTCTCAATCTAATGAAATCTAAATTAAAAATTCTTCAAGAACCTTTTTCTCAATCTAATGAAATCTAAATTAAAAATTCTTCAAGAACCTTTTTCTCAATCTAATGAAATGAAAATTAAAAATTCTTCAAAAACATTTATCTCAATCTAATGAAATGAAAATTAAAAATTCTTCAAGAACCTTTTTCTCAATCTAATGAAATCTAAATTAAAAATTCTTCAAGAACCTTTTTCTCAATCTAATGAAATAAAAATTAAAAATTCTTCAAGAACCTTTTTCTCAATCTAATGAAATGAAAATTAAAAATTCTTCAAGAACCTTTTTCTCAATCCAATGAAATAAAAATTAAAAATTCTTCAAGAACCTTTTTCTCAATCTAATGAAATCTAAATTAAAAATTCTTCAAGAACCTTTTTCTCAATCTAATGAAATGAAAATTAAAAATTCTTCCAGAATCTTTTTCTCAATCTAATGAAATCAAAATTAAAAATTCTTCAAGAACCTTTTTCTCAATCTAATGAAATCTAAATTAAAAATTCTTCAAGAACCTTTTTCTCAATCTAATGAAATGAAAATTAAAAATTCTTCAAGAACCTTTTTCTCAATCTAATGAAATGAAAATTAAAAATTCTTCAAGAACCTTTTTCTCAATCTAATGAAATGAAAATGAAAAAATTCTTCAAGAACCTTTTTCTCAATCTAATGAAATCTAAATTAAAAATTCTTCAAGAACCTTTTTCTCAATCTAATGAAATCTAAATTAAAAATTCTTCAAGAACCTTTTTCTCAATCTAATGAAATGAAAATTAAAAATTCTTCAAGAACCTTTTTCTCAATCTAATGAAATGAAAATTAAAAATTCTTCAAGAACCTTTTTCTCAATCTAATGAAATCAAAATTAAAAATTCTTCAAGAACCTTTTTCTCAATCTAATGAAATCTAAATTAAAAATTCTTCAAGAACCTTTTTCTCAATCTAATGAAATCTAAATTAAAAATTCTTCAAGAACCTTTTTCTCAATCTAATGAAATGAAAATTAAAAATTCTTCAAGAACCTTTTTCTCAATCTAATGAAATCTAAATTAAAAATTCTTCAAGAACCTTTTTCTCAATCTAATGAAATGAAAATTAAAAATTCTTCAAGAACCTTTTTCTCAATCTAATGAAATCTAAATTAAAAATTCTTCAAGAACCTTTTTCTCAATCTAATGAAATCTAAATTAAAAATTCTTCAAGAACCTTTTTCTCAATCTAATGAAATGAAAATTAAAAATTCTTCAAGAACCTTTTTCTCAATCTAATGAAATCTAAATTAAAAATTCTTCAAGAACCTTTTTCTCAATCTAATGAAATGAAAATTAAAAATTCTTCAAGAACCTTTTTCTCAATCTAATGAAATGAAAATTAAAAATTCTTCAAGAACCTTTTTCTCAATCTAATGAAATGAAAATTAAAAATTCTTCAAGAACCTTTTTCTCAATCTAATGAAATCAAAATTAAAAATTCTTCAAGAACCTTTTTCTCAATCTAATGAAATCTAAATTAAAAATTCTTCAAGAACCTTTTTCTCAATCTAATGAAATCTAAATTAAAAATTCTTCAAGAACCTTTTTCTCAATCTAATGAAATGAAAATTAAAAATTCTTCAAGAACCTTTTTCTCAATCTAATGAAATCTAAATTAAAAATTCTTCAAGAACCTTTTTCTCAATCTAATGAAATGAAAATTAAAAATTCTTCAAGAACCTTTTTCTCAATCTAATGAAATCTAAATTAAAAATTCTTCAAGAACCTTTTTCTCAATCTAATGAAATCTAAATTAAAAATTCTTCAAGAACCTTTTTCTCAATCTAATGAAATGAAAATTAAAAATTCTTCAAGAACCTTTTTCTCAATCTAATGAAATCTAAATTAAAAATTCTTCAAGAACCTTTTTCTCAATCTAATGAAATGAAATTTAAAAATTCTTCAAGAACCTTTTTCTCAATCTAATGAAATGAAAATTAAAAATTCTTCAAGAACCTTTTTCTCAATCTAATGAAATCTAAATTAAAAATTCTTCAAGAACCTTTTTCTCAATCTAATGAAATCTAAATTAAAAATTCTTCAAGAACCTTTTTCTCAATCTAATGAAATCTAAATTAAAAATTCTTCAAGAACCTTTTTCTCAATCTAATGAAATGAAAATTAAAAATTCTTCAAGAACCTTTTTCTCAATCTAATGAAATCTAAATTAAAAATTCTTCAAGAACCTTTTTCTCAATCTAATGAAATGAAAATTAAAAATTCTTCAAGAACCTTTTTCTCAATCTAATGAAATCTAAATTAAAAATTCTTCAAGAACCTTTTTCTCAATCTAATGAAATGAAAATTAAAAATTCTTCAAGAACCTTTTTCTCAATCTAATGAAATGAAAATTAAAAATTCTTCAAGAACCTTTTTCTCAATCTAATGAAATCTAAATTAAAAATTCTTCAAGAACCTTTTTCTCAATCTAATGAAATCTAAATTAAAAATTCTTCAAGAACCTTTTTCTCAATCTAATGAAATGAAAATTAAAAATTCTTCAAGAACCTTTTTCTCAATCTAATGAAATCTAAATTAAAAATTCTTCAAGAACCTTTTTCTCAATCTAATGAAATCTAAATTAAAAATTCTTCAAGAACCTTTTTCTCAATCTAATGAAATGAAAATTAAAAATTCTTCAAGAACCTTTTTCTCAATCTAATGAAATCTAAATTAAAAATTCTTCAAGAACCTTTTTCTCAATCTAATGAAATGAAAATTAAAAATTCTTCAAGAACCTTTTTCTCAATCTAATGAAATGAAAATTAAAAATTCTTCAAGAACCTTTTTCTCAATCTAATGAAATCTAAATTAAAAATTCTTCAAGAACCTTTTTCTCAATCTAATGAAATCAAAATTAAAAATTCTTCAAGAACCTTTTTCTCAATCTAATGAAATCTAAATTAAAAATTCTTCAAGAACCTTTTTCTCAATCTAATGAAATGAAAATTAAAAATTCTTCAAGAACCTTTTTCTCAATCTAATGAAATCTAAATTAAAAATTCTTCAAGAACCTTTTTCTCAATCTAATGAAATGAAAATTAAAAATTCTTCAAGAACCTTTTTCTCAATCTAATGAAATCTAAATTAAAAATTCTTCAAGAACCTTTTTCTCAATCTAATGAAATCTAAATTAAAAATTCTTCAAGAACCTTTTTCTCAATCTAATGAAATGAAAATTAAAAATTCTTCAAGAACCTTTTTCTCAATCTAATGAAATCTAAATTAAAAATTCTTCAAGAACCTTTTTCTCAATCTAATGAAATGAAAATTAAAAATTCTTCAAGAACCTTTTTCTCAATCTAATGAAATCAAAATTAAAAATTCTTCAAGAACCTTTTTCTCAATCTAATGAAATCTAAATTAAAAATTCTTCAAGAACCTTTTTCTCAATCTAATGAAATCAAAATTAAAAATTCTTCAAGAACCTTTTTCTCAATCTAATGAAATCTAAATTAAAAATTCTTCAAGAACCTTTTTCTCAATCTAATGAAATGAAAATTAAAAATTCTTCAAGAACCTTTTTCTCAATCTAATGAAATCTAAATTAAAAATTCTTCAAGAACCTTTTTCTCAATCTAATGAAATGAAAATTAAAAATTCTTCAAGAACCTTTTTCTCAATCTAATGAAATCTAAATTAAAAATTCTTCAAGAACCTTTTTCTCAATCTAATGAAATGAAAATTAAAAATTCTTCAAGAACCTTTTTCTCAATCTAATGAAATCTAAATTAAAAATTCTTCAAGAACCTTTTTCTCAATCTAATGAAATGAAAATTAAAAATTCTTCAAGAACCTTTTTCTCAATCTAATGAAATGAAAATTAAAAATTCTTCAAGAACCTTTTTCTCAATCTAATGAAATCTAAATTAAAAATTCTTCAAGAACCTTTTTCTCAATCTAATGAAATGAAAATTAAAAATTCTTCAAGAACCTTTTTCTCAATCTAATGAAATCTAAATTAAAAATTCTTCAAGAACCTTTTTCTCAATCTAATGAAATGAAAATTAAAAATTCTTCAAGAACCTTTTTCTCAATCTAATGAAATCTAAATTAAAAATTCTTCAAGAACCTTTTTCTCAATCTAATGAAATGAAAATTAAAAATTCTTCAAGAACCTTTTTCTCAATCTAATGAAATCTAAATTAAAAATTCTTCAAGAACCTTTTTCTCAATCTAATGAAATGAAAATTAAAAATTCTTCAAGAACCTTTTTCTCAATCTAATGAAATGAAAATTAAAAATTCTTCAAGAACCTTTTTCTCAATCTAATGAAATGAAAATTAAAAATTCTTCAAGAACCTTTTTCTCAATCTAATGAAATGAAAATTAAAAATTCTTCAAGAACCTTTTTCTCAATCTAATGAAATCTAAATTAAAAATTCTTCAAGAACCTTTTTCTCAATCTAATGAAATCTAAATTAAAAATTCTTCAAGAACCTTTTTCTCAATCTAATGAAATGAAAATTAAAAATTCTTCAAGAACCTTTTTCTCAATCTAATGAAATGAAAATTAAAAATTCTTCAAGAACCTTTTTCTCAATCTAATGAAATCTAAATTAAAAATTCTTCAAGAACCTTTTTCTCAATCTAATGAAATCTAAATTAAAAATTCTTCAAGAACCTTTTTCTCAATCTAATGAAATCTAAATTAAAAATTCTTCAAGAACCTTTTTCTCAATCTAATGAAATCTAAATTAAAAATTCTTCAAGAACCTTTTTCTCAATCTAATGAAATGAAAATTAAAAATTCTTCAAGAACCTTTTTCTCAATCTAATGAAATCTAAATTAAAAATTCTTCAAGAACCTTTTTCTCAATCTAATGAAATGAAAATTAAAAATTCTTCAAGAACCTTTTTCTCAATCTAATGAAATCAAAATTAAAAATTCTTCAAGAACCTTTTTCTCAATCTAATGAAATCTAAATTAAAAATTCTTCAAGAACCTTTTTCTCAATCTAATGAAATCAAAATTAAAAATTCTTCAAGAACCTTTTTCTCAATCTAATGAAATCTAAATTAAAAATTCTTCAAGAACCTTTTTCTCAATCTAATGAAATGAAAATTAAAAATTCTTCAAGAACCTTTTTCTCAATCTAATGAAATCTAAATTAAAAATTCTTCAAGAACCTTTTTCTCAATCTAATGAAATGAAAATTAAAAATTCTTCAAGAACCTTTTTCTCAATCTAATGAAATCTAAATTAAAAATTCTTCAAGAACCTTTTTCTCAATCTAATGAAATGAAAATTAAAAATTCTTCAAGAACCTTTTTCTCAATCTAATGAAATCTAAATTAAAAATTCTTCAAGAACCTTTTTCTCAATCTAATGAAATGAAAATTAAAAATTCTTCAAGAACCTTTTTCTCAATCTAATGAAATGAAAATTAAAAATTCTTCAAGAACCTTTTTCTCAATCTAATGAAATCTAAATTAAAAATTCTTCAAGAACCTTTTTCTCAATCTAATGAAATCTAAATTAAAAATTCTTCAAGAACCTTTTTCTCAATCTAATGAAATCTAAATTAAAAATTCTTCAAGAACCTTTTTCTCAATCTAATGAAATCTAAATTAAAAATTCTTCAAGAACCTTTTTCTCAATCTAATGAAATGAAAATTAAAAATTCTTCAAGAACCTTTTTCTCAATCTAATGAAATCTAAATTAAAAATTCTTCAAGAACCTTTTTCTCAATCTAATGAAATGAAAATTAAAAATTCTTCAAGAACCTTTTTCTCAATCTAATGAAATCAAAATTAAAAATTCTTCAAGAACCTTTTTCTCAATCTAATGAAATCTAAATTAAAAATTCTTCAAGAACCTTTTTCTCAATCTAATGAAATCAAAATTAAAAATTCTTCAAGAACCTTTTTCTCAATCTAATGAAATCTAAATTAAAAATTCTTCAAGAACCTTTTTCTCAATCTAATGAAATGAAAATTAAAAATTCTTCAAGAACCTTTTTCTCAATCTAATGAAATCTAAATTAAAAATTCTTCAAGAACCTTTTTCTCAATCTAATGAAATGAAAATTAAAAATTCTTCAAGAACCTTTTTCTCAATCTAATGAAATCTAAATTAAAAATTCTTCAAGAACCTTTTTCTCAATCTAATGAAATGAAAATTAAAAATTCTTCAAGAACCTTTTTCTCAATCTAATGAAATCTAAATTAAAAATTCTTCAAGAACCTTTTTCTCAATCTAATGAAATGAAAATTAAAAATTCTTCAAGAACCTTTTTCTCAATCTAATGAAATGAAAATTAAAAATTCTTCAAGAACCTTTTTCTCAATCTAATGAAATCTAAATTAAAAATTCTTCAAGAACCTTTTTCTCAATCTAATGAAATGAAAATTAAAAATTCTTCAAGAACCTTTTTCTCAATCTAATGAAATCTAAATTAAAAATTCTTCAAGAACCTTTTTCTCAATCTAATGAAATGAAAATTAAAAATTCTTCAAGAACCTTTTTCTCAATCTAATGAAATCTAAATTAAAAATTCTTCAAGAACCTTTTTCTCAATCTAATGAAATGAAAATTAAAAATTCTTCAAGAACCTTTTTCTCAATCTAATGAAATCTAAATTAAAAATTCTTCAAGAACCTTTTTCTCAATCTAATGAAATGAAAATTAAAAATTCTTCAAGAACCTTTTTCTCAATCTAATGAAATGAAAATTAAAAATTCTTCAAGAACCTTTTTCTCAATCTAATGAAATGAAAATTAAAAATTCTTCAAGAACCTTTTTCTCAATCTAATGAAATGAAAATTAAAAATTCTTCAAGAACCTTTTTCTCAATCTAATGAAATCTAAATTAAAAATTCTTCAAGAACCTTTTTCTCAATCTAATGAAATCTAAATTAAAAATTCTTCAAGAACCTTTTTCTCAATCTAATGAAATGAAAATTAAAAATTCTTCAAGAACCTTTTTCTCAATCTAATGAAATGAAAATTAAAAATTCTTCAAGAACCTTTTTCTCAATCTAATGAAATCTAAATTAAAAATTCTTCAAGAACCTTTTTCTCAATCTAATGAAATCTAAATTAAAAATTCTTCAAGAACCTTTTTCTCAATCTAATGAAATCTAAATTAAAAATTCTTCAAGAACCTTTTTCTCAATCTAATGAAATGAAAATTAAAAATTCTTCAAGAACCTTTTTCTCAATCTAATGAAATGAAAATTAAAAATTCTTCAAGAACCTTTTTCTCAATCTAATGAAATCTAAATTAAAAATTCTTCAAGAACCTTTTTCTCAATCTAATGAAATCTAAATTAAAAATTCTTCAAGAACCTTTTTCTCAATCTAATGAAATCTAAATTAAAAATTCTTCAAGAACCTTTTTCTCAATCTAATGAAATGAAAATTAAAAATTCTTCAAGAACCTTTTTCTCAATCTAATGAAATCTAAATTAAAAATTCTTCAAGAACCTTTTTCTCAATCTAATGAAATGAAAATTAAAAATTCTTCAAGAACCTTTTTCTCAATCTAATGAAATGAAAATTAAAAATTCTTCAAGAACCTTTTTCTCAATCTAATGAAATCTAAATTAAAAATTCTTCAAGAACCTTTTTCTCAATCTAATGAAATCAAAATTAAAAATTCTTCAAGAACCTTTTTCTCAATCTAATGAAATCTAAATTAAAAATTCTTCAAGAACCTTTTTCTCAATCTAATGAAATGAAAATTAAAAATTCTTCAAGAACCTTTTTCTCAATCTAATGAAATCTAAATTAAAAATTCTTCAAGAACCTTTTTCTCAATCTAATGAAATGAAAATTAAAAATTCTTCAAGAACCTTTTTCTCAATCTAATGAAATCTAAATTAAAAATTCTTCAAGAACCTTTTTCTCAATCTAATGAAATGAAAATTAAAAATTCTTCAAGAACCTTTTTCTCAATCTAATGAAATGAAAATTAAAAATTCTTCAAGAACCTTTTTCTCAATCTAATGAAATGAAAATTAAAAATTCTTCAAGAACCTTTTTCTCAATCTAATGAAATGAAAATTAAAAATTCTTCAAGAACCTTTTTCTCAATCTAATGAAATCTAAATTAAAAATTCTTCAAGAACCTTTTTCTCAATCTAATGAAATCTAAATTAAAAATTCTTCAAGAACCTTTTTCTCAATCTAATGAAATGAAAATTAAAAATTCTTCAAGAACCTTTTTCTCAATCTAATGAAATGAAAATTAAAAATTCTTCAAGAACCTTTTTCTCAATCTAATGAAATCAAAATTAAAAATTCTTCAAGAACCTTTTTCTCAATCTAATGAAATCTAAATTAAAAATTCTTCAAGAACCTTTTTCTCAATCTAATGAAATCTTAATTAAAAATTCTTCAAGAAACTTTTTCTCAATCTAATTAAATGAAAATTAAAAATTCTTCAAGAACCTTTTTCTCAATCTAATGAAATCTAAATTAAAAATTCTTCAAGAACCTTTTTCTCAATCTAATGAAATGAAAATTAAAAATTCTTCAAGAACCTTTTTCTCAATCTAATGAAATCTAAATTAAAAATTCTTCAAGAACCTTTTTCTCAATCTAATGAAATGAAAATTAAAAATTCTTCAAGAACCTTTTTCTCAATCTAATGAAATCTAAATTAAAAATTCTTCAAGAACCTTTTTCTCAATCTAATGAAATCTAAATTAAAAATTCTTCAAGAACCTTTTTCTCAATCTAATGAAATGAAAATTAAAAATTCTTCAAGAACCTTTTTCTCAATCTAATGAAATCTAAATTAAAAATTCTTCAAGAACCTTTTTCTCAATCTAATGAAATGAAAATTAAAAATTCTTCAAGAACCTTTTTCTCAATCTAATGAAATGAAAATTAAAAATTCTTCAAGAACCTTTTTCTCAATCTAATGAAATCTAAATTAAAAATTCTTCAAGAACCTTTTTCTCAATCTAATGAAATCAAAATTAAAAATTCTTCAAGAACCTTTTTCTCAATCTAATGAAATCTAAATTAAAAATTCTTCAAGAACCTTTTTCTCAATCTAATGAAATGAAAATTAAAAATTCTTCAAGAACCTTTTTCTCAATCTAATGAAATCTAAATAAAAATTCTTCAAGAACCTTTTTCTCAATCTAATGAAATGAAAATTAAAAATTCTTCAAGAACCTTTTTCTCAATCTAATGAAATCTAAATTAAAAATTCTTCAAGAACCTTTTTCTCAATCTAATGAAATGAAAATTAAAAATTCTTCAAGAACCTTTTTCTCAATCTAATGAAATGAAAATTAAAAATTCTTCAAGAACCTTTTTCTCAATCTAATGAAATGAAAATTAAAAATTCTTTAAGAACCTTTTTCTCAATCTAATGAAATGAAAATTAAAAATTCTTCAAGAACCTTTTTCTCAATCTAATGAAATCTAAATTAAAAATTCTTCAAGAACCTTTTTCTCAATCTAATGAAATGAAAATTAAAAATTCTTCAAGAACCTTTTTCTCAATCTAATGAAATGAAAATTAAAAATTCTTCAAGAACCTTTTTCTCAATCTAATGAAATGAAAATTAAAAATTCTTCAAGAACCTTTTTCTCAATCTAATGAAATCTAAATTAAAAATTCTACAAGAACCTTTTTCTCAATCTAATGAAATGAAAATTAAAAATTCTTCAAGAACCTTTTTCTCAATCTAATGAAATGAAAATTAAAAATTCTTCAAGAACCTTTTTCTCAATCTAATGAAATGAAAATTAAAAATTCTTCAAGAACCTTTTTCTCAATCTAATGAAATGAAAATTAAAAATTCTTCAAGAACCTTTTTCTCAATCTAATGAAATCTAAATTAAAAATTCTTCAAGAACCTTTTTCTCAATCTAATGAAATCAAAATTAAAAATTCTTCAAGAACCTTTTTCTCAATCTAATGAAATGAAAATTAAAAATTCTTCAAGAACCTTTTTCTCAATCTAATGAAATGAAAATTAAAAATTCTTCAAGAACCTTTTTCTCAATCTAATGAAATGAAAATTAAAAATTCTTCAAGAACCTTTTTCTCAATCTAATGAAATCTAAATTAAAAATTCTTCAAGAACCTTTTTCTCAATCTAATGAAATCTAAATTAAAAATTCTTCAAGAACCTTTTTCTCAATCTAATGAAATGAAAATTAAAAATTCTTCAAGAACCTTTTTCTCAATCTAATGTAATGAAAATTAAAAATTCTTCAAGAACCTTTTTCTCAATCTAATGAAATCAAAATAAAAATTCTTCAAGAACCTTTTTCTCAATCTAATGAAATCTAAATTAAAAATTCTTCAAGAACCTTTTTCTCAATCTAATGAAATCTAAATTAAAAATTCTTCAAGAACCTTTTTCTCAATCTAATGAAATGAAAATTAAAAATTCTTCAAGAACCTTTTTCTCAATCTAATGAAATGAAAATTAAAAATTCTTCAAGAACCTTTTTCTCAATCTAATGAAATCTAAATTAAAAATTCTTCAAGAACCTTTTTCTCAATCTAATGAAATCAAAATTAAAAATTCTTCAAGAACCTTTTTCTCAATCTAATGAAATGAAAATTAAAAATTCTTCAAGAACCTTTTTCTCAATCTAATGAAATGAAAATTAAAAATTCTTCAAGAACCTTTTTCTCAATCTAATGAAATGAAAATTAAAAATTCTTCAAGAACCTTTTTCTCAATCTAATGAAATCTAAATTAAAAATTCTTCAAGAACCTTTTTCTCAATCTAATGAAATCTAAATTAAAAATTCTTCAAGAACCTTTTTCTCAATCTAATGAAATGAAAATTAAAAATTCTTCAAGAACCTTTTTCTCAATCTAATGTAATGAAAATTAAAAATAATTCAAGAACCTTTTTCTCAATCTAATGAAATCAAAATTAAAAATTCTTCAAGAACCTTTTTCTCAATCTAATGAAATCTAAATTAAAAATTCTTCAAGAACCTTTTTCTCAATCTAATGAAATCTAAATTAAAAATTCTTCAAGAACCTTTTTCTCAATCTAATGAAATGAAAATTAAAAATTCTTCAAGAACCTTTTTCTCAATCTAATGAAATGAAAATTAAAAATTCTTCAAGAACCTTTTTCTCAATCTAATGAAATCTAAATTAAAAATTCTTCAAGAACCTTTTTCTCAATCTAATGAAATCAAAATTAAAAATTCTTCAAGAACCTTTTTCTCAATCTAATGAAATGAAAATTAAAAATTCTTCAAGAACCTTTTTCTCAATCTAATGAAATGAAAATTAAAAATTCTTCAAGAACCTTTTTCTCAATCTAATGAAATGAAAATTAAAAATTCTTCAAGAACCTTTTTCTCAATCTAATGAAATCTAAATTAAAAATTCTTCAAGAACCTTTTTCTCAATCTAATGAAATCTAAATTAAAAATTCTTCAAGAACCTTTTTCTCAATCTAATGAAATGAAAATTAAAAATTCTTCAAGAACCTTTTTCTCAATCTAATGAAATGAAAATTAAAAATTCTTCAAGAACCTTTTTCTCAATCTAATGAAATGAAAATTAAAAATTCTTCAAGAACCTTTTTCTCAATCTAATGAAATCTAAATTAAAAATTCTTCAAGAACCTTTTTCTCAATCTAATGAAATGAAAATTAAAAATTCTTCAAGAACCTTTTTCTCAATCTAATGAAATCTAAATTAAAAATTCTTCAAGAACCTTTTTCTCAATCTAATGAAATCTAAATTAAAAATTCTTCAAGAACCTTTTTCTCAATCTAATGAAATGAAAATTAAAAATTCTTCAAGAACCTTTTTCTCAATCTAATGAAATCTAAATTAAAAATTCTTCAAGAACCTTTTTCTCAATCTAATGAAATGAAAATTAAAAATTCTTCAAGAACCTTTTTCTCAATCTAATGAAATGAAAATTAAAAATTCTTCAAGAACCTTTTTCTCAATCTAATGAAATGAAAATTAAAAATTCTTCAAGAACCTTTTTCTCAATCTAATGAAATCAAAATTAAAAATTCTTCAAGAACCTTTTTCTCAATCTAATGAAATCTAAATTAAAAATTCTTCAAGAACCTTTTTCTCAATCTAATGAAATCTAAATTAAAAATTCTTCAAGAACCTTTTTCTCAATCTAATGAAATGAAAATTAAAAATTCTTCAAGAACCTTTTTCTCAATCTAATGAAATCTAAATTAAAAATTCTTCAAGAACCTTTTTCTCAATCTAATGAAATGAAAATTAAAAATTCTTCAAGAACCTTTTTCTCAATCTAATGAAATCTAAATTAAAAATTCTTCAAGAACCTTTTTCTCAATCTAATGAAATCTAAATTAAAAATTCTTCAAGAACCTTTTTCTCAATCTAATGAAATGAAAATTAAAAATTCTTCAAGAACCTTTTTCTCAATCTAATGAAATCTAAATTAAAAATTCTTCAAGAACCTTTTTCTCAATCTAATGAAATGAAAATTAAAAATTCTTCAAGAACCTTTTTCTCAATCTAATGAAATGAAAATTAAAAATTCTTCAAGAACCTTTTTCTCAATCTAATGAAATCTAAATTAAAAATTCTTCAAGAACCTTTTTCTCAATCTAATGAAATCAAAATTAAAAATTCTTCAAGAACCTTTTTCTCAATCTAATGAAATCTAAATTAAAAATTCTTCAAGAACCTTTTTCTCAATCTAATGAAATGAAAATTAAAAATTCTTCAAGAACCTTTTTCTCAATCTAATGAAATCTAAATTAAAAATTCTTCAAGAACCTTTTTCTCAATCTAATGAAATGAAAATTAAAAATTCTTCAAGAACCTTTTTCTCAATCTAATGAAATCTAAATTAAAAATTCTTCAAGAACCTTTTTCTCAATCTAATGAAATGAAAATTAAAAATTCTTCAAGAACCTTTTTCTCAATCTAATGAAATGAAAATTAAAAATTCTTCAAGAACCTTTTTCTCAATCTAATGAAATGAAAATTAAAAATTCTTCAAGAACCTTTTTCTCAATCTAATGAAATGAAAATTAAAAATTCTTCAAGAACCTTTTTCTCAATCTAATGAAATGAAAATTAAAAATTCTTCAAGAACCTTTTTCTCAATCTAATGAAATCTAAATTAAAAATTCTTCAAGAACCTTTTTCTCAATCTAATGAAATCTAAATTAAAAATTCTTCAAGAACCTTTTTCTCAATCTAATGAAATGAAAATTAAAAATTCTTCAAGAACCTTTTTCTCAATCTAATGAAATGAAAATTAAAAATTCTTCAAGAACCTTTTTCTCAATCTAATGAAATGAAAATTAAAAATTCTTCAAGAACCTTTTTCTCAATCTAATGAAATCTAAATTAAAAATTCTTCAAGAACCTTTTTCTCAATCTAATGAAATCTAAATTAAAAATTCTTCAAGAACCTTTTTCTCAATCTAATGAAATGAAAATTAAAAATTCTTCAAGAACCTTTTTCTCAATCTAATGAAATCTAAATTAAAAATTCTTCAAGAACCTTTTTCTCAATCTAATGAAATGAAAATTAAAAATTCTTCAAGAACCTTTTTCTCAATCTAATGAAATCTAAATTAAAAATTCTTCAAGAACCTTTTTCTCAATCTAATGAAATCTAAATTAAAAATTCTTCAAGAACCTTTTTCTCAATCTAATGAAATGAAAATTAAAAATTCTTCAAGAACCTTTTTCTCAATCTAATGAAATCTAAATTAAAAATTCTTCAAGAACCTTTTTCTCAATCTAATGAAATGAAAATTAAAAATTCTTCAAGAACCTTTTTCTCAATCTAATGAAATGAAAATTAAAAATTCTTCAAGAACCTTTTTCTCAATCTAATGAAATGAAAATTAAAAATTCTTCAAGAACCTTTTTCTCAATCTAATGAAATCAAAATTAAAAATTCTTCAAGAACCTTTTTCTCAATCTAATGAAATCTAAATTAAAAATTCTTCAAGAACCTTTTTCTCAATCTAATGAAATCTAAATTAAAAATTCTTCAAGAACCTTTTTCTCAATCTAATGAAATGAAAATTAAAAATTCTTCAAGAACCTTTTTCTCAATCTAATGAAATCTAAATTAAAAATTCTTCAAGAACCTTTTTCTCAATCTAATGAAATGAAAATTAAAAATTCTTCAAGAACCTTTTTCTCAATCTAATGAAATCTAAATTAAAAATTCTTCAAGAACCTTTTTCTCAATCTAATGAAATCTAAATTAAAAATTCTTCAAGAACCTTTTTCTCAATCTAATGAAATGAAAATTAAAAATTCTTCAAGAACCTTTTTCTCAATCTAATGAAATCTAAATTAAAAATTCTTCAAGAACCTTTTTCTCAATCTAATGAAATCTAAATTAAAAATTCTTCAAGAACCTTTTTCTCAATCTAATGAAATGAAAATTAAAAATTCTTCAAGAACCTTTTTCTCAATCTAATGAAATCTAAATTAAAAATTCTTCAAGAACCTTTTTCTCAATCTAATGAAATGAAAATTAAAAATTCTTCAAGAACCTTTTTCTCAATCTAATGAAATGAAAATTAAAAATTCTTCAAGAACCTTTTTCTCAATCTAATGAAATCTAAATTAAAAATTCTTCAAGAACCTTTTTCTCAATCTAATGAAATCAAAATTAAAAATTCTTCAAGAACCTTTTTCTCAATCTAATGAAATCTAAATTAAAAATTCTTCAAGAACCTTTTTCTCAATCTAATGAAATGAAAATTAAAAATTCTTCAAGAACCTTTTTCTCAATCTAATGAAATCTAAATTAAAAATTCTTCAAGAACCTTTTTCTCAATCTAATGAAATGAAAATTAAAAATTCTTCAAGAACCTTTTTCTCAATCTAATGAAATCTAAATTAAAAATTCTTCAAGAACCTTTTTCTCAATCTAATGAAATGAAAATTAAAAATTCTTCAAGAACCTTTTTCTCAATCTAATGAAATGAAAATTAAAAATTCTTCAAGAACCTTTTTCTCAATCTAATGAAATGAAAATTAAAAATTCTTCAAGAACCTTTTTCTCAATCTAATGAAATGAAAATTAAAAATTCTTCAAGAACCTTTTTCTCAATCTAATGAAATGAAAATTAAAAATTCTTCAAGAACCTTTTTCTCAATCTAATGAAATCTAAATTAAAAATTCTTCAAGAACCTTTTTCTCAATCTAATGAAATCTAAATTAAAAATTCTTCAAGAACCTTTTTCTCAATCTAATGAAATGAAAATTAAAAATTCTTCAAGAACCTTTTTCTCAATCTAATGAAATGAAAATTAAAAATTCTTCAAGAACCTTTTTCTCAATCTAATGAAATGAAAATTAAAAATTCTTCAAGAACCTTTTTCTCAATCTAATGAAATCTAAATTAAAAATTCTTCAAGAACCTTTTTCTCAATCTAATGAAATCTAAATTAAAAATTCTTCAAGAACCTTTTTCTCAATCTAATGAAATGAAAATTAAAAATTCTTCAAGAACCTTTTTCTCAATCTAATGAAATCTAAATTAAAAATTCTTCAAGAACCTTTTTCTCAATCTAATGAAATGAAAATTAAAAATTCTTCAAGAACCTTTTTCTCAATCTAATGAAATCTAAATTAAGAATTCTTCAAGAACCTTTTTCTCAATCTAATGAAATCTAAATTAAAAATTCTTCAAGAACCTTTTTCTCAATCTAATGAAATGAAAATTAAAAATTCTTCAAGAACCTTTTTCTCAATCTAATGAAATCTAAATTAAAAATTCTTCAAGAACCTTTTTCTCAATCTAATGAAATGAAAATTAAAAATTCTTCAAGAACCTTTTTCTCAATCTAATGAAATGAAAATTAAAAATTCTTCAAGAACCTTTTTCTCAATCTAATGAAATGAAAATTAAAAATTCTTCAAGAACCTTTTTCTCAATCTAATGAAATCAAAATTAAAAATTCTTCAAGAACCTTTTTCTCAATCTAATGAAATCTAAATTAAAAATTCTTCAAGAACCTTTTTCTCAATCTAATGAAATCTAAATTAAAAATTCTTCAAGAACCTTTTTCTCAATCTAATGAAATGAAAATTAAAAATTCTTCAAGAACCTTTTTCTCAATCTAATGAAATCTAAATTAAAAATTCTTCAAGAACCTTTTTCTCAATCTAATGAAATGAAAATTAAAAATTCTTCAAGAACCTTTTTCTCAATCTAATGAAATCTAAATTAAAAATTCTTCAAGAACCTTTTTCTCAATCTAATGAAATCTAAATTAAAAATTCTTCAAGAACCTTTTTCTCAATCTAATGAAATGAAAATTAAAAATTCTTCAAGAACCTTTTTCTCAATCTAATGAAATCTAAATTAAAAATTCTTCAAGAACCTTTTTCTCAATCTAATGAAATGAAATTTAAAAATTCTTCAAGAAACTTTTTCTCAATCTAATGAAATGAAAATTAAAAATTCTTCAAGAACCTTTTTCTCAATCTAATGAAATCTAAATTAAAAATTCTTCAAGAACCTTTTTCTCAATCTAATGAAATCTAAATTAAAAATTCTTCAAGAACCTTTTTCTCAATCTAATGAAATCTAAATTAAAAATTCTTCAAGAACCTTTTTCTCAATCTAATGAAATGAAAATTAAAAATTCTTCAAGAACCTTTTTCTCAATCTAATGAAATCTAAATTAAAATTCTTCAAGAACCTTTTTCTCAATCTAATGAAATGAAAATTAAAAATTCTTCAAGAACCTTTTTCTCAATCTAATGAAATCTAAATTAAAAATTCTTCAAGAACCTTTTTCTCAATCTAATGAAATGAAAATTAAAAATTCTTCAAGAACCTTTTTCTCAATCTAATGAAATGAAAATTAAAAATTCTTCAAGAACCTTTTTCTCAATCTAATGAAATGAAAATTAAAAATTCTTCAAGAACCTTTTTCTCAATCTAATGAAATGAAAATTAAAAATTCTTCAAGAACCTTTTTCTCAATCTAATGAAATCTAAATTAAAAATTCTTCAAGAACCTTTTTCTCAATCTAATGAAATGAAAATTAAAAATTCTTCAAGAACCTTTTTCTCAATCTAATGAAATCTAAATTAAAAATTCTTCAAGAACCTTTTTCTCAATCTAATGAAATGAAAATTAAAAATTCTTCAAGAACCTTTTTCTCAATCTAATGAAATGAAAATTAAAAATTCTTCAAGAACCTTTTTCTCAATCTAATGAAATGAAAATTAAAAATTCTTCAAGAACCTTTTTCTCAATCTAATGAAATGAAAATTAAAAATTCTTCAAGAACCTTTTTCTCAATCTAATGAAATGAAAATTAAAAATTCTTCAAGAACCTTTTTCTCAATCTAATGAAATCTAAATTAAAAATTCTTCAAGAACCTTTTTCTCAATCTAATGAAATCTAAATTAAAAATTCTTCAAGAACCTTTTTCTCAATCTAATGAAATGAAAATTAAAAATTCTTCAAGAACCTTTTTCTCAATCTAATGAAATGAAAATTAAAAATTCTTCAAGAACCTTTTTCTCAATCTAATGAAATGAAAATTAAAAATTCTTCAAGAACCTTTTTCTCAATCTAATGAAATCTAAATTAAAAATTCTTCAAGAACCTTTTTCTCAATCTAATGAAATCTAAATTAAAAATTCTTCAAGAACCTTTTTCTCAATCTAATGAAATGAAAATTAAAAATTCTTCAAGAACCTTTTTCTCAATCTAATGAAATCTAAATTAAAAATTCTTCAAGAACCTTTTTCTCAATCTAATGAAATGAAAATTAAAAATTCTTCAAGAACCTTTTTCTCAATCTAATGAAATCTAAATTAAAAATTCTTCAAGAACCTTTTTCTCAATCTAATGAAATCTAAATTAAAAATTCTTCAAGAACCTTTTTCTCAATCTAATGAAATGAAAATTAAAAATTCTTCAAGAACCTTTTTCTCAATCTAATGAAATCTAAATTAAAAATTCTTCAAGAACCTTTTTCTCAATCTAATGAAATGAAAATTAAAAATTCTTCAAGAACCTTTTTCTCAATCTAATGAAATGAAAATTAAAAATTCTTCAAGAACCTTTTTCTCAATCTAATGAAATGAAAATTAAAAATTCTTCAAGAACCTTTTTCTCAATCTAATGAAATCAAAATTAAAAATTCTTCAAGAACCTTTTTCTCAATCTAATGAAATCTAAATTAAAAATTCTTCAAGAACCTTTTTCTCAATCTAATGAAATCTAAATTAAAAATTCTTCAAGAACCTTTTTCTCAATCTAATGAAATGAAAATTAAAAATTCTTCAAGAACCTTTTTCTCAATCTAATGAAATCTAAATTAAAAATTCTTCAAGAACCTTTTTCTCAATCTAATGAAATGAAAATTAAAAATTCTTCAAGAACCTTTTTCTCAATCTAATGAAATCTAAATTAAAAATTCTTCAAGAACCTTTTTCTCAATCTAATTAAATCTAAATTAAAAATTCTTCAAGAACCTTTTTCTCAATCTAATGAAATGAAAATTAAAAATTCTTCAAGAACCTTTTTCTCAATCTAATGAAATCTAAATTAAAAATTCTTCAAGAACCTTTTTCTCAATCTAATGAAATGAAATTTAAAAATTCTTCAAGAAACTTTTTCTCAATCTAATGAAATGAAAATTAAAAATTCTTCAAGAACCTTTTTCTCAATCTAATGAAATCTAAATTAAAAATTCTTCAAGAACCTTTTTCTCAATCTAATGAAATCTAAATTAAAAATTCTTCAAGAACCTTTTTCTCAATCTAATGAAATCTAAATTAAAAATTCTTCAAGAACCTTTTTCTCAATCTAATGAAATGAAAATTAAAAATTCTTCAAGAACCTTTTTCTCAATCTAATGAAATCTAAATTAAAATTCTTCAAGAACCTTTTTCTCAATCTAATGAAATGAAAATTAAAAATTCTTCAAGAACCTTTTTCTCAATCTAATGAAATCTAAATTAAAAATTCTTCAAGAACCTTTTTCTCAATCTAATGAAATGAAAATTAAAAATTCTTCAAGAACCTTTTTCTCAATCTAATGAAATGAAAATTAAAAATTCTTCAAGAACCTTTTTCTCAATCTAATGAAATGAAAATTAAAAATTCTTCAAGAACCTTTTTCTCAATCTAATGAAATGAAAATTAAAAATTCTTCAAGAACCTTTTTCTCAATCTAATGAAATCTAAATTAAAAATTCTTCAAGAACCTTTTTCTCAATCTAATGAAATCTAAATTAAAAATTCTTTAAGAACCTTTTTCTCAATCTAATGAAATGAAAATTAAAAATTCTTCAAGAACCTTTTTCTCAATCTAATGAAATGAAAATTAAAAATTCTTCAAGAACCTTTTTCTCAATCTAATGAAATCAAAATTAAAAATTCTTCAAGAACCTTTTTCTCAATCTAATGAAATCTAAATTAAAAATTCTTCAAGAACCTTTTTCTCAATCTAATGAAATGAAAATTAAAAATTCTTCAAGAACCTTTTTCTCAATCTAATGAAATGAAAATTAAAAATTCTTCAAGAACCTTTTTCTCAATCTAATGAAAGGAAAATTAAAAATTCTTCAAGAACCTTTTTCTCAATCTAATGAAATGAAAATTAAAAATTCTCCAAGAACCTTTTTCTCAATCTAATGAAATGAAAATTAAAAATTCTTCAAGAACCTTTTTCTCAATCTAATGAAATCAAAATTAAAAATTCTTCAAGAACCTTTTTCTCAATCTAATGAAATGAAAATTAAAAATTCTTTAAGAACCTTTTTCTCAATCTAATGAAATCTAAATTAAAAATTCTTCAAGAACCTTTTTCTCAATCTAATCAAATGAAAATTAAAAATTCTTCAAGAACCTTTTTCTCAATCTAATGAAATGAAAATTAAAAATTCTTCAAGAACCTTTTTCTCAATCTAATGAAATGAAAATTAAAAATTCTTCAAGAACCTTTTTCTCAATCTAATGAAATGAAAATTAAAAATTCTTCAAGAACCTTTTTCTCAATCTAATGAAAGGAAAATTAAAAATTCTTCAAGAACCTTTTTCTCAATCTAATGAAATGAAAATTAAAAATTCTCCAAGAACCTTTTTCTCAATCTAATGAAATGAAAATTAAAAATTCTTCAAGAACCTTTTTCTCAATCTAATGAAATCAAAATTAAAAATTCTTCAAGAACCTTTTTCTCAATCTAATGAAATGAAAATTAAAAATTCTTTAAGAACCTTTTTCTCAATCTAATGAAATCTAAATTAAAAATTCTTCAAGAACCTTTTTCTCAATCTAATCAAATGAAAATTAAAAATTCTTCAAGAACCTTTTTCTCAATCTAATGAAATGAAAATTAAAAATTCTTCAAGAACCTTTTTCTCAATCTAATGAAATCAAAATTAAAAATTCTTCAAGAACCTTTTTCTCAATCTAATGAAATCTAAATTAAAAATTTTTCAAGAACCTTTTTCTCAATCTAATGAAATCTAAATTAAAAATTCTTCAAGAACCTTTTTCTCAATCTAATGAAATGAAAATTAAAAATTCTTCAAGAACCTTTTTCTCAATCTAATGAAATCTAAATTAAAAATTCTTCAAGAACCTTTTTCTCAATCTAATGAAATGAAAATTAAAAATTCTTCAAGAACCTTTTTCTCAATCTAATGAAATCTAAATTAAAAATTCTTCAAGAACCTTTTTCTCAATCTAATGAAATCTAAATTAAAAATTCTTCAAGAACCTTTTTCTCAATCTAATGAAATGAAAATTAAAAATTCTTCAAGAACCTTTTTCTCAATCTAATGAAATCAAAATTAAAAATTCTTCAAGAACCTTTTTCTCAATCTAATGAAATCAAAATTAAAAATTCTTCAAGAACCTTTTTCTCAATCTAATGAAATGAAAATTAAAAATTCTTCAAGAACCTTTTTCTCAATCTAATGAAATCTAAATTAAAAATTCTTCAAGAACCTTTTTCTCAATCTAATGAAATGAAAATTAAAAATTCTTCAAGAACCTTTTTCTCAATCTAATCAAATGAAAATTAAAAATTCTTCAAGAACCTTTTTCTCAATCTAATGAAATCTAAATTAAAAATTCTTCAAGAACCTTTTTCTCAATCTAATGAAATCTAAATTAAAAATTCTTCAAGAACCTTTTTCTCAATCTAATGAAATGAAAATTAAAAATTCTTCAAGAACCTTTTTCTCAATCTAATGAAATCTAAATTAAAAATTCTTCAAGAACCTTTTTCTCAATCTAATGAAATGAAAATTAAAAATTCTTCAAGAACCTTTTTCTCAATCTAATGAAATAAAAATTAAAAATTCTTCAAGAACCTTTTTCTCAATCTAATGAAATGAAAATTAAAAATTCTTTAAGAACCTTTTTCTCAATCTAATGAAATCTAAATTAAAAATTCTTCAAGAACCTTTTTCTCAATCTAATGAAATGAAAATTAAAAATTCTTCAAGAACCTTTTTCTCAATCTAATGAAATGAAAATTAAAAATTCTTCAAGAACCTTTTTCTCAATCTAATGAAATGAAAATTAAAAATTCTTCAAGAACCTTTTTCTCAATCTAATGAAATGAAAATTAAAAATTCTTCAAGAACCTTTTTCTCAATCTAATGAAATCTAAATTAAAAATTCTTCAAGAACCTTTTTCTCAATCTAATGAAATGAAAATTAAAAATTCTTCAAGAACCTTTTTCTCAATCTAATGAAATGAAAATTAAAAATTCTTCAAGAACCTTTTTCTCAATCTAATGAAATCTAAATTAAAAATTCTTCAAGAACCTTTTTCTCAATCTAATGAAATCTAAATTAAAAATTCTTCAAGAACCTTTTTCTCAATCTAATGAAATGAAAATTAAAAATTCTTCAAGAACCTTTTTCTCAATCTAATGAAATGAAAATTAAAAATTCTTCAAGAACCTTTTTCTCAATCTAATGAAATGAAAATTAAAAATTCTTCAAGAACCTTTTTCTCAATCTAATGAAATCTAAATTAAAAATTCTTCAAGAACCTTTTTCTCAATCTAATGAAATGAAAATAAAAATTCTTCAAGAACCTTTTTCTCAATCTAATGAAATCTAAATTAAAAATTCTTCAAGAACCTTTTTCTCAATCTAATGAAATCTAAATTAAAAATTCTTCAAGAACCTTTTTCTCAATCTAATGAAATCTAAATTAAAAATTCTTCAAGAACCTTTTTCTCAATCTAATGAAATGAAAATTAAAAATTCTTCAAGAACCTTTTTCTCAATCTAATGAAATCTAAATTAAAAATTCTTCAAGAACCTTTTGCTCAATCTAATGAAATGAAAATTAAAAATTCTTCAAGAACCTTTTTCTCAATCTAATGAAATCTAAATTAAAAATTCTTCAAGAACCTTTTTCTCAATCTAATGAAATCTAAATTAAAAATTCTTCAAGAACCTTTTTCTCAATCTAATGAAATGAAAATTAAAAATTCTTCAAGAACCTTTTTCTCAATCTAATGAAATCTAAATTAAAAATTCTTCAAGAACCTTTTTCTCAATCTAATGAAATGAAAATTAAAAATTCTTCAAGAACCTTTTTCTCAATCTAATGAAATGAAAATTAAAAATTCTTCAAGAACCTTTTTCTCAATCTAATGAAATCTAAATTAAAAATTCTTCAAGAACCTTTTTCTCAATCTAATGAAATCAAAATTAAAAATTCTTCAAGAACCTTTTTCTCAATCTAATGAAATGAAAATTAAAAATTCTTCAAGAACCTTTTTCTCAATCTAATGAAATCTAAATTAAAAATTCTTCAAGAACCTTTTTCTCAATCTAATGAAATCTAAATTAAAAATTCTTCAAGAACCTTTTTCTCAATCTAATGAAATCTAAATTAAAAATTCTTCAAGAACCTTTTTCTCAATCTAATGAAATGAAAATTAAAAATTCTTCAAGAACCTTTTTCTCAATCTAATGAAATCTAAATTAAAAATTCTTCAAGAACCTTTTTCTCAATCTAATGAAATGAAAATTAAAAATTCTTCAAGAACCTTTTTCTCAATCTAATGAAATGAAAATTAAAAATTCTTCAAGAACCTTTTTCTCAATCTAATGAAATTTAAATTAAAAATTCTTCAAGAACCTTTTTCTCAATCTAATGAAATCAAAATTAAAAATTCTTCAAGAACCTTTTTCTCAATCTAATGAAATGAAAATTAAAAATTCTTCAAGAACCTTTTTCTCAATCTAATGAAATCTAAATTAAAAATTCTTCAAGAACCTTTTTCTCAATCTAATGAAATGAAAATTAAAAATTCTTCAAGAACCTTTTTCTCAATCTAATCAAATGAAAATTAAAAATTCTTCAAGAACCTTTTTCTCAATCTAATGAAATGAAAATTAAAAATTCTTCAAGAACCTTTTTCTCAATCTAATGAAATCTAAATTAAAAATTCTTCAAGAACCTTTTTCTCAATCTAATGAAATGAAAATTAAAAATTCTTCAAGAACCTTTTTCTCAATCTAATGAAATCTAAATTAAAAATTCTTCAAGAACCTTTTTCTCAATCTAATGAAATGAAAATTAAAAATTCTTCAAGAACCTTTTTCTCAATCTAATGAAATGAAAATTAAAAATTCTTCAAGAACCTTTTTCTCAATCTAATGAAATCTAAATTAAAAATTCTTCAAGAACCTTTTTCTCAATCTAATGAAATGAAAATTAAAAATTCTTCAAGAACCTTTTTCTCAATCTAATGAAATGAAAATTAAAAATTCTTCAAGAACCTTTTTCTCAATCTAATGAAATCTAAATTAAAAATTCTTCAAGAACCTTTTTCTCAATCTAATGAAATCTAAATTAAAAATTCTTCAAGAACCTTTTTCTCAATCTAATGAAATGAAAATTAAAAATTCTTCAAGAACCTTTTTCTCAATCTAATGAAATGAAAATTAAAAATTCTTCAAGAACCTTTTTCTCAATCTAATGAAATGAAAATTAAAAATTCTTCAAGAACCTTTTTCTCAATCTAATGAAATCTAAATTAAAAATTCTTCAAGAACCTTTTTCTCAATCTAATGAAATGAAAATTAAAAATTCTTCAAGAACCTTTTTCTCAATCTAATGAAATCAAAATTAAAAATTCTTCAAGAACCTTTTTCTCAATCTAATGAAATCTAAATTAAAAATTCTTCAAGAACCTTTTTCTCAATCTAATGAAATCTAAATTAAAAATTCTTCAAGAACCTTTTTCTCAATCTAATGAAATGAAAATTAAAAATTCTTCAAGAACCTTTTTCTCAATCTAATGAAATCTAAATTAAAAATTCTTCAAGAACCTTTTTCTCAATCTAATGAAATGAAAATTAAAAATTCTTCAAGAACCTTTTTCTCAATCTAATGAAATCTAAATTAAAAATTCTTCAAGAACCTTTTTCTCAATCTAATGAAATCTAAATTAAAAATTCTTCAAGAACCTTTTTCTCAATCTAATGAAATGAAAATTAAAAATTCTTCAAGAACCTTTTTCTCAATCTAATGAAATCTAAATTAAAAATTCTTCAAGAACCTTTTTCTCAATCTAATGAAATCAAAATTAAAAATTCTTCAAGAACCTTTTTCTCAATCTAATGAAATGAAAATTAAAAATTCTTCAAGAACCTTTTTCTCAATCTAATGAAATCTAAATTAAAAATTCTTCAAGAACCTTTTTCTCAATCTAATGAAATGAAAATTAAAAATTCTTCAAGAACCTTTTTCTCAATCTAATGAAATGAAAATTAAAAATTCTTCAAGAACCTTTTTACTCAATCTAATGAAATCTAAATTAAAAATTCTTCAAGAACCTTTTTCTCAATCTAATGAAATGAAAATTAAAAATTCTTCAAGAACCTTTTTCTCAATCTAATCAAATGAAAATTAAAAATTCTTCAAGAACCTTTTTCTCAATCTAATGAAATGAAAATTAAAAATTCTTCAAGAACCTTTTTCTCAATCTAATGAAATGAAAATTAAAAATTCTTCAAGAACCTTTTTCTCAATCTAATGAAATGAAAATTAAAAATTCTTCAAGAACCTTTTTCTCAATCTAATGAAATCTAAATTAAAAATTCTTCAAGAACCTTTTTCTCAATCTAATGAAATGAAAATTAAAAATTCTTCAAGAACCTTTTTCTCAATCTAATGAAATGAAAATTAAAAATTCTTCAAGAACCTTTTTCTCAATCTAATGAAATCTAAATTAAAAATTCTTCAAGAACCTTTTTCTCAATCTAATGAAATCTAAATTAAAAATTCTTCAAGAACCTTTTTCTCAATCTAATGAAATGAAAATTAAAAATTCTTCAAGAACCTTTTTCTCAATCTAATGAAATGAAAATTATAAATTCTTCAAGAACCTTTTTCTCAATCTAATGAAATGAAAATTAAAAATTCTTCAAGAACCTTTTTCTCAATCTAATGAAATCTAAATTAAAAATTCTTCAAGAACCTTTTTCTCAATCTAATGAAATGAAAATTAAAAATTCTTCAAGAACCTTTTTCTCAATCTAATGAAATGAAAATTAAAAATTCTTCAAGAACCTTTTTCTCAATCTAATGAAATCTAAATTAAAAATTCTTCAAGAACCTTTTTCTCAATCTAATGAAATGAAAATTAAAAATTCTTCAAGAACCTTTTTCTCAATCTAATGAAATCTAAATCAAAAATTCTTCAAGAACCTTTTTCTCAATCTAATGAAATCAAAATTAAAAATTCTTCAAGAACCTTTTTCTCAATCTAATGAAATGAAAATTAAAAATTCTTCAAGAACCTTTTTCTCAATCTAATGAAATGAAAATTAAAAATTCTTCAAGAACCTTTTTCTCAATCTAATGAAATCAAAATTAAAAATTCTTCAAGAACCTTTTTCTCAATCTAATGAAATCTAAATTAAAAATTCTTCAAGAACCTTTTTCTCAATCTAATGAAATCTAAATTAAAAATTCTTCAAGAACCTTTTTCTCAATCTAATGAAATGAAAATTAAAAATTCTTCAAGAACCTTTTTCTCAATCTAATGAAATCTAAATTAAAAATTCTTCAAGAACCTTTTTCTCAATCTAATGAAATGAAAATTAAAAATTCTTCAAGAACCTTTTTCTCAATCTAATGAAATCTAAATTAAAAATTCTTCAAGAACCTTTTTCTCAATCTAATGAAATCTAAATTAAAAATTCTTCAAGAACCTTTTTCTCAATCTAATGAAATGAAAATTAAAAATTCTTCAAGAACCTTTTTCTCAATCTAATGAAATCTAAATTAAAAATTCTTCAAGAACCTTTTTCTCAATCTAATGAAATGAAAATTAAAAATTCTTCAAGAACCTTTTTCTCAATCTAATGAAATCTAAATTAAAAATTCTTCAAGAACCTTTTTCTCAATCTAATGAAATCTAAATTAAAAATTCTTCAAGAACCTTTTTCTCAATCTAATGAAATGAAAATTAAAAATTCTTCAAGAACCTTTTTCTCAATCTAATGAAATCTAAATTAAAAATTCTTCAAGAACCTTTTTCTCAATCTAATGAAATGAAATTTAAAAATTCTTCAAGAAACTTTTTCTCAATCTAATGAAATGAAAATTAAAAATTCTTCAAGAACCTTTTTCTCAATCTAATGAAATCTAAATTAAAAATTCTTCAAGAACCTTTTTCTCAATCTAATGAAATCTAAATTAAAAATTCTTCAAGAACCTTTTTCTCAATCTAATGAAATCTAAATTAAAAATTCTTCAAGAACCTTTTTCTCAATCTAATGAAATGAAAATTAAAAATTCTTCAAGAACCTTTTTCTCAATCTAATGAAATCTAAATTAAAATTCTTCAAGAACCTTTTTCTCAATCTAATGAAATGAAAATTAAAAATTCTTCAAGAACCTTTTTCTCAATCTAATGAAATCTAAATTAAAAATTCTTCAAGAACCTTTTTCTCAATCTAATGAAATGAAAATTAAAAATTCTTCAAGAACCTTTTTCTCAATCTAATGAAATGAAAATTAAAAATTCTTCAAGAACCTTTTTCTCAATCTAATGAAATCTAAATTAAAAATTCTTCAAGAACCTTTTTCTCAATCTAATGAAATGAAAATTAAAAATTCTTCAAGAACCTTTTTCTCAATCTAATGAAATCTAAATTAAAAATTCTTCAAGAACCTTTTTCTCAATCTAATGAAATCTAAATTAAAAATTCTTCAAGAACCTTTTTCTCAATCTAATCAAATGAAAATTAAAAATTCTTCAAGAACCTTTTTCTCAATCTAATGAAATGAAAATTAAAAATTCTTCAAGAACCTTTTTCTCAATCTAATGAAATCAAAATTAAAAATTCTTCAAGAACCTTTTTCTCAATCTAATGAAATCTAAATTAAAAATTTTTCAAGAACCTTTTTCTCAATCTAATGAAATCTAAATTAAAAATTCTTCAAGAACCTTTTTCTCAATCTAATGAAATGAAAATTAAAAATTCTTCAAGAACCTTTTTCTCAATCTAATGAAATCTAAATTAAAAATTCTTCAAGAACCTTTTTCTCAATCTAATGAAATGAAAATTAAAAATTCTTCAAGAACCTTTTTCTCAATCTAATGAAATCTAAATTAAAAATTCTTCAAGAACCTTTTTCTCAATCTAATGAAATCTAAATTAAAAATTCTTCAAGAACCTTTTTCTCAATCTAATGAAATGAAAATTAAAAATTCTTCAAGAACCTTTTTCTCAATCTAATGAAATCAAAATTAAAAATTCTTCAAGAACCTTTTTCTCAATCTAATGAAATCAAAATTAAAAATTCTTCAAGAACCTTTTTCTCAATCTAATGAAATGAAAATTAAAAATTCTTCAAGAACCTTTTTCTCAATCTAATGAAATCTAAATTAAAAATTCTTCAAGAACCTTTTTCTCAATCTAATGAAATGAAAATTAAAAATTCTTCAAGAACCTTTTTCTCAATCTAATCAAATGAAAATTAAAAATTCTTCAAGAACCTTTTTCTCAATCTAATGAAATCTAAATTAAAAATTCTTCAAGAACCTTTTTCTCAATCTAATGAAATCTAAATTAAAAATTCTTCAAGAACCTTTTTCTCAATCTAATGAAATGAAAATTAAAAATTCTTCAAGAACCTTTTTCTCAATCTAATGAAATCTAAATTAAAAATTCTTCAAGAACCTTTTTCTCAATCTAATGAAATGAAAATTAAAAATTCTTCAAGAACCTTTTTCTCAATCTAATGAAATAAAAATTAAAAATTCTTCAAGAACCTTTTTCTCAATCTAATGAAATCTAAATTAAAAATTCTTCAAGAACCTTTTTCTCAATCTAATGAAATCTAAATTAAAAATTCTTCAAGAACCTTTTTCTCAATCTAATGAAATGAAAATTAAAAATTCTTCAAGAACCTTTTTCTCAATCTAATGAAATCTAAATTAAAAATTCTTCAAGAACCTTTTTCTCAATCTAATGAAATGAAAATTAAAAATTCTTCAAGAACCTTTTTCTCAATCTAATGAAATGAAAATTAAAAATTCTTCAAGAACCTTTTTCTCAATCTAATGAAATTTAAATTAAAAATTCTTCAAGAACCTTTTTCTCAATCTAATGAAATCAAAATTAAAAATTCTTCAAGAACCTTTTTCTCAATCTAATGAAATGAAAATTAAAAATTCTTCAAGAACCTTTTTCTCAATCTAATGAAATCTAAATTAAAAATTCTTCAAGAACCTTTTTCTCAATCTAATGAAATGAAAATTAAAAATTCTTCAAGAACCTTTTTCTCAATCTAATCAAATGAAAATTAAAAATTCTTCAAGAACCTTTTTCTCAATCTAATGAAATGAAAATTAAAAATTCTTCAAGAACCTTTTTCTCAATCTAATGAAATCTAAATTAAAAATTCTTCAAGAACCTTTTTCTCAATCTAATGAAATGAAAATTAAAAATTCTTCAAGAACCTTTTTCTCAATCTAATGAAATCTAAATTAAAAATTCTTCAAGAACCTTTTTCTCAATCTAATGAAATGAAAATTAAAAATTCTTCAAGAACCTTTTTCTCAATCTAATGAAATGAAAATTAAAAATTCTTCAAGAACCTTTTTCTCAATCTAATGAAATCTAAATTAAAAATTCTTCAAGAACCTTTTTCTCAATCTAATGAAATGAAAATTAAAAATTCTTCAAGAACCTTTTTCTCAATCTAATGAAATGAAAATTAAAAATTCTTCAAGAACCTTTTTCTCAATCTAATGAAATCTAAATTAAAAATTCTTCAAGAACCTTTTTCTCAATCTAATGAAATCTAAATTAAAAATTCTTCAAGAACCTTTTTCTCAATCTAATGAAATGAAAATTAAAAATTCTTCAAGAACCTTTTTCTCAATCTAATGAAATGAAAATTAAAAATTCTTCAAGAACCTTTTTCTCAATCTAATGAAATGAAAATTAAAAATTCTTCAAGAACCTTTTTCTCAATCTAATGAAATCTAAATTAAAAATTCTTCAAGAACCTTTTTCTCAATCTAATGAAATGAAAATTAAAAATTCTTCAAGAACCTTTTTCTCAATCTAATGAAATCAAAATTAAAAATTCTTCAAGAACCTTTTTCTCAATCTAATGAAATCTAAATTAAAAATTCTTCAAGAACCTTTTTCTCAATCTAATGAAATCTAAATTAAAAATTCTTCAAGAACCTTTTTCTCAATCTAATGAAATGAAAATTAAAAATTCTTCAAGAACCTTTTTCTCAATCTAATGAAATCTAAATTAAAAATTCTTCAAGAACCTTTTTCTCAATCTAATGAAATGAAAATTAAAAATTCTTCAAGAACCTTTTTCTCAATCTAATGAAATCTAAATTAAAAATTCTTCAAGAACCTTTTTCTCAATCTAATGAAATCTAAATTAAAAATTCTTCAAGAACCTTTTTCTCAATCTAATGAAATGAAAATTAAAAATTCTTCAAGAACCTTTTTCTCAATCTAATGAAATCTAAATTAAAAATTCTTCAAGAACCTTTTTCTCAATCTAATGAAATCAAAATTAAAAATTCTTCAAGAACCTTTTTCTCAATCTAATGAAATGAAAATTAAAAATTCTTCAAGAACCTTTTTCTCAATCTAATGAAATCTAAATTAAAAATTCTTCAAGAACCTTTTTCTCAATCTAATGAAATGAAAATTAAAAATTCTTCAAGAACCTTTTTCTCAATCTAATGAAATGAAAATTAAAAATTCTTCAAGAACCTTTTTACTCAATCTAATGAAATCTAAATTAAAAATTCTTCAAGAACCTTTTTCTCAATCTAATGAAATGAAAATTAAAAATTCTTCAAGAACCTTTTTCTCAATCTAATCAAATGAAAATTAAAAATTCTTCAAGAACCTTTTTCTCAATCTAATGAAATGAAAATTAAAAATTCTTCAAGAACCTTTTTCTCAATCTAATGAAATGAAAATTAAAAATTCTTCAAGAACCTTTTTCTCAATCTAATGAAATGAAAATTAAAAATTCTTCAAGAACCTTTTTCTCAATCTAATGAAATCTAAATTAAAAATTCTTCAAGAACCTTTTTCTCAATCTAATGAAATGAAAATTAAAAATTCTTCAAGAACCTTTTTCTCAATCTAATGAAATGAAAATTAAAAATTCTTCAAGAACCTTTTTCTCAATCTAATGAAATCTAAATTAAAAATTCTTCAAGAACCTTTTTCTCAATCTAATGAAATCTAAATTAAAAATTCTTCAAGAACCTTTTTCTCAATCTAATGAAATGAAAATTAAAAATTCTTCAAGAACCTTTTTCTCAATCTAATGAAATGAAAATTATAAATTCTTCAAGAACCTTTTTCTCAATCTAATGAAATGAAAATTAAAAATTCTTCAAGAACCTTTTTCTCAATCTAATGAAATCTAAATTAAAAATTCTTCAAGAACCTTTTTCTCAATCTAATGAAATGAAAATTAAAAATTCTTCAAGAACCTTTTTCTCAATCTAATGAAATGAAAATTAAAAATTCTTCAAGAACCTTTTTCTCAATCTAATGAAATCAAAATTAAAAATTCTTCAAGAACCTTTTTCTCAATCTAATGAAATGAAAATTAAAAATTCTTCAAGAACCTTTTTCTCAATCTAATGAAATGAAAATTAAAAATTCTTCAAGAACCTTTTTCTCAATCTAATGAAATCAAAATTAAAAATTCTTCAAGAACCTTTTTCTCAATCTAATGAAATCTAAATTAAAAATTCTTCAAGAACCTTTTTCTCAATCTAATGAAATCTAAATTAAAAATTCTTCAAGAACCTTTTTCTCAATCTAATGAAATGAAAATTAAAAATTCTTCAAGAACCTTTTTCTCAATCTAATGAAATCTAAATTAAAAATTCTTCAAGAACCTTTTTCTCAATCTAATGAAATGAAAATTAAAAATTCTTCAAGAACCTTTTTCTCAATCTAATGAAATCTAAATTAAAAATTCTTCAAGAACCTTTTTCTCAATCTAATGAAATCTAAATTAAAAATTCTTCAAGAACCTTTTTCTCAATCTAATGAAATGAAAATTAAAAATTCTTCAAGAACCTTTTTCTCAATCTAATGAAATCTAAATTAAAAATTCTTCAAGAACCTTTTTCTCAATCTAATGAAATGAAAATTAAAAATTCTTCAAGAACCTTTTTCTCAATCTAATGAAATCTAAATTAAAAATTCTTCAAGAACCTTTTTCTCAATCTAATGAAATCTAAATTAAAAATTCTTCAAGAACCTTTTTCTCAATCTAATGAAATGAAAATTAAAAATTCTTCAAGAACCTTTTTCTCAATCTAATGAAATCTAAATTAAAAATTCTTCAAGAACCTTTTTCTCAATCTAATGAAATGAAATTTAAAAATTCTTCAAGAAACTTTTTCTCAATCTAATGAAATGAAAATTAAAAATTCTTCAAGAACCTTTTTCTCAATCTAATGAAATCTAAATTAAAAATTCTTCAAGAACCTTTTTCTCAATCTAATGAAATCTAAATTAAAAATTCTTCAAGAACCTTTTTCTCAATCTAATGAAATCTAAATTAAAAATTCTTCAAGAACCTTTTTCTCAATCTAATGAAATGAAAATTAAAAATTCTTCAAGAACCTTTTTCTCAATCTAATGAAATCTAAATTAAAATTCTTCAAGAACCTTTTTCTCAATCTAATGAAATGAAAATTAAAAATTCTTCAAGAACCTTTTTCTCAATCTAATGAAATCTAAATTAAAAATTCTTCAAGAACCTTTTTCTCAATCTAATGAAATGAAAATTAAAAATTCTTCAAGAACCTTTTTCTCAATCTAATGAAATGAAAATTAAAAATTCTTCAAGAACCTTTTTCTCAATCTAATGAAATGAAAATTAAAAATTCTTCAAGAACCTTTTTCTCAATCTAATGAAATGAAAATTAAAAATTCTTCAAGAACCTTTTTCTCAATCTAATGAAATCTAAATTAAAAATTCTTCAAGAACCTTTTTCTCAATCTAATGAAATCTAAATTAAAAATTCTTTAAGAACCTTTTTCTCAATCTAATGAAATGAAAATTAAAAATTCTTCAAGAACCTTTTTCTCAATCTAATGAAATGAAAATTAAAAATTCTTCAAGAACCTTTTTCTCAATCTAATGAAATCAAAATTAAAAATTCTTCAAGAACCTTTTTCTCAATCTAATGAAATCTAAATTAAAAATTCTTCAAGAACCTTTTTCTCAATCTAATGAAATGAAAATTAAAAATTCTTCAAGAACCTTTTTCTCAATCTAATGAAATGAAAATTAAAAATTCTTCAAGAACCTTTTTCTCAATCTAATGAAAGGAAAATTAAAAATTCTTCAAGAACCTTTTTCTCAATCTAATGAAATGAAAATTAAAAATTCTCCAAGAACCTTTTTCTCAATCTAATGAAATGAAAATTAAAAATTCTTCAAGAACCTTTTTCTCAATCTAATGAAATCAAAATTAAAAATTCTTCAAGAACCTTTTTCTCAATCTAATGAAATGAAAATTAAAAATTCTTTAAGAACCTTTTTCTCAATCTAATGAAATCTAAATTAAAAATTCTTCAAGAACCTTTTTCTCAATCTAATCAAATGAAAATTAAACATTCTTCAAGAACCTTTTTCTCAATCTAATGAAATGAAAATTAAAAATTCTTCAAGAACCTTTTTCTCAATCTAATGAAATCAAAATTAAAAATTCTTCAAGAACCTTTTTCTCAATCTAATGAAATCTAAATTAAAAATTTTTCAAGAACCTTTTTCTCAATCTAATGAAATCTAAATTAAAAATTCTTCAAGAACCTTTTTCTCAATCTAATGAAATGAAAATTAAAAATTCTTCAAGAACCTTTTTCTCAATCTAATGAAATCTAAATTAAAAATTCTTCAAGAACCTTTTTCTCAATCTAATGAAATGAAAATTAAAAATTCTTCAAGAACCTTTTTCTCAATCTAATGAAATCTAAATTAAAAATTCTTCAAGAACCTTTTTCTCAATCTAATGAAATCTAAATTAAAAATTCTTCAAGAACCTTTTTCTCAATCTAATGAAATGAAAATTAAAAATTCTTCAAGAACCTTTTTCTCAATCTAATGAAATCAAAATTAAAAATTCTTCAAGAACCTTTTTCTCAATCTAATGAAATCAAAATTAAAAATTCTTCAAGAACCTTTTTCTCAATCTAATGAAATGAAAATTAAAAATTCTTCAAGAACCTTTTTCTCAATCTAATGAAATCTAAATTAAAAATTCTTCAAGAACCTTTTTCACAATCTAATGAAATGAAAATTAAAAATTCTTCAAGAACCTTTTTCTCAATCTAATCAAATGAAAATTAAAAATTCTTCAAGAACCTTTTTCTCAATCTAATGAAATCTAAATTAAAAATTCTTCAAGAACCTTTTTCTCAATCTAATGAAATCTAAATTAAAAATTCTTCAAGAACCTTTTTCTCAATCTAATGAAATGAAAATTAAAAATTCTTCAAGAACCTTTTTCTCAATCTAATGAAATCTAAATTAAAAATTCTTCAAGAACCTTTTTCTCAATCTAATGAAATGAAAATTAAAAATTCTTCAAGAACCTTTTTCTCAATCTAATGAAATAAAAATTAAAAATTCTTCAAGAACCTTTTTCTCAATCTAATGAAATGAAAATTAAAAATTCTTTAAGAACCTTTTTCTCAATCTAATGAAATCTAAATTAAAAATTCTTCAAGAACCTTTTTCTCAATCTAATGAAATGAAAATTAAAAATTCTTCAAGAACCTTTTTCTCAATCTAATGAAATGAAAATTAAAAATTCTTCAAGAACCTTTTTCTCAATCTAATGAAATGAAAATTAAAAATTCTTCAAGAACCTTTTTCTCAATCTAATGAAATGAAAATTAAAAATTCTTCAAGAACCTTTTTCTCAATCTAATGAAATCTAAATTAAAAATTCTTCAAGAACCTTTTTCTCAATCTAATGAAATGAAAATTAAAAATTCTTCAAGAACCTTTTTCTCAATCTAATGAAATGAAAATTAAAAATTCTTCAAGAACCTTTTTCTCAATCTAATGAAATCTAAATTAAAAATTCTTCAAGAACCTTTTTCTCAATCTAATGAAATCTAAATTAAAAATTCTTCAAGAACCTTTTTCTCAATCTAATGAAATGAAAATTAAAAATTCTTCAAGAACCTTTTTCTCAATCTAATGAAATGAAAATTAAAAATTCTTCAAGAACCTTTTTCTCAATCTAATGAAATGAAAATTAAAAATTCTTCAAGAACCTTTTTCTCAATCTAATGAAATCTAAATTAAAAATTCTTCAAGAACCTTTTTCTCAATCTAATGAAATGAAAATAAAAATTCTTCAAGAACCTTTTTCTCAATCTAATGAAATCTAAATTAAAAATTCTTCAAGAACCTTTTTCTCAATCTAATGAAATCTAAATTAAAAATTCTTCAAGAACCTTTTTCTCAATCTAATGAAATCTAAATTAAAAATTCTTCAAGAACCTTTTTCTCAATCTAATGAAATGAAAATTAAAAATTCTTCAAGAACCTTTTTCTCAATCTAATGAAATCTAAATTAAAAATTCTTCAAGAACCTTTTTCTCAATCTAATGAAATGAAAATTAAAAATTCTTCAAGAACCTTTTTCTCAATCTAATGAAATCTAAATTAAAAATTCTTCAAGAACCTTTTTCTCAATCTAATGAAATCTAAATTAAAAATTCTTCAAGAACCTTTTTCTCAATCTAATGAAATGAAAATTAAAAATTCTTCAAGAACCTTTTTCTCAATCTAATGAAATCTAAATTAAAAATTCTTCAAGAACCTTTTTCTCAATCTAATGAAATGAAAATTAAAAATTCTTCAAGAACCTTTTTCTCAATCTAATGAAATGAAAATTAAAAATTCTTCAAGAACCTTTTTCTCAATCTAATGAAATCTAAATTAAAAATTCTTCAAGAACCTTTTTCTCAATCTAATGAAATCAAAATTAAAAATTCTTCAAGAACCTTTTTCTCAATCTAATGAAATCTAAATTAAAAATTCTTCAAGAACCTTTTTCTCAATCTAATGAAATCAAAATTAAAAATTCTTCAAGAACCTTTTTCTCAATCTAATGAAATGAAAATTAAAAATTCTTCAAGAACCTTTTTCTCAATCTAATGAAATCTAAATTAAAAATTCTTCAAGAACCTTTTTCTCAATCTAATGAAATCTAAATTAAAAATTCTTCAAGAACCTTTTTCTCAATCTAATGAAATCTAAATTAAAAATTCTTCAAGAACCTTTTTCTCAATCTAATGAAATGAAAATTAAAAATTCTTCAAGAACCTTTTTCTCAATCTAATGAAATCTAAATTAAAAATTCTTCAAGAACCTTTTTCTCAATCTAATGAAATGAAAATTAAAAATTCTTCAAGAACCTTTTTCTCAATCTAATGAAATGAAAATTAAAAATTCTTCAAGAACCTTTTTCTCAATCTAATGAAATCTAAATTAAAAATTCTTCAAGAACCTTTTTCTCAATCTAATGAAATGAAAATTAAAAATTCTTCAAGAACCTTTTTCTCAATCTAATGAAATCTAAATTAAAAATTCTTCAAGAACCTTTTTCTCAATCTAATGAAATGAAAATTAAAAATTCTTCAAGAACCTTTTTCTCAATCTAATGAAATGAAAATTAAAAATTCTTCAAGAACCTTTTTCTCAATCTAATGAAATCTAAATTAAAAATTCTTCAAGAACCTTTTTCTCAATCTAATGAAATCAAAATTAAAAATAGTTCAAGAACCTTTTTCTCAATCTAATGAAATGAAAATTAAAAATTCTTCAAGAACCTTTTTCTCAATCTAATGAAATCTAAATTAAAAATTCTTCAAGAACCTTTTTCTCAATCTAATGAAATCAAAATTAAAAATTCTTCAAGAACCTTTTTCTCAATCTAATGAAATCTAAATTAAAAATTCTTCAAGAACCTTTTTCTCAATCTAATGAAATGAAAATTAAAAATTCTTCAAGAACCTTTTTCTCAATCTAATGAAATCAAAATTAAAAATTCTTCAAGAACCTTTTTCTCAATCTAATGAAATGAAAATTAAAAATTCTTCAAGAACCTTTTTCTCAATCTAATGAAATCTAAATTAAAAATTCTTCAAGAACCTTTTTCTCAATCTAATGAAATGAAAATTAAAAATTCTTCAAGAACCTTTTTCTCAATCTAATGAAATGAAAATTAAAAATTCTTCAAGAACCTTTTTCTCAATCTAATGAAATGAAAATTAAAAATTCTTCAAGAACCTTTTTCTCAATCTAATGAAATGAAAATTAAAAATTCTTCAAGAACCTTTTTCTCAATCTAATGAAATCTAAATTAAAAATTCTTCAAGAACCTTTTTCTCAATCTAATGAAATGAAAATTAAAAATTCTTCAAGAACCTTTTTCTCAATCTAATGAAATGAAAATTAAAAATTCTTCAAGAACCTTTTTCTCAATCTAATGAAATGAAAATTAAAAATTCTTCAAGAACCTTTTTCTCAATCTAATGAAATCTAAATTAAAAATTCTTCAAGAACCTTTTTCTCAATCTAATGAAATGAAAATTAAAAATTCTTCAAGAACCTTTTTCTCAATCTAATGAAATGAAAATTAAAAATTCTTCAAGAACCTTTTTCTCAATCTAATGAAATCTAAATTAAAAATTCTTCAAGAACCTTTTTCTCAATCTAATGAAATCTAAATTAAAAATTCTTCAAGAACCTTTTTCTCAATCTAATGAAATCTAAATTAAAAATTCTTCAAGAACCTTTTTCTCAATCTAATGAAATCAAAATTAAAAATTCTTCAAGAACCTTTTTCTCAATCTAATGAAATGAAAATTAAAAATTCTTCAAGAACCTTTTTCTCAATCTAATGAAATGAAAATTAAAAATTCTTCAAGAACCTTTTTCTCAATCTAATGAAATCTAAATTAAAAATTCTTCAAGAACCTTTTTCTCAATCTAATGAAATGAAAATTAAAAATTCTTCAAGAACCTTTTTCTCAATCTAATGAAATGAAAATTAAAAATTCTTCAAGAACCTTTTTCTCAATCTAATCAAATGAAAATTAAAAATTCTTCAAGAACCTTTTTCTCAATCTAATGAAATCTAAATTAAAAATTCTTCAAGAACCTTTTTCTCAATCTAATGAAATGAAAATTAAAAATTCTTCAAGAACCTTTTTCTCAATCTAATGAAATGAAAATTAAAAATTCTTCAAGAACCTTTTTCTCAATCTAATGAAATCTAAATTAAAAATTCTTCAAGAACCTTTTTCTCAATCTAATGAAATGAAAATTAAAAATTCTTCAAGAACCTTTTTCTCAATCTAATGAAATCTAAATTAAAAATTCTTCAAGAACCTTTTTCTCAATCTAATGAAATGAAAATTAAAAATTCTTCAAGAACCTTTTTCTCAATCTAATGAAATCAAAATTAAAAATTCTTCAAGAACCTTTTTCTCAATCTAATGAAATCTAAATTAAAAATTCTTCAAGAACCTTTTTCTCAATCTAATGAAATGAAAATTAAAAATTCTTCAAGAACCTTTTTCTCAATCTAATGAAATGAAAATTAAAAATTCTTCAAGAACCTTTTTCTCAATCTTATGAAATCTAAATTAAAAATTCTTCAAGAACCTTTTTCTCAATCTAATGAAATGAAAATTAAAAATTCTTCAAGAACCTTTTTCTCAATCTAATGAAATCTAAATTAAAAATTCTTCAAGAACCTTTTTCTCAATCTAATGAAATCTAAATTAAAAATTCTTCAAGAACCTTTTTCTCAATCTAATGAAATCTTAATTAAAAATTCTTCAAGAACCTTTTTCTCAATCTAATGAAATCTGAATAAAAATTCTTCAAGAACCTTTTTCTCAATCTAATGAAATCTAAATTAAAAATTCTTCAAGAACCTTTTTCTCTAATGAAAGCTAAATTTGAAATGAAAGTTTTATTATATTCCATCGTCATAAATTTATAAATACACAAAATAACATAAAAATGGATTGACTTTTTAAAAAAAATTAGTAAATATTTAATTGAAGAAACAGTGGAAAATATTTTTACATTTTAAAGTCATTCATTTCGTTCGTACCTAGTGATATGGATTTATCGTAGCCTCGCCGTCACCCTGGCAAACAATGGCGAGGGCTACTCAACCAGAATCATGGCGCGCAGAGCGCGTATTTACTTTCCAATCGTAAAACACAGTTGCACACAGGTGGCTGTGTAAAGAACGTTCCAGCTACATGCCTGTTTGCTTTCCTTTGTAACTTTGTACATGTAGCGGAATGTGCAAAAACACAATATCATGATTTGCCGATCTGCACACCAGATTTTTACATTACACCTCACGCGTAGAGATACAGTAATAATTCAGAACCTGGTTATTTAAGCTTTTGCGCATGTAAATTAAACAGTCAAGCCCAGCTCAGCATACTATAACAACAACATTGATTCCGTCCTTATGTGTTCACTGTTCACCAGTCATTTAATTCTCAACGTGGAAATTTTTACCCTTGTCTAATGTTTTGCTGAAGTAATTTTTTTTTTTTAATTTCTAAAAATGACTGGTTTATCCAACCTAGAATTTTAACTTTTACGACTTCATTTCATAAAGAACATTTTATTACCTCAGTCGCAGGAAGAGACTCTCAATTAAGGGAAAACTTTCCGGTTTTCTCTTTTCACTTATTTACGATTTTGAGAAAATAAATTTTGTATCATCAGTCTTTGTTTTGGTTGTTCAACTCTCATTCTTTACTGATAAGAGTTTAAGAACTGGTCAGGTTCAATAAGAGGCAGCAAGAGGAAAGCAAATCAGTGGCCATTAAAAATGATGATCAGAACTTTAATAATTCAACGTACTATTTTTCGAAACTACTTGAAAAATGTAATTCAAACCCTAATTTTTTTTTCAATTAAAGGAGCAAAGACCAAATTAAAAATAAAAAAGCAGGTTTAATAGCAAATTATGCAATATTTGTTTTTTGAAAGCGGTTTTCTTTAAAAAGAAAAATATAAAGAAAATCAACATATTTTGACTTGCTTATGAATATATGTATATATATAAATGCCAAAAAATCACTTACCTAAAAAAATACTATTAAATGGGTAGTTCCGTTCTCCATTGTTAAGAATTTATCCATATTTATATTTTAAATTCCATGTATTTTTTAAATAAAAGGATTTTTTAAAGCGAGGGTCCTAGAAAATCGCATTTTCGTAACGTGTTTTGCGCGAAGCTTTAAAGAGCTGCTGCTGCTAATATGAAATTTATGAAATACGGATTCGGAAAGGGATATAAATAATGTCTCTTTTTTATTGCGTGTGTTAACCAAAATTAGCATTTTTCATCCTCCGTAGTTAAAAGTAAACGCACATTCACTTATATATTTTTCTTCTAGAACAAAAAAAATCCGCTTCATCGATTTTTTAAAAAATTCTTTTAATGAAATGCACAAGTTTTTGATTGATATATTTTAATACTTCTTTATCGACTAATTTTTTTTTTTTTTTTAATATTTAAAAAAAGAAAACATTCAATGAAACAGAAAAATTTGCCATCAGCGTCTGGTATTTACTTGACAATGTAAGCATATGAGCTCTCATTAAAAAAAAAAAAAAATCGTGTTTTTTTAAAAAAAATAGGTTTTACACTTTGGACTTTACAGGTAAATTTCCAAAAAACTATTCTTTTTTGTTTTAAATTAGAATATTTTCTTTATTGATCTTTTATGTTCAATTTGTGATATATAAAACTTCGACACATGAATTCATTATTAAAATTTTAATAGACATTTCAAAATGGGGGGGGGGGTGAATTTGAAAAAAAAAAACGTTTGTCTAAAACATTATATTTGGTTTATTGGAAAGAGCATAAAATTTCACATTGACCCTGAAAATATCGTAAAAATTGAACAAATAGAAAAATTTCGATAGATTTTTAAAGTTTAAAATTGAAAAATATTAAACTTGTAAAATTCTATTGATTTTATTACATAAAAAAATGGCTGCATGAAGGCATGTCGGCATTTTGTAAATATTTTGTAAACACTGTTTTTTAAAAAAAATAAAAAATATTTCTATTATTTTTTAAACAACTTTAATAGTTTATTTTGGAAGTATATTCCATACAGAAAATAAACAATCCACTTTAAAAAGAGAAATTACGAGTTTTTTTTATATTTTATTCGCAGTTTGCAATTCCCCCAAAACTTCTGATACACCTACGCACCCATTACGGCTCTCGATGTACTAGGTACGGGCAAAATGAATGCCGATGCTCAAAATGTATGAACATGTATGAACATTTTAACCCCTCCCTTTACTTAAAAATCCACCAAAAATCAGGAAATTAACCAATTTTAATGAAATATTTCAGTATTTATAAAATAATGATCGTGGAATGTATTGAACCCATTATTTTTATTTAAATCTTTGTGGAAATGTATTATCTTATTTAAACAAAAAATACCTTTACTAAAGTTATGTTTTTCAGTAGTAAAAAAAAAATGAATGAATTTATTTTTGCTTTTTTAAAAAAAGCAAAAATAAATTCATTCATTTTTTTTATATAAAAATAAAGCATCGTAAAATATAACAATTAAAAAAAATAAACAAAAAATGTATAAAAAATAATATAAGACTTACTGTTGTAAGTAAATGTCTTACAACAGTAAGTCTTATATTATAGTGTATACCCTTTATATAACGTTTTTATTAGCACAAAAGAACGATACATCGGGTCCAACGTCAACACTATAAAGTAACATGGCGGACACTACTGTTTAGTATACAGAACTAGTGCTTCATCAGGGAGAGTGCTATTGGTTCTCCCTCCATTAAATTAGAAAGTTCCTGCTATGGGTGGAAAGTTCATTCAAGTATTCGTGTATGAAGGTGGTTTAATCACAACCAATGCAAGGAATGTAGTTTAATAGTTCAGGTTCGCAATGTTAAAACTCACTAATTCAGCCAGCACAAGGAGTGCAATTTAATAGTTCTGATGCGCAAAATAAATTTAATCAAGATTCACTAAACTCTAGAATCACAAATTCATCTGGTGGTCTTCTACTATGTTCTGACCGTCACAAAACAGGTGGTTCTACTGGTGGGGGTGAATTTTCCTCTTGCTGATCTGCTGGTGTATCATTCCAGTTTTCCGAGTCATGTGGGTGATCAGTGAATTGGAAGTCTTTCAACGGGGCCAAGTCATGTGTAGATATAGTCATCTGCCTACCCTCGTTAGATCGAACAAAGGCATAATGGGGGTTAGTATCTAGAAGTTCAACCTTATCAACCAGAAGTTGTGTCTCAGCATTAAAACAAAACCAGATTCGGTCATCCAAGATGGTACCGCTGTCCCGGACACTGATCTTCTTGGGTGTTTAAACAGGCGCTCATGAGGTGTCTTATTTGTGGCTGTGGATATTAAAGACCGAATGGAATGGAGGGAGTCTGTAAAAACCTCTTCCCAGTGTTCAGTCGGCAAACCTTTGTCTTCCAATGCTAATGAAATAGTTTTCCACACTGTTCCATTCATTCGCTCCACTTGACCATTCCCCTGCAGGTGATATGGAATGCTGTAGCTGGTGGAGATCCCTTTGTCGTGCATATAATTCTTGTACTCAGCACTCTTGAAACAACTCCTGTTATCTGAATGAACTTGGCTGGGCATGCCAAATATAGAAAACAAGTGGGAGCAAGATTGCAGTACACTCTGGGTACTTGTGTCCCTACAAGGGTATACAAATGCGAAGCGGCTGTATTCATCAAATAATACCAACATATACTTATTTGGGGTAGATGAAGGTAGGGGTCCTTTAAAATCGAGGTTCAACCTCTCGAAAGCTGGAGTTGATTTGATTAAATGCCCATCAACAGGGCGGAAAAATCTTGGTTTGCACTTGTTGTAAACAATAGTCTTTTGTCATCTGCCGAATATCCTCAAGAGAGTAAGGGAGGTTTCTACTCCTTATGAAGACCATCATCCTTGTAATCCCAGGATGGCACAAGGATCGATTCAAATTGAGGAGGTTGTTGCTACTATTCACAGTAGCGCAAGAAACACGTGTCAATGCGTCAGTGTGAGACTAACCGTAGCCCTCGGCGCAAGAGGGTCCGTGTGTGCCTGGCGTGTGGGGTGGTGGCTGATCCTGTGGTCGGGGCAGCGGACGAAAGAGTTTCAAGATGGCGCCTGCCTGCTTTTATTAGAGACGGAATCTCGCAGGATCGCGCGAGATCTCGCGGGGATTCAAATTAGCTAGGCCATCTTGAGGAATAAAAATCGGTCCATTGGAGGTGCGAGGCAGTCGGGTTCTGACGTTTGTGGCGATCAGTACAGTGACCGTTGGGTTCCGTTTCTATTCGTGCAGTCAGCTGAGCTTTGTTAGTTACCTTTGCGCCGTGGCTGTCATTGGTTGTTGGTTCGCTGTGTGTTGCCGTGGTTCTTCAGTGAAACGCTTCGTCGCCCACGACGAGACTCCCCGTCTCCTACACAAGATACTCATACAAGCTATTTCGCCCCCCCCCCCCCACTCCGAACTTGGTTTTCTTTTCTTCAATGGCGGATAGGTTCGATCTAAACTTGATATTGGAATTCGACGGATCCGACCCGGTACTCAGCTGGGTTGAGAAGGTCGAGTTAAATTGTCAGTTGTCCGGCGTGAAAAATGTTGAGCGCGTGATTCCTCTGCGGCTGACCGGCGGGGCCTTCGCTGTATATCAGCAACTCAGCGCTGAGGAGAAGTGTGACTACTCGAGTATCAAGGCGGCGTTGTACAGGGCGTTCGCCACTGACCCCGCCACTGCATGGGAGCAGTTTGAGACGAGGTCTATACGCTTGGGCGAAACTGTGGACGTGTATCTCGCTGAACTTAAGAAGCTGACGGTGTTGTTCGGCGGTTTTCCCGAGAGGGCCCTAGCCTACAAATTCCTGTCAGGACTCCCCGCTGGAGCAAAGCAGCTCCTGCGAGCAACATCTACCATATCCTCACTATCGCTGAATGACCTAGTGGACAGAGCCAGGACAATAATGAAGGATGACTCGACGGTGCAGGAACCGGTAGTCGCCGTCGCACAGGCCCCACCAAGTGGCGAAGGACCGTCTCAGGGACCCAGCCCGCAAGGTGATGTCATCTGCTATAGATGCAACGGGTGGGGCCACATGGCAAGAAATTGTAGAAGGCGGTCGACGGCTGTTCGCTGCTACCGCTGTAACAAGACTGGGCACATGGCCCGAGACTGTGCGGGAAACGGGGATGGGGACAAGGTGCCAGTGCCGACCTCTTCCCCGAACAGAAAATAAACAAGGCGCTCCCTGTCATTCAGGTCCGAGTTAATGACACGTTATGTTCAGCCCTCCTTGATTCCGGTTGCTCTCGCACCATAGTGTGTGCGGACTTCTGTCAGGCGTGGAAAAAGAAGAACGTCAGGATAACTACCATTACTGGAAAAATACGAATGTGTTGCGGCGTGGGTGTGGTACATATTCGCACAAGAACTGGGAACTCGGCCAATGTCGAAGCGCTGGTGACACGCGAAAAGCCGCTGAGTTTCGACCTGTTGCTAGGCTATGATGCCATCAAAGCCCTGGGCGGCGTGCGCATAACGCGCGCTGGCGTTGTAGAGTTTTGCGGATAGGCCCCCGGTGTGCGCAGCACTAAGAGTCGACCAGCCGGACTTCAGTGCAGAATTCGACGACCAACAGAAGGCGTGGACCGCCACTTGGAGGTGGTCAGAAGACAAGGAACCGGCCAAACTACAAAACAAAATGGCAGAGTACCGTATGCCCGACCAGATAAGGCCTGCATACGAAAGCGAGCTCCGTGAATGGATTAAGAACGGTTGGCTGATTCCATACCCCTACGACAAACTTGGACCCCCCAAGGGCCTGATACCGCTGATGGCAGTTGCCCAACCTAACAAGTCAAAGGTGAGGCCGGTAATGGACTACCGCGAGTTGAATGCGCATGTTGATGCGTTCACAGCGGACGCCGACGTCTGTGCCAGCAAGCTGCGAGAGTGGCGCCGGCAGGGGTCCAATGTGTCCCTACTGGACTTGAGAAAAGCATACTTGCAGGTCCGGATTGGCGAGGCGATGTGGCCTTTCCAGACAGTGATGTTTTCCGGGAAGAGATACTGTCTTACGCGACTCGGATTTGGGCTAAACGTAGCACCCCAGATAATGAAGGCTATCGTCAATGCTGTGTTGTCACAAGAAGAATGGATCAGAAAGGGAACATCGGCGTATATTGACGATATATACGTGAACGAAGATATCGTGTCATCTTCGCGCGTAAGATCCAAACTTGCCGAGTTTGGTCTAAACTGCAAGGACTCTGAGCGGCTTGAGGATGGCGCCCGCGTATTGGGCTTGAGCGTTCAAGAGGAGCGAGGGATCCTGAAGTGGAGGCGTGGAACCCCAGTTCCCGACGTACCCGACGTTTACACAAGACGTGCCGTGTTCTCCCTGTGCGGGAAACTTGTGGGGCACCTTCCAGTATGCGGATGGGTTCGTGCGGCGACAGGCGTCATAAAAAGGAGAGCAAATGCGGTCACCAAAGGCTGGGACGATGAGATAACCGACGAACTATTGGTCCGAATGTTAAAGGAGACCGTCGCTAGTGTGAAAAAGAATGACCCCGCCACAGGGGACTGGTGCGTGCAGGGAGACGAACTGAGCGTGTGGGTGGACGCAAGTTCTCTAGCGATCGGTGTAGTTTTGGAGAAAGATGGGGCCGTAGTTGAGGATGCCTGCTGGCTGCGACCGGCGAATGATGCTGCCCATATCAACCTGGCAGAACTCGACGCTGTAATAAAGGGCATTAACTTGGCACTTCAATGGGAAGTGAAGAAACTGCGTGTGCACACTGACTCACTTTGCGTGCACCACTGGGTGTCGGACACACTCACGAGCAAGGCCAGGGCACGCACCAAGGCAGCCAGCGAAATGCTGATAAGACGGAGGCTGGAGACTGTGAAAAAACTGGTGACGGAGTACAACCTGTCCGTAGACATAGTGCTCGTCACCTCGGACTACAACCTCGCCGACAAGCTCACTCGGGTACCACGGAGATGGTATGAGGCTATGAAGAAAGAAGCTAAGCCATTGCCTCTGTGTGCTGCCTCCGTCGAGGAGGACGAAATCAGGAAGATACATCACGACAGTGGGCACCCCGGAGTACAACGGACCTACTACTTTGTGAAGTTGGCTAGACCATCAATACCAAAAAGCGCAGTAAGAGCAGTGGTCCGGGAGTGCCAAACGTGCCAGTCCATCGACGCCGCCCCAGCCAGATGGCGGAAAGGACAGCTGGGAGTGGACGCGACTTGGAGTCGGTTGGGTATGGATATAACCCACTATGGCAGCCAACACTTCCTCACGCTGATAGACTGCGGGCCAACAAGGTTCGCGATTTGGCGCCAATTAGTGAGGCAGGATTCCACCAGTGTCATCCACGAATTGAAATCCATATTCTACGAAAGGGGGCCGCCTGAGGAGATCCTCACGGATAACGACACGGCGTTCTGCAGCAGGGAATTTAGGCATTTTATGGACAACTGGGGGATCCGCCTTCGACACCGATGCGCGTATGTGCCGAGCGGCAACGGCATAGCGGAGCGGTGCCACCGAACCGTGAAGAGGATCGCGGCCAGGAAGAAGTGTACGATCGCGGAGGTGATTTACAGATACAACACAACGCCTAAGGACGCCGTGACTGGCGGCAGTGCGCCCGCTGATGCGATTCATCACTACCACGTGTGCGTCAAGGACGTTGAAGTGTGTCTACCCGACCAACGAGAACCCCAGGGGAAGTACCAAGTGGGAGACACCGTCTGGGTGAAGCCACCCGGCGGCCGGTGCACCAGCAGCTTTTGGAGGGGGCGGGTCACCGGCGTCATCAGTGAACAGGCCATACTAGTCGATGATACTCCGCGCCACGTAAGGGATGTCCGGCCCGCTCTAAGCGCTGACCAATCGGCGAGCAGTGGAAGTAGCGAGTCATCCGACGATGAGCGATGGATCCAACCCGTGCCCCACGAACCTGGTGACTCAACTGCGAGCAGCGGAAGGAGCGAGTCATCTGACGATGAGCGATGGATCCAACCTGTGCCCCACGAACCTGATGACTCAACTGCGAGCTCTAATGCTGATGCTGATGCTTCCGATGACACTTCTGAGAGCTCCGATGAGGAAGTCCCGGCAATACCCCTCCGCAGGAGTGCTCGAATCAAACGGCCACGTCCGCCGTGTCACGTATGTGATCTGGAGACCAGGGGGGAGTGTGAGACTAACCGTAGCCCTCGGCGCAAGAGGGTCCGTGTGTGCCTGGCGTGTGGGGTGGTGGCTGATCCTGTGGTCGGGGCAGCGGACGAAAGAGTTTCAAGATGGCGCCTGCCTGCTTTTATTAGAGACGGAATCTCGCAGGATCGCGCGAGATCTCGCGGGGATGCAAATTAGCTAGGCCATCTTGAGGAATAAAAATCGGTCCATTGGAGGTGCGAGGCAGTCGGGTTCTGACGTTCGTGGCGATCAGTACAGTGACCGTTGGGTTCCGTTTCTATTCGTGCAGTCAGCTGAGCTTTGTTAGTTACCTTTGCGCCATGGCTGTCATTGGTTGTTGGTTCGCTGTGTGTTGCCGTGGTTCTTCAGTGAAACGCTTCGTCGCCCACGACGAGACTCCCCGTCTCCTACAAAGGATACTCATACAGTCAGCTACAAGATTATTCTCACCAGGGCGATAGATAATGTCGAAATTGAAGTATGAAAGCTCCAATCTCCAACGGAGCAATTTATTCGACTATGGTGACTTTGGTCGTAAACAAATTTTACTGATGTCTGATCAGTAATAAGTGTGAAGTGCTTCCCCAAGAGGTAATGGCACCAATATCTAACTGCTTCTATAATGGCAGCCGCTTCCTTTTCAACAGCTGAATGGTTTAGTTCAGAGCCATGTAGAGTTCGTGAGAAAAAAACCAACTGGTCTACCATTTTGGTTAAGGACTCCAGAAAGAGCACAATCAGAGGTATCAGTCTCCAACTCAAGGGGAGCATTCTCGTCGATAGTGCTGATTCAATATCTAGCTTTAGACTGTCAAATGCATTTCGAGCTTCCTGATTAAGGGGAAATAAATTGGTCTTAATAAGAGGCTGAATCTTATCAGAATACCTATGGATCCACTTTGAATAATACGAGAAAAAACCCAGGGCTCGCTTGAGTGATTTGCCGTCAGTTGGATAAGGGAGTTCTTTTAAAGGCTTCAACCTCTTGGGGTCGGGTTTAATTTGGCCGTTGGGTCCAATGATATAACCCATGGAGCTCAGTTCATTCACAGAAAACACACACTTTTTTATTGTATGTAATTTTCCGTTTTTCTGTTACTTTGATAAATTTTGCCAGATTCTCATCGTGTTGCTCCTGATCCTTTCCACAGATGAAAATATTGTCCAGGCAGGAGCTGCTGGAAAGGACTTGTCCTGCCTTGGTAGAGTTCAAAATAGACTTCGTAGCCTCGTAGGAGATGTCCTTTTCTCTTCCCTGCAATCTCTATCTCACAGAAGAGATGTTGCGAGTTTGTCTCTGATGTATCGTTATTTTCATGGAAAGTGTTTGACTGAGCTTCAGTCTATGATCCCCCCTTGCCAAACTTTCACAAGAAACACTCGTCTAGCTGAAAACACTATCAATAATTCCCCCAACTCTTTATCTGTGCCTAAACCTAAACGTAGATTCCATGAACAAAGCTTCTTTCTTAGAACTGCACGCCTGTGGAATTGTCTTCCGGTTTCCTGCTTTCCGGCTGACTACAATATGGTTGTCTTCAAATCTAATGTAAACAAGTTTTTGATGAGCCGTTCCATATAAGTTTACAAATTTAATGAATTTTCATTACTAATGATTACTATATTGTCCAATTTCTACTGTACACTCTTTAACCCTTATCCTCAAGTGGCCTCTTAGCCTTGATAATGTGGTGATGCTTGTGTAAAAAAAAAAAAGAAAGAAATTCAAAGGTGTTGTGTAAGTCCTCAGAACTAATAATTTCATCGACAATTTGCTGAAAACAAGCAACTCCGTTTGTAACCCCAAAGGGTATTCGGGTGAACTAATACAAACCAGAGTTTGTCATTCTCATTGATGGGGATCTGGTGATATGCATTTTTCAGGTTGATTGTGCTGAATACATTATACTGAGCAACCTTATTCACTACGTCATCCAACCGGGGCAGAGGGTAGGCATCAAGGCTTGTGTACTTATTCACAGTCTCAGAATAATCAATGACCATTCTCTTTTTCTGATTATCGGATTTAACCACGACCACTTGTGCCCTCCAGGGGGAGTTTGAGATTTCGATGATCCCCTCCTTTAAAAGGCGCTTAACTTCTGAGTCAATGAACTTGCTATCACTTGAGCTCTAACGTCTAGACTTGGTGGCAACTGGTTTGCAGTTCTTATTTATATTAGAAAAAAGTTCAGGCGGTTCCACCGCGAGTCCACAAATCTCAATAGGAGTTGAACTCCCACTGTACTTGAAGGTAACGTTTACTTTGTTTACTTTGAAAATCCAGTCCGAGAATCACATCACAACAAAGGTTATTTAAAACTGACAGTTTCTGGTTGGGATACATACATTTGTTAAAAAGTACGTTAGGAAAACAAGCACCTACCACTTTGGATGAGAGGTCAGACGATGCCATCGAAACTCTCAAGTCTGAATCTGTTATTTTAAAATCCAGATCCTCAGCTACTTTGGTATGAATAAAGCTGTCAGAGCTACCACTGTCCATTAGTGCTCTTAATGGCCGACCCAAAATGTGGATTTCTGCAGTGGATCTCTGTAAGGACGATGGAACTGCCGAACTCAAACTTATAGAGGCTAAGGTTGGATAAAGGACCGAGGCAGAAGTTGATTGAGTAGTAATATTTGATTTGCAGCATTTTGCAAAATGCCCGATCCGTTTACATTAGGCACCACCAAAAATGGCCGAAAAATCAAGTTGTTGTTGTTTTTTAAAATGAAATTACATTTATTAAAATCCATTATTTCTGAGTAACTTTTTTTTTTTCACCTTGAATTTTATCATATAGAAAACAGAATAATGTAAAACTTTTTCTACTATTTTTAATAAATTTGAAATGTTAAATTTTCCCAAAAAGTTAACAATTGACATTTTTTGTCTTGCACAAAAATCGTACATAAATATTTAAAAAAAAACAGGTTTTTGAAATAATTAATTTATTTATTTGTTGTCTAACTAAGATTTAGGATGATTTTCTATGAAAATATGCAAAAATATTATAATATAAGTACCTGGATTTCAAATAATTCCACTTATTCATATAGGCAACCAGTTACTTCGCGTCGATCTAGAGTCTAGATCGACACTGTTTACGTTTGTATTCGATAAAAAGCAAACTATGGAAGACCAAACAGGCCCAAAAAACTTATTTTTCAGTGACGAAAATTTCAATGTATTATTAACGCTGAGGCTGGCCAGTACCAGATGGGTGACATTTGTATGAGTTTGGTTTTTAATGTGTATGTGGGCCAGGCTCCCCAAAATGGGGGAGGGGCAATTTAAAGCAGAATAAAAAAAAATTATTTCAGCGCGTTTGGGCCACCGTAGTCGAAAGGCGGCAAATGTTTTCAAACGGGATCGAAAAAAATGATGCCCTTTTTAACATAAAGGGCACAATATTTATCGAATTTTTTTTTTGTATCGATTCTTCAAAGCATGCCCTGTTTAATAATGGTCATACATTATTCGGCTCGATAAAAAAAAATTGTTAATTTATTTATCAAATATTTTAAAATGGCTTTTTTCGTATAAATATTAAAAAAAATTTTTTTTGTTTTGCTTAACTTAAATTAATTATTTTACTTAACATATTCACCGAATTTCACACTTCAAAACTCAAAAGCGGGATAATTAAACACAATCGAAGTTCTGATATTCAGACGTCAAAATAAGGTATGCAAACAATTTTTTTTTTTTACTCTATATTTCTGTCCCTTACAACAACACAATATGTTGTGTTCAGTTTCAGATGATTATTTTAAGCATATTTGTACCACCCCAAAACAAGGGGGGGGGTTGTAAGTAAAAATATATATATATATAAATATCGTTTATGAAAAATAAGTACACTGTTATAAAGTTCATTCTTCTCTTAATAATCGCTGAAAATTTCGTATTGATCGGATAATTACCTGATTTTTTGTAGATTTTTAAAAGGACGGTCCATCAAAAAGTACTTACCTGCCCCCCCAGTTTTGGCGGTGCCTAGTTTACATCGATGACAAACACTCGACTTCGCTGGACATTGTGATTTTGGGTGTTTATAATTTCCAAAGTTCCAACATTTAATTTCTGATTTAGCAGCACTTAGATTTATTCGATTAGAATCCAAGTCCGATGTCTCTTCCTTCCCGAGGGCTGCTGCTGCTGCAGTGGCTGCACTGCTGAGCAGAGCAGCGCCCAGCGGTTGGTTCCCGGTATCGTGCTGGTGAATACGATTCCATATTCCTCATTGCATTGTCCAGCGCTCGGGCCTGGTCAAACATAGTGTCCAGGTCGAGCGTTTTATTTTCCAACACTGGCAAATGGTATGGGACTGAATTCCGGCAATAAAGGCATCCCGAATCGATTCATGAGCGTATATCGCGGCAGTCGCGGCGCGGCACTGGCGTCCCTAAAATTGCAGTACTTGCTAAGGACTCGTAATGCCCGAAGATACTCGTCCAGACTTTCTCCTGGTTGCTGACGCCTCGTGGCGAGTAGATGCCGTGTGTATATCTCGTTTTTTGGTTTGATAAAGAGTTCCTCCAGTTTGAGTCAGGCTTCTTCATAATTTCCGCAATCGCTGACATATTCGAAAATATCCGGTGAAATAAAATTTATCAGGACCGACAACTTGTGGAGATTTTCCTGGGGTAGTGCCGCTAAAAAATATTTGAACGTAGCAAAAAAAAAAAAAAAAAAAAAAAAAAAAAAGAAAGCTTAAATTCTCGCTCAAGCATTAGATGAATAAGGGTTTACGTCCAATCGAGAAGGCGTCAGGGCACGATCCATTTTTAAAATCTTTTACTTTTTTTTTTTTTTTTTTTTTTTTTAACCTTTTGTGCTAATAAAATTGTTGTAAGTAAAACAAATACTTTAAATAAGGTTTTTAATTTTAGCACAAAAGAACGATACATCGAGTATGACGGACACTACTGGAGTAGTATACAGAGCTAGCGCTTCGTCAGGGAGAGTGCTATTGGGAAGTTTCGTATCCATACGAAACAATACAGTCGATATTTCCTACTGACGAGTGGGGGGGGGAGAAAAGACGTTTAGCTTGCAACGAAAAATTACCTCGTTGCTTACAAGCAAACGTATTCTTGTAAATATAACGCGCTGTTAACAGTTGTCGTACCGGTCTGATAGATCTCTAACAACGACAAGAACAAACTACAACAACAAGCCTACAAAGGTGACTCTTTTTATAGTCTCAATCTCTCGTTCAGCGAGATTGAAACGAGACTGGAATGTCTATTTAAGCTATAAGGAATAGACATCCTATTTTCTTCATTAACAAACACCAGGCCGGGCCGTTCACAGCCATGAGTGTCTTTCCCTTCCCACCGAGCCAGTCGAGCCACCCTCGGTAAGTCAATCAATTTAATTATCACAATACAACACTTACCTTTTGTAAAGCAAATAGATTTTGAATAACGAACTAGACAGACGATAAAATTAATTTTAACCTGTTCTGATGATACATGTATCTACAAATGCTTGTCCTTACAGGCTTCCGTATATTTTTGAAAAAAAAAAAAAAAAAAGCGCAAATTTTGATTTCAACCTCTGTCATTTTAAATAATCAAATCGATTTTTCTTTTGCAATTTTTCTTTATTTCTCAAGAGTCATATATTATATTATATGAATATATTTTTTTAATATTGGAAACCTGTTATATAAAAATCGGTTTAAACTTCATATCGCGTAATATTTGAATTTAATATCATTTAAAGCTTTTTAAAAATAATTATTTTTTAGAATTCGTTTTTTTTAACATAATATTAATCGTTTTATGTCGAATTTTATTTATAACTTTGAGGTAAGAGGGAAAAATGATGAGATTTCATATATATATATATATATATATATATATATATATATATATATATATATATAACTATTTTTTATTTGTTTGATCTTTCCAGCTTTAAAAACTGTTGAAATTTTTATTGACCTACATTTATGTTTTTCAGTTTTTGTAAATTTTTTGTAAATATGGGGAAGGGGATAGATCACCTAAAAAAAAAAAAAAAAAAAAAAAAAAATCCTCTAATATATTTAACGAAACCTACTTTTGATATGTAAGTTTATTTTTGAATACATATCGAAAATTTCAGGTAAATATGACTATTATTTGATTTTTGCTAGATTTTTAAAACATAGCTATGCCAACGGCTTAACACACGTTACTACATAGGAACGTTGTTTTAAAGCGTCGATAATGTAAACACGATTTTTGTCTCGCATTTTCATTATTTTTGTAAGCTATAAAAAAAAAATATTAGCAGTTTATTTGAAGCTTCTTTTAAATAGTAAAAAAAGTTAGGATGATAATAAGTTAATTACAGTCACATCGTGTTACATACAGGAGGCGGGGTTAAACCTGGGGCGCGCGTTAGAGGTACCTAGTGAACGGTGACTGAGGTAATTAAATGCTTTTTTTATGTAAAGAAGGAGACAGTTCCACGACTGCGGTATTAATAGTTTTCATGTAATGAAAAAGACAGTTCTGCAACTGAGATATTAAAAGTTCTATATGTAATGAAGTTGTCTGAAATTTATCTTGCTTCCAGATAAATTCGATGCTAAAGTAACTAACCTGAAAAAAAAATGACAGCATGAAATAAAAGGTGGGTGGGTAAAGAATAAAATATAAAGGTCTTGCTTTGAAACGAAGAAGAGATTTTAATCACAATAAAATTAGTTGCAAATTTTTCCCTTTGCAGGCATTAAATTTTAAATACGCCACGGTAACATATAATGAAAAAAAATAACACTGGTTCTTATAATGAGGATGTCATATCCATGAAGAAATACAACAAGAATATACAAAATAGTATTTCCCAATCACACTCGCATATGAAATCAATTTTAGGAGCATACTCACAAATTGAAAGTCAATCAGGCATGTGCCTTTTTCTTTTTTTTTCTGTTTAAAGTCCTTTTAGAAATTTCTCTCCTTCCATATTTGCATACAAACCGTAGACACACAGATGGATTTCAGAAGTATGCCGCATCGCATGTCCGGGGTATTCTCCTCGGGTTTTCTTCTTTGTAGGAGGTTCCAATATTCCTTGTCATGTAAAATAAGGTCTTTTTTTTTTTTTTCAAATAATTACACTCCTTCAAATTACATGCAAAACATAGATAGTTTTCAGAAGCATACCTCATCGCATGCCAGGGTATTCTTGCCGGGTCTTTTGAAGGAGGCTCCAAAATTCCTTGTCAGCGGCGGGCAATGAACACGTCCAATCTCTATGTCGCGGGAATGAAAAAAGAGGGTGGATCTTGAGCTGGGCTCATGACGTCATCATGAAGCTAGCATTTCCTTTTTCTCCAAATTAAAGGGAGTTTCGTACAAACCCAAAATGAACGAAACTAAGAATCAAAAAAGATACAAAATACAAAAATTCGAATACAAGAACCAGATAAAAATAATAAATGTAAACAGGGGGGAATGCACCATTATTGGTCAAAAAAAATTTCCAACATTCTCCCCCAACAGGAAATGGCAGTCAACCTACAGTTAGATGACACCTGTAAATATTATAATACAAAATTTTTTCTTTATATATATATATATACCACACAATATATGGTCAGAAGATCTCCAGGAAATACATATCAGAACAAAAAAGCAGAAAAATTCAAATAGGCTTACTCTATAAAATTTCACATGATTTAGGTTTGAACAGAGGAGTACCTAACCAGATTCATAAATTTAAAACTAATGATCAGATGCAAGGTTGCAACAGAACAGATAATTAACTATTTGCATATAAAAGAGTATAAAGGCATGAGAAGTTCATATAATTTACCATCCAACCTCCTCATCCCTATATTATCTCTGGCGAACACCAAAATATCTCAGCTCCCTCATAACCACAAGAGCCCAGTGAGATCAACACCGGTGCTACAAGAGGGACGAATCCAATCAACCCTATGCTTTGATAAGTTCTTCAACTTGGTGGAATGAAATAAAACTGTAACCCAAATTCTGCACAAATTATTCAAGGCAATTACAGTTTTAAACGTTTGCATAGCTATATACATATAGCCAAACAAACAAAGTTGAGTATAGGTGTCAGAAACACCTAGGTAATACTTATGGAAGACCCCCTATCAAGGAGAGATCCAATCCTCTTGAATTCAGCATTGCAAAAAACATCTCAGCATCAGAAAACTCACTCCTAACTAAGATGGTGCTGAGCGCCTCAGAAACACCTCAGGACAAATCGATCTTGACTTCGATAGCTCTTGCAATACTGCAGTAAGCTATGTCAAGGCAGATCTTCAAAAAACATTTAAAGACGATAACACCTGCATGTGACTCCAAAACAGGAAACGTTCTACTTAAAGGAACAACTTCATAGAATGAAGGTTCTGCAAGCGATCTCTGCACAACATATCCTACACTCCTGTAGGAACTTGGAGAAGCTGAACTACACACTATGTAGTCAGCAAATTCGACAGGATCCCTCATGGGATTCTTTATCGAGTTACACTCAACCTGAATCTGGACGCCCCCATACAACTTGAGTTCATGTAACTCTTCAAAAACCATTATTCTCTTGGTTTTTACAAGTTGACAGGAGGATATAATGCTTTCTGCCCGATACCCTTGATGAAGAATTTCTCTCCCAGTGCTAACATTAGCACTTAAAGAAGTGCACAAAACTTGCACTTTCTCACAGGATTGACTCCTGTCCTTCAACCACTGACCATTGTCAGAACTACAGGATCTGAGTAATATATCACTGTCATGACTACGTTCCTCATTATTCTGACAAAGTTGCGGTAAATAACTACATATGTGAGTTTTCAAACTCACAAAACAATTCCAACATCCTATGGAAATCCCTCCATAAATTTCACAATATTCATTCCCACACTTAACAAGTCGTGGACACGAGTGGTATCATTCATGATACCAGGGGATCTCACTCCCAATACATTTTTCTTCAAAATATCACTGGCAAACTACCCGCCAGAAAAAATCAAACTTCAGCGCCTGACTACGCAGATCCTCTGATTTTCAGACTGTGATGCAACATTTTCCAAGACAAACTTGCCAGCACTCAGCGAACAGTTTTCAGAGTCTGGACGTTCGGGCTCAGTAGTCGGTAACTCGCCAAACATCTCCCTAGGGGTTTCGAATATCACAGGGTTACACAAGGAATCACACTCCACACCATCTGCCAACCTCGAGAGAATGAATCGAACCTGGGATGAGAACACTACAACATTAACAGCATCCGCTTAACTGCACCCATGAGAGATCTGTTAAAAAAAGAAGCAGAGTACCAGTGGACTGCCAGTCACAAGAATGCTATGCAGAAAATAAAGGATGAGATCTGCAAAGAAATGTCTCTCGCTTACTTCGATCCAATGAAAGAGACAAGCCTACAGGTAGACGCCTCAAACAAGGGTCTAGGTTCAGTACTCTTGCAAGAAGGAAAGCCCATTGCATTTGCATCAAAAGCTCTAACAGCAACAGAACAAAAGTATGCAAACATAGAGAGAGAGAGCTTTTAGCTGCAGTTTTTGGCTGTGAGCGCTTCAAAACATATTCAATATATGGAAGCAAATTCCAAGTAGAAAGCGATCACAAGCTGTTGGAAATGATCAGCTTAAAAATCTAATTGCTGCTCCTCCTCATTTGCAACGCATGCTGCTGCGCCTACAAGAATATGACATGACCATCATGTATCGCCCAGGTAAGGAAATTACCCTGGCGGATGGATTCTCCCAACTGCCCAACAGAAGGAGTAACGAGGAGATCGACCTTGTCCAATTTTCTGCTAAAAAAGTAACACAGATAAAGCTAGCAACGAAAGTCGACCCTATACTCTGTGAACATCCTGCACGGCTGGCCCAATACATTCAGGGAAATAAGCAAAAACTTGCAGCCATATTGGTCGTATCGGGATGAGCTTGCCATCAAAAATGGAATTTTGATGAAGAGCAATCGGATAATTATACCCAAAGTGATGCAGTAGGAAACCCTACAAAAAATGCATTATGGTCATCAGGGTATGGAAAAATGCAAATTGTGGACAAAAAGTTGTGTCTTTTGGCACAACATTAATAAAGATATAAACAGCATTACACAACAATGTACCATATGTCAACAGTACCAAAAAGCCCAGAGTGCAGAACCTCTGATGCCACATGAGATTCCTGTAAGGCCCTGTCAAGTAGTGGCCACTGACCTGTTCCACAGTGAAGGTCACAATTACCTGCTGATTGTGGACTATTACTTAAAGTTTCCCTTTGTGAGGAAATTAAAGGAATTTTCCAGTCAGGAAGTAGTCAAACTAATAAAGCAGATATTCGGTGAACAAGGGATCCCAGAAAGAGTCATCAGCGACAATGGTCCTCACTATAGCTCCAGTCTTTTCAAACAATTTGCAAGCGAATGGGGATTTGAACACGTCACATCATCCCCTAGATACCTCCAATCAAACAGTCTGGACGAGCGCTGTATACAAGCCATAAAATCAGCGATGCAAAAGGCTGCCTCAAGTAGTCGTGATGTAGACATGGTATTGCTGTGTTTACGGTCAACCCCAATCGACCATGCAATTCCGTCACCGGGTGAATTGCTATGGAACCGAAAGCTGGTGGGAAACTTACCAGTGAAGTGCCCCAACAATTCGACCCAAAAAGAAAAAACAGCAACTCGCCTCTATCAAAGGCAATCCTACCAAAAGTCTCACGATGACCAACACACCTGGGAATTACCAGAGATACAAGAAGGACAACACGTCCGCGTATATAATCCAGACTCCAGCAAATGGTCTCCAGCAGTCGTCACACAGAGATGTGTCGAACCAAGATCATATGCGGTGCAGACTCCATCGGGGAAGTCACTTCGCAGGAACCGCAGACATCTGAGAACAGATAAGTCTGCAACAAGGCTGAACTCCAGAACGTATGCAGCCACACCCATGATGACCCCAGAACCGAACGATTCGTCAACGGATTGTATACCCATGGAGCATACCAGCCCCAACACAACCAATGACAGACCTGGTACAAATACACCCCACAAAACACTGAACACTCATCCTGGAACTCAGAAAGTATCCAGATCCGGTCGTATAATAAGACCACCCAAAAAATTTTCTTATGAGAACAGCCCTTAGTTGGACACTCAAACTATTGTACTAGTGTCAAGGTTCCTTCCTTATGTAATTTTTATTGTTTTTGTTTTATTTTTCTTTGGAAAAGAAGGATGTCATATTATTAGTTATGTCCCCTTCGGTCAACTCTTTAATATAAAACAATACAAGAGTTGCGTCCCTTGTGGTTAGTAAAAATAAATACATGGACTTGCTCTATGGCTTATCACGCTTAAATGTATCTTGTCTTCTGGTGACTTTTCTAATAAGGTTCATCCCGTATCATATAATGAAACTAACATAATCGGATTCAACCTCCCTCGGTGTAAGGATGCAACACAAAGAAGACTGCAGTGTCCACACAGTTACAATTGGAGTTGTTATATTATGAACAAGCGTATGGTGGCAAGTAGGAACCAGACAAACAATATGTATTTAAATTTTAAATGATTGATTTCTCAATCGTTTATTTATAAAAATTAAACTTAATGAGAAAATAAAAATAAACAAAATGTTCAAAGTTCGTAAGGATGTGAGAATGTTCAGGAAAGAAGAGTTTTATCGTAAATGTTTTTGCTTCTTAGGAGAGAAAAGCCGCTAATTTGAAATTGTGATGAAATAAGAAGTGAAAATGTTAGTTCTCGCTATTAGTGTTTCCACGTGGAGAAATTGATGAATGATGTGCGTGAAAGTGGGTTTAACGTCAGGGGGGGGGGGATTCGACGGAGCCGATAATTATCCCAGCCTGGTCGACTGGCTGTGACTGTTGGCGACTGACTTTTTGTCATGACGGTTAGTGTTTATATAGTGGTGTTGCGGACGTAGATGAAAACAAAGGGCAAATTGATAATTAGCTTATATTTTGCTATTTTAATTGTGTTTGTTT